>NC_079212.1:5628683-5978683 GCF_029633865.1 Lampris incognitus | reverse complement strand
TTCCTGAGGTTTTCACTGTGTCCTACTTACATGGAGTCCGACAAACCCCCTCATGGTCGGATGCCCTTTTCACGTCTGTGCGAGCGGTCCGAAGACGCGCTGAGCGATGAGTTTCGCCGAGCTCCGCTCAACTGCTGGGCGTCTGCTGGAGTCATTAGCAGCTCCCCTCAGAAGAAGGGAAGTCCACCCGTGTGAAGTTGGTCGTTAGCATGTTTTGCTTGTTAGCCTAGCATGTGCAGCTTTAATCAACCAGTGTTTTCACAAGTATGTGCAGAGTCCTAAAAAACAGACTATAGTTCTGAACTATTTCTCCGTAATATGCATTTACCCCACTGCCTTCTGCTGTGGGAGAATATCTGCCCAGATAGCAACACTGCTGTGGCCCGGACCCGTCCCACACCCGACACCTCATCCGGCCCACATACCACATGGAATGATGGCACTTGGGCGGTCCGCTCCTGTTTGCCAGATCTGGGCCAGAACCAAGCCATAGCAATGCCGCATGTGCCACATATTGGCCAAAGGTGGTCCATGTTTGTGTTGTGATATTTGGGCCATATTCACCATTTACCACACGGGGCCACTTCAGGGTCACATCCAGATCACATGTTGCCCAGAGCACCGCAGCTTTGCTAGAAAAGGCCCACATGTGATTTGGCATATTTGGGCCATATTTGGTATTATACATGTGGACCACTTCAGGCTCACATCCATTTTGTCAGGGCCAGAAGAAGGCCACCAGTGCTGCATCATGGCCTGACGTGGCCCACATCCGGATGCTGTCTGGGGATGTGTTGTCTTCCACCTATGTGTATTACACATCGCTAGTTCAAAACTACAATGCAATGTTAAGATTTTGCATGTAGTTGTGAAGGTGTTGGTCAAGAAAATTTAGCGCAAGGCTAACGAGCCAAAAGCGTTAATGATCGGCTTCAGAGAAGGTTTACTTCCCGTCTTTTGAGAGGAGCTGCTACAGTGATCCCGCTAGCCATCCGGCATGTGAGCCAAGCTAGGCTAAACTCGTCGTTCAACATATCTTCAGACACAGACACAGACAAATAGGGCACAAAGTACAAACCCCAGAAACCGAACCATGAAAACGGCGTTCCCAGCATACCGTTCAGCGCATATCTTGCAGCTGTAAGGTGACATTCAAAACACAGAGAGGGATGTGATTTGATTGGACTGTACCAAAACATTTTACGATATTATTGGCTGGATTGGCTGGGATATTATTGGGTGGAATGGATTGGTGGCCCTGGGATGGATTCTAGCGGCCCTGGGATGGATTCTGGCGGCCCTGTGTGATGGACTGGCGACCTGTCCAGGGTGTCTCCCCGCCTGCCGCCCAATGACTGCTGGGATAGGCTCCAGCATCCCCGTGACCCTGAGAGCAGCATAAGTAGTTCGGATGATGGATGGATGGATTGTTGCTCGGCCACCCACTTGGACTCGGTGACGCAGTCCCAAAAACCTAGGCGTTTTAGAGGAAGTTAAAGTTGTTAGACTTTGATGTCAACCTTTTTTGGCATAGTAAGTTGTTGAATTTGACTAGGTGCGTAATTTCTCTGGTGAAATTATTTCATCATCATCATCATCATCATCATCATCATCATCATCAGTTCCGTAACCCATGGAGGTCGTAGGAGCACAGCGGATGCCTCAACGGGTTGAGTCATCATGGTGTTCCAGTAGGGGGTGCACCTGGTGGTCCCTAGCTCCTCTCCAGGTATGGATGGCCGTTGGTTCACAGAGGAACTCATCCGCCCTTTGACAGGTTTTGTTTTAGTCCTGCTGGGTGTCCACACACCCTCCTCACAACAACCCAAGGGTTGAAGTGGGGGGGGGTGCCGGTTTAGTCGCCGACGACCCGGCGGTTGCGGTTTAACGTCGTACCCAGGACCGCAACGAAAACATTTAACAAGATAAAAAAAGTCCGTTTTCATTTCGTGTTGCCTTCAAGCGGTGAGACGGTGACAAACGCCTGCTTGCTGGTGGTCCATCGTATCCGATGATGACCATCTTCTCCTATTTGCGAGTCCTTTGGTGGCTGAATAGTCCGATCCTGGATGCACAGTTGCGGTTGCAGACCCACAGAGCCGGCCCAAGGCTTTATGGGGCCCTAAGCAGAATTTGATTGCCCCCCCCCACCTCACCCACCTCCCACCACCGACAATATTATGTCCACGCTTGAGCGTTACCATAGCATTGTCCTGGCGTTAGCTCACCATACCTCGGCTCGTTTGAGGCGTCTATTTAACTGACGTCATCGTTAGTGAATGTTGGTGATAACATGCCTTTATCCCGCTGTTTTTTGTCCTCCTCTGCTCTCCTCCTCTTTCGCTTCTCTGCGCCGGACGGATAAACCCTTTTAGGTGACATACTGTCGCCATGTACTTGCTGACAGTTATAATGCCCATGACCCTGACCCCAGCTCCGACACCGGCAGCGGAAATGATGAAACCAGTAGCATTAATTTGTCAGTCTGTTAACAACATGATATCACAATATTTAGTTTTGGTTTTTGGGGGATTACTTCTGATATGACATTTCAGGCGCTCTTGGGGGCCCCCTGCTGGCGTGGGGGCCCTAAGCGACCGCTTAGTTTGCTTCTGCCTTGGGCCGGCTCTGGCAGACTGGGCAAACATACACACACCTTTGCTTCCCGTGACACTGTTCTTTTATTATTCCTTTTATCATAATAAATGTCAGCCTCTCCTCTTCTCATCTCCAGTTTGCTCTCTGACCTACTCTAAAAACTTTTCTTTCATCACTCTCTCTGTCTCTCTCTCTCTCTCTCTCTCTCTCTCTCTCTCTCGCTCTCCAGGGCTCTCGGCCTCTGCCTCGCTGATATCCCTGGCCTGGATGATTGCCTCCTATCAGAAGGTCCTGAGGGACTCCAGAGACGACAAGCTCTCCATGACCTACAAGGCGGTCATTGCTCAGATCCTGTGGCACCTCTTCACCATCGGGGCGCGCACGCTGGCCTTTGCCCTCTTCGCGTCTGTGTTCCAGCTCTACTTCGGCATCTTCATCGTGGCCCACTGGTGCATCATGACATTCTGGATCATCCAAGGTGAGACCGACTTCTGCATGTCCAAGTGGGAGGAGATCATCTACAACATGATGGTGGGCATCGTGTACGTCTTCTGCTGGTTCAGCGTGCGAGAGGGGCGCACCCGATGCCGAATGCTCATCTACAGTCTGACAGTGCTCGCCGAGAACGTCGCGCTCACCGCCGCCTGGTACCTTTACCGCGGGCCGCGCACCTCGGACTTCTACGCCGTGGTCATGGTGTGCGTGGTGGCCAGCAGCTACGCCCTGGGCACCTTCTTCATGTTTGTGTATTACTGTCTGCTGCACCCCGACGGTCCCATCTCGGGGTGGGGCTACATAGTGGAGAAGTCAGGGGCGGTGGAACCCCTCACCTCCCCGGCGTCTACGCTCCCGCCCGACGTAGTCAGCAGCCCCCCCAGGACCCTGCAGAGAACTAAAGGGGCGGACAGGGATCAAGGGGCGGGCATAGATGGGGACGTGTTTCAGGTACGGTCCGCTCGGGGCGCACGGGCTCCCGTGCTGCCGCTCACCCCGAGGACTGAGGGGCCGGTCATTCGGATAGACCTACCCAGGAAGAAGTACCCGGCCTGGGACGCCCACTTTATTGACCGCCGGTTGCGTAAAACCATCCTGGTGCTGGAAGGTGCCGCTCCGGTCACGCCGCGGATCCAGTACCGCTGCCTGGGCACGCCCAAAGAAGTGATGGAGTACGAGACCACCGTGTGACGAGGGCGCCCGAGGCGTCGACGCTCAGCTCACTGCCATCCAGACATTCTGTCTTAAAAAGTGGCACAACGACGACCCTCCCCCGAGAGGGTCCGGGTCAGCATCGCTCTCGCAACCGCCGGAAAGCAAACTCACGGGGGGGGAAAAGGGATGTCGAGTGCTGTCTTTCTTTTTGTTTGTTTGGTTTTTTGTTTTTTTTTTACGAGGCAAAATTGCTCTTACAAGGGTGCGATGTTTCTCGGGGGTTGGGGAAGGTACAGATAAAAGTCACAAGCGTGGGTTAGGGGAGGTCTGCTGCCCGGCATACCTGCAGATGAGCACAAATAGAGACGAGGAAGCTGTGGGATTCTCAATCGGAGGTTGAGTCTCCTCGGCGAAGCTGCTTCAGCGCGTCCCTCCGGGGCCGGACCCTGCCCAGAGACGAGCCTTCAACATGTATGAATACGTATGGCAGCTAGCATTAAAGGCTACGTTTACACCGCAGGCCTCGATGCCCAGTTCTGATTTTTTTTTGTTTTTAAACCTGTATCCGGTTTCTCCGACCACCTGTTTACTTCTATTTTTAAGAGAGACCCGTATCCGGTTCCTGCGCTTGCTCGGTAACCCTTCGGATTGCTCTGGAAACGACCGGCACGGGTAGACCGACGCAGGGGTTTGGTTACCAGTGTGGGAGAAAACGACCGCACGTGCACGCCGTGTCACTCAGAGGCCGACACAAGCGCGAGTGCGTCGCGTTCGGGAGGATGTGCAATGTGCAGTGACCTGAAAAACACCGTCTGTGAGGCTGCACGAGGGTCGCGCTGCAGATATGAGGGTCATATTAAACTTGTTTCCCTGTATAGATGTTGTCAAGGCTGGGTCGGAAATGACCAGATCTCATGTGATTCCTTCCTGGATGCACAGTCATAATACGTCTCCGATCTGTCCCACATCCATCCATCCATCCATCCATCCATCCATCCATCCATCCATCCATCCATCCATCCATCCATCCATCCATCCATCCATCCGTTATCCGAACCGCCTATCCTGCTCTCAGGGTGGCGGGGATGCTGGAGCCTATCCCAGCAGTCACCGGGCAGCAAGGCCGGGAGACACCCTGGACAAGGCCGCCAGGCCATGTGAGCACAAAATCAGAACTGGGTCAGGCCTTCTAAAAGTGGCCGAGGTGTCACGGGACCGGTTCTCGTAGGTGAGATCTTTGAGGATGCACGGGTTAGTTTCAGATATTTCCCGATAGGCCGTCGCGGCTTCTTTCCACCACCTCCCATAGCTATTCAGCCATGTTGAAGCGGTCCCCAGACGCCGTCTCGGCGGGGGGCACGGAGGGCGATTCAAAAGCGACATTTACTGAGTGGAATGTAAAACCAGTTGGAAATGTGACACGCGTGACGAGGTTCTGGGGCATTTTCACGCCGTCCGTTGGGATACCAAACTTTCCTGTGGTACCGTTGTGGTTTTTCTGAGGTGAGCTGGAAAAAAAAAGAAAATGTCGTGTAAACAATCTGTGGTTTTCAGCCATCCCGTTGAATATCCTCCGTAACAGGGCGCACTTTTCCCTGCGGAATACGTAGGTTATTGGAGAATATAGGTACTTTATGATTTCCGTTCTGTTTACATTATGTATTTACCAATCTGACTCGCCGCGGTTGTGTTTCTCTTGTTGGCCTCGACGTCGCACTGTGAAGAGCAAAACGACGGATGTTCATATTCATGTATATTAAACTGTACAATGAAGGGGAGGGGCGTTCAAATGGACGGCGCTGTCTGCAACCGTACTTTATCCCTACTTTGTCACACCGGCTGCAGACTCCTGAGAGCAGAAAAGTGTTGACATGACCGAAGGTGCAGACAGGTGCTGTTTTAACCGGGGTGGTGGGCTGTTGTTCTGTAGAATAGTGGGAAGAGTGAAATACCAGAACACTGTGTGTACTGGATGTGTGTGTGTGTGGGTGTGGGTGTGGGTGGGTGTGGGTGCGTGTGAGCGAGCCTGTGGGCAAACATGCACATTTTGAGTTCATCCGATTCCGTATCATAGAAATATGATCGTTTTGTTCCAGACGCCGTCCAGTCGGCTCATTCTCCCAGTTTCACACTGAAATGAACACGAGCCCCACAAAGCACCGTTACCACCACTGTCAGGCTACAAAAACAAACACAAAAAAAAAACAACAACAAAAAAAAAAGCCAAAGGCTTTTATAATGGTGCTAACTGTTGAGTTTATCATTGTGACAAGACGGCGTGCCGTATATAAACAGTGTTCTGGAACGAGTTTGGCCGGCCTGTACCTCAAACACAAACACAATGCTAGAGACAAAGCCTTAAACTGGTCATGCCAGACTGCTGCTGTTCACAGCAAAAATGGAAAAGAAAAACAAAAACAAAAACAGAATAGCGAGAAAAAAAAACAATTTCATCTTGTTGTTGTTGCAAAAATAAAGAGAAATGTGTTTACTTGACTTGTGCCATTTTGATGTCTTTGCGTCCCCCACGAAGCACTCCTTAAAACAGAACCACTGCAGAATGAGAGAGAGAGAGAGAGAGAGAGAGAGAGAGAGAGAGAGAGAGAGAGAGAGAGAGAGAGAGAGAGAGAAACTTGTAAAGAGGCAGATTGTTTTGACTAGATTGAGACTAAATCCTAACACCATACTGCTGCCCGGACAGCATCCGGATGTGGGCCACTTCAGGCAGTGACGCGGCACCGAGGGCCTTCCTCTGGCCCTGACAAAATGGATGTGGCCCAAATATGCCAAATCAAATGTGATGCGGCGCTCAACATGTGATCTGGATGTGACCCTGAAGTGGCCCGTGTGGTAAATGGTGAATATGGCCCATATATGGGCCACCTTTGGCAAATACGTGGCACATGCGGCATTGCTATGGCTCGGTTCTGGCCCAGATCTGGCAAACAGGAGCGGACCGCCCCAGGTGCCATCATTCCACGCGGTATGTGGGCCGGATGAAAGTCGGGTATGGGACGGGTCCGGGCCACAGCAGTTTAGCTATTTTGGGTGTGGATTAGTCGACTGTTTGCTGGTGTTGTCTATATCCACAGAGTCACTGACCTCTCAACAGAAGACGAAACTTACATTTTCCCCACAAGTATCAATCAATCAATCAATCAATCAATCAAGTTGCATTTTATATAGTATGGCCGTGACACACGGGTAATACAGACCAAGCTGTTGAAGAGGTGGAGAAAAGGCAGGTTTCATACTCACGGGTGGTTGTTCTTTACAACCTGCTCAGCGACTGTCACTGATTCCTGTGCCTCGAGTTCTTTTATATCTTCTTCTCTCCAATTTATCTATGTTTATATCTATTGTTTATTTACTCTTGTTTTCCATAATTACTACATTTTTTAATCTGTGTACTCAAAATGTGTAGCGCACCTTTCATTTGATTGATCGATCGATCGATTGATTGATCGGTTGATTGATTGATTGATTGATTGATTGATTCCTGCTAGTGGCAGAATTGTTGCTCCAGTGCCGTCAGCAGTGTATCTAGTGTTTTAAACTTCATATTTGGGGAAATATTCACTCAAGACACTAATGTTTCTTACCGTTAATAGCCTGATAAATAACGTCCTGCCCCATCACACCGGGCAGCCCGACACCTTCTCTTTGTTTCCAGCGTCCCGCCCCTCACCCCCACGCGTCCAATCAACTCTCACCAAAACGGTGCGATTTGCATAATACCGCTTTCGTCGAGTCAACTCCCACCATTGGTGAATTGGTTAGCATGAAACACCCTTCGTCCAATCGGATTGCGGGAGGCGCGGCCAGCCTTTCGGCACCGCTCTGTCAAGTCTTTCTTCTTCGCGTCTTCCCCCCCCCCCGAGACAGTTCCGAGTTAGGATGGCGGCCGTCGCCTGCGGTCTCCAGTGTCAGGGCAACAGCAGCGCGACCAGGCCGAACAAAGACCCCCAGAGGAAGACGAGGGACTCCAGGCGGAGGCAGGCGGCCCTGTTGTTCCTCAACAACATCTCCCTCGACGGACGGCCCTTGTGTCGTCTCAGCAACGGAAACGCCGATGGAAGAGACGCCTGGGAGCGCAGACCCCAAAGCGACGGCGCGCCGCCGGCCGGGCGCCACCAGGGAAGCTCGGCCGCCCAGGTGTCACCGGCCGCCGCCGCCGCCGACGCCGCCCTCCCGGGGACTCTCGCGGCGGGGAACCCCGTCCTCCATCCTCCCGCGGTCGCGTCTCCGGGACGCGGGGTAACGGCCGCCGCGGGGACACACGAGGTGTTGTCGCGGGGGGACGGTTCGGACTTGACACCCTCGGAGACCCCCCGGTCCCCCGCCATGCCCGCCCATCACCAGTCCTGCCTGCGAGCCAGGTCTCCGTCCGTGTTCAGCCCGGCTCCCGCCGGCGCTGCCTCGGTACCCCTGGATTCCCGCCAGAGGTGAGTGACGCGCGAAATACAGTAGACGGTAGAATAAGGCGGGACGCGGGTTTATGTGCCGGCACGTCGCCGTTTGAAGATTCGGCTTGTCGGCTAGCAGGTCCACTTCCGCGTCGAGGGGGAGTGAGCAGGTTGGTTAAGCACTTTCTGTTTTGGAGGAGCGCCCCGGTGAAGTGCAGGGAGAGGTTCGTCACCTAAAAGCACCCTTTCCACTTTGCTGAATCCCCCCTGCTATAAACTGGCTTCAAGTGGGTTGTTTTAGACCAGTGGTTCTCCACCTTTTTGGGGGTCCTGGACCCCCTGCGTGTTTTTGATCTACCCTGAGGACCCCTCCACCTGATCTTGGGGGAGGGGGGTTGCAATTTGATAGAAACAGTAGAAACTGCATTTTAAATTGCATTATAGCATTTATTCACTCTTTGGGGCAAAAATAAGAGCTTTCAGTTGTAACTTAGATATAGTTAACAACACAGAATTCTTATGCAGTAACTTTCAGATATATGTAACAAAACAGAATATGTATTCAGTAACTTTCAGATATATGTAACAAAACAGAATATGTATTCAGTAACTTTCAGATATATGTAACAAAACAGAATATGTATTCAGTAACTTTCAGATATATGTAACAAAACAGAATATGTATTCAGTAACTTTCAGATAGATGTAACAAAACAGAATATGTATTCAGTAACTTTCAGATAGATGTAACAAAACAGAATATGTATTCAGTAACTTTCAGATATATGTAACAAAACAGAATATGTATTCAGTAACTTTCAGATATATGTAACAAAACAGAATATGTATTCAGTAACTTTCAGATATATGTAACAAAACAGAATATGTATTCAGTAACTTTCAGATATATGTAACATCACAGAATATGTATTCAGTAACTTTCAGATATATGTAACAAAACAGAATTCTTATGCAGTAACTTTCAGATATATGTAACAAAACAGAATATGTATTCAGTAACTTTCAGATATATGTAACAAAACAGAATATGTATTCAGTAACTTTCAGATATATGTAACAACACAGAATATGTATTCAGTAACTTTCAGATATATGTAACAAAACAGAATATGTATTCAGTAACTTTCAGATATATGTAACAAAACAGAATTCTTATGCAGTAACTTTCAGATATATGTAACAAAACAGAATATGTATTCAGTAACTTTCAGATAGATGTAACAAAACAGAATATGTATTCAGTAACTTTCAGATATATGTAACAAAACAGAATATGTATTCAGTAACTTTCAGATATATGTAACAAAACAGAATATGTATTAAGTAACTTTCAGATATATGTAACAAAACAGAATTCTTATGCAGTAACTTTCAGATATATGTAACAAAACAGAATATGTATGCAGTAACTTTCAGATATATGTAACAAAACAGAATATGTATTCACTAACTTTCAGATATATGTAACAAAACAGAATATGTATTCAGTAACTTTCAGATATATGTAACAAAACAGAATATGTATTCAGTAACTTTCAGATATATGTAACAAAACAGAATATGTATTCAGTAACTTTCAGATATATGTAACAAAACAGAATATGTATTAAGTAACTTTCAGATATATGTAACAAAACAGAATTCTTATGCAGTAACTTTCAGATATATGTAACAAAACAGAATATGTATGCAGTAACTTTCAGATATATGTAACAAAACAGAATATGTATTCAGTAACTTTCAGATATATGTAACAAAACAGAATATGTATTCAGTAACTTTCAGATATATGTAACAAAACAGAATATGTATTCAGTAACTTTCAGATATATGTAACAAAACAGAATATGTATTCAGTAACTTTCAGATATATGTAACAAAACAGAATATGTATTCAGTAACTTTCAGATATATGTAACAAAACAGAATATGTATTCAGTAACTTTCAGATATATGTAACAAAACAGAATATGTATTCAGTAACTTTCAGATATATGTAACAAAACAGAATATGTATGCAGTAACTTTCAGATATATGTAACAAAACAGAATATGTATTCAGTAACTTTCAGATATACGTAACAAAACAGAATATGTATTCAGTAACTTTCAGATATATGTAACAACAGAATTCTTATGCAGTAACTTTTAACAATGCAAACGGGAGCGAGATCTCTTATTAAAATACAATAAATTACACTTGTGAAACAGATGTAATTAGAGAAAAAATTCCTGTTACCCTTTATAGTTTAGGTAGATAAAGGTCTCAGTCACATCTGATTAAAATAATCCTATTTCTATAAATGTCATAGGATCTTTTCTTTAAAGATATTTTATTTTCACGGACCCCTTGCAATTACACCGCGGACCACCTGGGGTCCGCGGACCCCCGGTTGAGAAACACTGCTAAACAGCATATTGTCTTTTCAGTCCTCCAGGGGAAACGGTATGTAATGGCCAGCTTGAAGCAGATAAAAAGTTGTACAGTATTACACAAATGATTTGTAATTCTCATAATTTACAGTTATACTAAGCAAGTAGGCCTGCTAATACTATTATACGTTCAGCCTACATGTCTCATATATCTTATACCATTAATGTACTGTGCCAGTACACTACGGCTGAGCAGTAATTCAGTATTATCATTTGTCGTGTTGGTGGTGTTGGTATTTTTTAGAAGAGCAGCTCTGCATTCTCCTTTCTTGAGTTTGTGCTGCTCATTAAGTTTTAACTATTTTGACATTTCTCATATTTCAAAATCACAGACGCCCGATAAGTTAACAGACCGTGTTCTGGCGTTTAACTGGTTGGCTGTACCGTGATTGATTTCCTTTTAACCGCAATAGAACAGTGGGGAGGATATTTCATCATCCTCCCCTCTCTTGCATAAGAATTCTTTTTGAATTGGACCGTGTAACTTCCAATTTGATTCTAAATCTGTGATGTGAAAGGATCTGAATTAATTGGGCTGGCTATCCGCTGAACTTGCCCAGAAGAACAAGCTTAAGAATCAGAATCATCTTTATTTGGCCGTGTATGTTTACACATAACATGGAGTTTGACTCCGGTTCACAGTGGCTCTCAATGTACTTCCATAGAATAACAACACAACAATCCTCAGAAATATATACAAACAATGACTATATAGGTGAAACAAGAACACAAAGGTGCAGAGTGCAAAGAGGCTGGAATAAATATGTTAGCTGGTTACTTATATACATGATGTAAATGGACATGACAGAATATGCATATATAGGTACAATATACAGTATATACACATTAAGACATTAATTTCCACATTATATACGTTTGTAAAAAAAAAAAAAACAGCACAACACAAGACTTAGATTTGACCAGGAATGTAAATCGCTTTGAGTGGCTGTTGCAGCTAGAAAAGCCCTATATAAAATGCAACCTGACTGACTGACTGACTGAAGATGGGATGTGTTTAATGCATTAACCATTTCTCTTAATCTCTGTTTAGATCAAGGAATGTCTCTGGTTCTCCGGGGACAAAGGTGTGTAAGAAAGTGCACTTCATCAAGACTATGAGGCAGTACGATACCAGGGGATGCAGGTCAGTATTTGTCGAGCAGATGAACTCGGACAAGTCATCCTTCATTAACGCAATTATCCCATCTGACATGATATCACATCATAGTCTATTTTCCCTCTACTCCAGAGATATGGGCCATTAATTCACAAGTAGTCCTACATCCGTCCTGCTTGTATGCAGTAATCTGCTTATCTCAGACACTGCTGAGAAGATGACATGGCTAAGCTTAATCAGAACTGAAAGTACTACAGTAGCTGTGGAGATTTGCAATAGTCTGAATTTAATCACCCTTGGAAAGTAATGAGAAGCCAAAAAAAAAAAAGGTGCGCCATGGAAATATGGCTAGCACTGCTTTTCGCAAACGGTGATGTAACTGCTGTACCACACAGGAGGGAAATTTCACATGGATGACAGTCTTTCTGTCACAGCCGGCTTGTCTCTGATAGAAACCCAAATAGGCTCGGTGATGGAACGTGTGTTTACTTGATGATAGTATGCGTATCTGTTGGACCTTTGTTTTGGCAAACAAAGTTTTTTTCCTGTATTTTGACATTTGTAAAAGGCAGCCGAGTGTATTATTTTCAGGTTTTTCCCCCTCTCCTTTATGTCCCAAGTTTCTGACACCTCACTCATGTCCCAACAGTTTTGCTAACATTACCCCATCCAAAACAAGTTCATGTTGATAGTCACACGTGTGTGCTGATGTGTCATGTGTTTTCTGGTTTCAGTGTAAACCTCGTTCCATTTTTCCGACGTGTGCCAAGGGATCACATAACATTCCCCAAGTTAGGCCGCAGTCCTAGCTTTGTGTTTCTGCATAGGGTGATCACATGTTTTTTGCTTAGTTGGGGGACAAAGGATAGGAAACTTCCATTAAACAACCATACACAGTCTTTATCTCTTTTTCTCTTCCACCTGGGTTATATAACTAAATGTGTTTATATCAGCCCAGCTTTCATGGAGTTATTGGCTCCCATAAGAGACTTGATATATCTCTTCCTCAAGGTCTGGCCAGGGTGTTCACTGCTGACGGTGCAATATTGATTGGTGTCCCAGACAACATACAGCGAATACTTTTTACATATGCTACTGGTGGTGGTTGTTGTTTCAAATTAGATTTCGATGGACTTCTTGCCTATGTTTACGTCGGCTTACTTGAATTCAGCTGGATGTGTGTTTGCCTGTTGGCATGCGCTGATTTTACACAGGCAAGATATCCGATCCCCCCCTTCCCCCGCCCGCCCGCTTTTAGACTGGGTTTGTTGTTAACACCTTACTTGCTGAGCTGTCTTCTCTCGTGTTGCAGATCAACTCAGTAGTAACTCCATGACTCATCCATGTCCTTTGCTCCCAACCTGGACGTCCCAGGTCATATTTGATGCTGTAATGTAGGTGCTGACTGTTGCCGTTGCTTGTTGTTGACTGACACGCCAACTGTTTTGTCTGCCTGTACTTGCTGTGTCCTTCAGGATCATGCTGATTTGTGCCAAGCGGTCTCTGTACGCTGCTTTCTCAGTGCTGCCCTATGGAGAGGCTTTTCACCCCAGGTACAAAAGCGCCACACTGAGTAGATATCACCCCAGTCCATGCCTCTGTGTTTCCATCTCCCTCTGTTATGTCCTCTATAGCGTTCTCATGATTGGAAGTGTGTGTACGGCTGGTGATGAAAGGGATGTGTATCTCTCTGTCTCTCTCTCTCTGTCTCTCTCTCTCTCTGTCTCTCTCTCTCTCTGTCTCTCTTCGTCTAGTGATCCGAAATCGGAGGCTCAGAGGCAAAGGCTGTCCTCTGTGGTTGCCGTCGACCTTCTCCCCTCCCTGGAGGGAGTGGAGCTGGGAGCCTATGGAAAGGTAAATGTTATTGCATCACCTACCGGTTGGAGTGGCTTTTCTGGGTTATCAGTCTGTAAGAAAATGAATACAAACCCGCTGGATATGCTTTTAACTTGGAAGGCCCTCCAGGGTTCCCACATGGCCTGGAAAACCTGGAAATTTATAAACTAATTTTCCAGGCATGCAAACCACCTGGAAAGTGATAGAATTGATCAGAAGTCCTAGAAATATTATTGAGGTCTTGGAAAATTGCAAAGTTAGGTTATAAAATCGTATGTTTACCTGTTGAGATGGCATGTTTTTAGCCCAATTTTTAGCCGATATGGCATGTATATGTATTTCTTAGATTATTTCTTTTGGCGGTTTTGCCTTTATTGGATAGAGGATAGTGAAGTGGAAGACAGGAAACAAGGGGAGAGAGAGGGGTATGACACAGCAAAGGTCACTGTTTGGAATCAAACCAGAGACGTTGCAGTTATGTGACATGCGCCGTAATCATTCGGCTACCGGGGCGCCAGTATGGCATATTTTTATCCATACTTTTAGTCACTGACTGTGCATTATGTGCTTCGATTGCACATCAGTGTGTGAAGTCCAGGCAGTGCGTTCACTCACTTGCTAAGTCACACAGTCCATATAGAAGCTGTTGAGACTTCCGCCGATGGTTAATACTGAATAATATGACTTTCTGTCGGCAATGGGCTGTCATGTGTATATATAAGCAAAGGCCACAGAAGATGTCCGTGAAAAGTCCTTGAGAGTCATTTCTTACAGAGTGGGACCCCGCCCTTGAAAATGAACTGAGTTTTATGACCGTCTTCTCTCTCCGCAGACCGTTTCCTATGCTCAGTTTCTCTATCCGACGAATGCTCTGGTGCGGTCAAGGGCCAGCGGCACGCCAGAGAACTGCACGGCGCAGACCCATCAGTCCCGTTTCCGTGGCAACGGACAGAGGAACTTCGCCCCTGCTCGCCTCAACAGCACTGCGGTGCAGGAACCATGTACGATCTGCTCGGAGGCTTACTAACACCACAAACACGCATATAATCCCCCCTTTTCCATTGTCTGTGACAGATAGATTCTTTACTGTCCTGTTTTAAAGACATTTGTTGCCACAAACTGTACATTAAAATACAGGCTGACCTCCATACATATATACATACTTACCCACACACACACACACACACACACACACACACACACACACACACACACACACACACACACACACAAACAAAAGTACACAGTTACAACTGCATACTACAAAGAATATATGTCAAATTCAGTGGGACACGGGAGACATGGGTACGCAGACATTGACAAATATTTTCAGCGGCGTATACTCCTGTCAAAGCAGACTTTTGTCCAGGTTATGGACCTTTACCTATGACAGGATGGTAGTGTCTCATGCACCGAACTGGACTGTGACGCTATACCAGAGCTCATTTATCCTCGTGTGTTTCACAGGTGTGGAGGAAGTGGCAGATTATGACCCTAACCTCCTCAGCGACCCCCAGTGGCCCTGCGGAAGACACAAGCGGGTTCTTATATTTGCATCCTATGTGGTGAGTGTTTGTGTTTGTTGTAGTACTGTGTCAGACATTTTTGAAATTTAAATCGATTTTCAAGGGCGAAGTCAATTCAGTGAAATTTGAAAATCCAAATGTTTACAAATTTTATACTATTTTAGTTCCACAGGTTTTGTCAAGATTGTACTTTGGTAGTGGTGTTTCCTCTGGTTTGTTGTTCCACTTCTTTCAGTTAGATTCTAAATCCTCTTTTTCCATTTGCCTTTCTAATTCACATCATTTTATTTTAAATTATCTCCCAAACTTCACAGAGGATGCAAAATAAACGCTCTTTTCTTCTTTCACATGATTTTATTAATAGTGAACTGTGACTGTCACGAGACTCCAGTGTTCACAGTAGGACAGCAGAGCATATTTTTGTCATTATTTATAGTAGAACTTGAGGTTGTGGTAAAAGTGACTGCTGAGACCAGAAAGTACCATGTCAGCATGCCTATTTGTTGTGCTCATACCCTTCCAGACAACAGTTATTGAGTATGTGAAACCATCGGACCTGAAAAAAGATATGAACGAAACGTTCAAGGAGAAGTTTCCTCACATCAAGCTGACCCTTAGCAAAATACGAAGGTATGGAGGCGTCAGTTTCCTTTTTGCTCTTCAACACTTTTTTCTTTGAGCCTCAGCTGGCTAACCTGTCCAGTCTATGGCATGTATTCATGAGTGTAATGTTTGTGAGGTACCTCACATTTCTTTGTAGCTCTAAACATGGTTTAAATTGTGTTTGTGAGTTTGTGTTCTCAGTATACCAATGTTAAACATACCTGTGAATGTTTGTTTGCCCCTACGAACAACACTCCTCTTCCACCTAGCTTGAAGAGGGAGATGCGTGGTGTGAGCGAGGAGTGCGGCCTGCAGCCGGTCACCATTGCGATGGCTTTTGTGTACTTCGAGAAGCTGGTCCTGCAGGGCCGTCTCAACAAGCAGAACAGGAAGCTGGTGGCGGCGGCGTGCGTGCTGCTGGCTGCCAAGATCAGCAGTGACCTGCGGAAGTCAGACGTCCAACAGTTATTAGATGTAAGTGATGTAGTCTCCTCACCAAGTCCACCAGCTGATTCTTAAATATGTTAATTTCTCAAATATGTTCTGTCCTTTAAAGGACTTTAATACAGGTATTGTGCCATAGTTCACATCAACAGATAATCATCACCATTCAGCCCAAAGACAGTTAGAACCTCATTGACGGGGACATCAACAAACATGATGCACTGCATTCCTGAAGTCATTTTTGTTTAACTTACATGATGGTGCCAGTAACTATACTGGTATTCAACCACTTCATATCCCAGAAACCCATTCGAAATTAAACTGTTGTTGTAACAGCACCTTCCTCACCGCCATATAGGTTGAACCAATATATGTGGCTGAATCTGTTTTAGCTGTTGATGCCGTAGTATCTATTGGTAACGCACTTTTAGAGGCTAATCTGTCATATTTGCACGTAAACAACTAGAACTTTGCTTCCTCTACCTTGCCACTACCTGGTTTACTCGTACGTATTTGGCTACTATGGTGAAGACATGAGACGCTATGCGCCGTATCATTTATATATGAATCATATCACTTCCCAGTAAAGTCTTACCAGACTGTAACCACTAAAATGAGCAGCTGCAAAAGTGTTCACGATTCAGATATTCATGCATTAGCTATCGTCTCGAATACACCAGTGATATAAAATTTTAAAAAGAACATTTATTTGCATGTAAATCATCAGGGTTGTAGCTTTTAAAAGCATTCATTTTCATTGTGCATCATCATCTTTTGATTTGTGTACTTTCAACCCAGTGTGTACCTTTCCAACACATTGTTTTTTTTCCTCATGGTTGAGCAGAAGTTGGAGGAGCGTTTCCGTATAAACCGGCGCGAGCTGATTCCTCTGGAGTTTCCGGTGCTGGTGGCCTTAGAAATGGGACTCTACCTGCCTGAGAGCAAAGTCATGCCACACTACCGCAGACTGGTGCAGCAGGGTTAGACCGGACATGATGAAGGCCTTGAAGTCTTCCACAGTGCATGAAGTCGATAAGGATTTTACAATGCAAATAGCGATCCAGCTTCATCACTCAAACCAGTAAGTGTGTATACTGAGATAAGATGAAGGGGACTCTGGCCCAGAAATAACAGGTGGAGGTCTTTCATCCTGAAGTTTGTGGTGGATCCACCAACTACGGGCAGTGATGAAGTTCTCTGAAATGGATATTTCAAATAACACCATGGCTGTACACCGATCAGCCAAAACATTAAAACCACCGACAGGTAAGTGAATAACATTGATTATCTCGTTACAATGGCACCTGTCAAGGGGTGGGATATATTAGGCAGCAAGTGAACAGGCAGTTCTTGATGTTGATGTGTTGGAAGTAGAAAAAATAGGCAAACGTAAGGATCTGAGTGACTTTGAAAAGGGCCAAATTGTGATGGCTAGACGACTGGATCAGAGCATCTCTAAAGTGGCAGGTCTTGTGAGGTGTTCCTGGTATGCAGTGTTCCGTACCAACCAAAAGTGGTCCAAGGAAGGACAACCAGTGAACCGGCGACAGGGTCATGGGTGCCCAAGGCTCATTGATCCATGTGGGGAGCGAAGGCTAGCCCGTCTGGTCCGATCCCACAGAAGAGCTACTGTAGCTCACATTGCTGAAAAAGTTAATGCTGGTTATGATAGACAGGTGTCAGAACACACAGTGCGTCACAGCTTGCTGTGTATGGGGCCGCATAGCTGCAGACCAGTCAGAGTGCCCATGCTGACCCCTGTCCATCGCCAAAAGTGCCTACAATGGACGTGAGTGTCGGAACCGGACCATGGAGCAATGGAAAAAGGTGAACTGGTTTAATGAATCACATTTTCTTTTACATCACGTGGACGGTCGGGTGCGTGTGTGTTGTTTATCTGGGGAAGTGATGACACCTGATGCATTATGGGGAGAAGGCAAGCCGGCGGAGGCAGTGTGACACTCTGGGCAATGTTCTGCTGGAAAACCCTGGATCCTGGCATTCATGTGGATGTTACTTTGACACGCACCACCTACCTAAACACTGTTGCAGACCAGGTACACCCCTTCATGGCAGCAGTATTCCCTGATGGCAGCGGGCTCTTTCAGCAGGATGATGTGCCCTGCCACACTGCAGAAACTGTTCAGGAACCATTTGAGGAACATGACAAAGAGTTCGAGGTGTTGCCTTGGCCTCCGAATTCCCCAGATCTCAATCCGATTGAGCATCTGTGGGATGTGCTGGATGAATGAGCCCGATCCATGGAGGCCCCACCTCGCAACTTACAGGACTTAAAGGATCTGCTGCTAACGTCTTGGTGCCAGATACCAGAGGACCCCTTCAGAAGTCTTGTGGAGTCCATGCCTCGACGGGTCACGAGGGGGACCTACACAATATTAGACAGGTGGTCTTAATGTTTTGGCTGATCAGCGTACACGGTATTATTTCAAGTCATTAATGGACCTACATCACCAGACTCTAGACTCGACGGCGTGGGTTTTTCTGAATGTGTTATTTAAGGGTTGGTTTGTGTGGTGGTTCGTTGGTGTTAAACCGGTTATGAGCTCTATGTTAGAGGTATTCAGACGGCACGTTCATGGTGCTTTTATATAGGATCCACTGAATGTTTAAAGTTTTCTGTGCATAGCTTTCTTCACAACTATTTAAATGATGTTGTCTGAAAAAGTTACAGAATACAAACCTACGTGTACCGTTGTGTGGCGTGCTATTGCTCCGTCATGATGTAACCACGTTCGTGTCTGTAGAAAATAATAATTCACTCGCACTTTGCAGATCACTATACAGCTCCTATAGTACTTAAGAGTAATCTTTAAATTAAAAGACCTACCTTATGTTCATCCTTGTTTGTGTAACCCCTTTTAAACTCACTGTGAAGTTGATGCTGTCAGACTCATACAGAAATTATATTTTCTAACCAGTCATATTTTATGTCTATTAATGTCTGTGTTGTTTTGTTTTGTTTTTTTTAAGTTCCAGCAGGAGAAAGTGGCCTTTTTCTTTTTCAGGATTCATTTCGTGAGTATGGAGGGGCCTGTGTGCCCTCAAATAATCCAGCCGCATCGCATATTTATTATCTTATTCTTGAATGAAAACTAGAGAAACATGATTGAAACTTGAGTGTCCCCCATGTGTGTTTTTACACCGAACTTTGTCATAGATGTTGATGTAAAAACACTGTGCTGTCCGGTTAGCATGGCGGTCTATTCCGTTGCCCACCAACACGGGGATCGCCGGTTCGAATCCCCGTGTTACCTCTGGCTTGGTCGGGCGCCCCTACAGACACAACTGGCCCTGTCTGTGGGTGGGAAGCTGGATGTGGGTATGTGTCCTGGTCGCTGCCCTAGCGCCTCCTCTGGTCGGTCGGGGCGCCTGTTCGATGGGGAGGGGGAATAGCGTGATCCTCCCACGTGCTACGTCCTCCTGGTGAAACTCCTCACTGTCAGGTGAAAAGAAGCGGCTGGTGACTCCACATGTATGGGAGGAGGCATGTGGTAGTCTGCAGCCCTCCCCGGGTCAGCAGAGGGGGCGGAGCAGCGACTGGGACGGCTCGGGAGAGTGGGGTGATTGGCCAGATACAGTTGAGGAGAAAAAGGGGGGAAATCCCACCAACAAAAAAAAAGAAAAGAAAAATTTTAACCAAAAAAAAAAAAAAAACTGTGCTGCAAATGGTGCCAATGGATGAACAGGAGTGTTGGGCAGTTGTGATCAGATCTCTTGATGCGGTCCAGGGGTACGTTCTCTCCTGTGGTGTTGTTGGTGATGATGTTGTTTTTACACATTATAAAATTGCACTGGAGTTTATTTCCAATCATTTCTAGTCTAGTAGTCGTGTTTTTCAGTTCTCAGGAAGCGTGTTCTAGCTTTTCCTTTCACTTGACTTTTGAATGACTCCTACGACGTGACCAAAAGAGCAGTGTTAATGTAGTCGTTTACCATCTCGGCGGGGATATTCCAGAATGATTACTGAGACCACTGACATCCCATTGAAAGTCAGTGGTATTTAAAGTGATTGTAGTGCTGGTTTGCCACTTTGGGGAAACCAAACCCTGGTGGCTTTAACAGGCGGTGGGCATAAGTGAACGTCTTAAGCAGATGGAAGTGACTTAATACGTACCAAAAGCTGTTATCCTGACCGCAGGATTAACCGGAATTAAGACTTGAGATGCCGTAACACGGTTATAAAGTGCCTAAATCTTCAATTGCAGTGAAAGGGTCGACTATCTTATCACATTGATATTTCCAGTGGACATTTCTCGGTTTTGCTGCTGTTGAGGTAGCACATCTGGAAACTGATTATCTACATTACGTCTGACAGATCATCGCAATTTCTAGACGGCTGTCTCGTCGTTGCTGTTGTGGTCTGGATTCTGTCTCTTGCCTGTGTGGTGATATTTGTATTGCAGTACGAAGCGGAGTAGACCTCACAGGGGAGCCCGTTTAGCATTTCTGAAACGTTGCAACTGTGCAGAATGTGTTGTGCTTGCATGGACGGTGTCAGGTTTCTAACAACATTGTTTTCCTACTGTTAAATGGGAGTGTTTTTGAACTATATTTCCTGACTCTTACAAGCCCAAGCAATCCGGGGTGTGTTTCCCAAGTCACCAATGAAAACTGTATATCGTGTATACAGGTGAAAAGGTGCTAAATGTAGGCGATGTTGTATTATACAGTGGCTAAACTGATTTATGTCCAGAGTTTGTGATTTCAAATCAAGCTGGAAAATAAATATACAATGGACTGCAATGATCACAAACATTTTACTGTGCCCTTGTCTTCTGTCTGGATAGGGGGGACGCAGATGGCATGCAGGTCGAGAGCACGTTTATTCAGTTAAGTCTAGAAAGTTCTTAATAGACTCTCTGCATACATAAACTCACTATTTTGTCCGACTATGCACACATTATCAACCAATGAGCGAGTCTTAGTAGACATCGGTATGTATCAGTTCAGTAATGGACTCTGTAGAGAACGCTGATTAATCCTTATCCTTACATGAAATGGTAAAAAAAAAAAGAAACACAATAGCAGCTGAATAAATACTACACATGACACTGATTTCCCCGAAAGGGAAGGGATTCTAGTCTAAACTCATGTCTTCGTCGTCGTCTTTCTTGTCTTTGGGCTCGCCGTCCTGGTCGGACTTGTTCTCCGTCTCCATGGCTTTGGCAAAAGCCTCCACATCTGTGAAAACACAAAATTCCGGGAGCTGAACAACGCTCGCTTTATCTCGATTGCTACCAGAGAACTTTAAAACCCAGCCCAAGACCGCCTCTGATGCCGACCCGAGACAGCGGTCCTGGGGTTTGGACCGTTCTCAAGTATGCAGAAAAAAAAAATGTAAAGAACGACATGGCTGAATGCATAAAACTCTTGAGTACGTTGACTATATCGGTGAAAGGGGGATGGGTTTTTTTTTTAGCAGCGAGACCTGCGGTCCACAAGGCCCGTCCTTCACCGTGTGTGTGTGTGTGTGTGTGTGTGGGGAGGACACTGACCTCCTTTGTTCGCGGCGTCGACGGCCTCTGCGGGCAAACCAAACTGGTTCATTAGAGGCCCCAACTGCCCCGACGCCAGGGCGCTGCTGAACATGCTCATAGCCTGTAGAGACAGACAGACAACACATACCAAGGGTGAGGAGGCATTCCAGACGTCAGCACTACCAAGATCCCCAGGCCGCTGAAGGGAGGACTGATTTACATCTACACCCACTTAGCACACGCCCACCTGTCGTACTGACAGGACACTCAGCCAGTAGACACGTTCAGATGTTAGAGCTGCCATCACAGTGACCACATCCTACTAGTACTATATGAAGTAGTAGTAGTACATTTACACCCACTTAGCACACGCCCACCTGTCGTACTGACAGGACACTAAGCCAGTAGACACGTTCAGATGTTAGAGCTGCCATCACAGTGACCACATCCTACTAGTACTATATGAAGTAGTAGTAGTACATTTACACCCACTTAGCACACGCCCACCTGTCGTACTGACAGCACACTCAGCCAGTAGACACGTTCAGATGTTAGAGCTGCCATCACAGTGACCACATCCTACTAGTACTATATGAAGTAGTAGTAGTACATTTACACCCACTTAGCACACGCCCACCTGTCGTACTGACAGGACACTAAGCCAGTAGACACGTTCTGATGTTAGAGCTGCCATCACAGTGACCACATCCTACTAGTACTATATGAAGTAGTAGTAGTACATTTACACCCACTTAGCACACGCCCACCTGTCGTACTGACAGCACACTCAGCCAGTAGACACGTTCAGATGTTAGAGCTGCCATCACAGTGACCACATCCTACTAGTACTATATGAAGTAGTAGTAGTACATTTACACCCACTTATCACACACCCACCTGTCGTACTGACAGGACACTAAGCCAGTAGACACGTTCAGATGTTAGAGCTGCCATCACAGTGACCACATCCTACTAGTACTATATGAAGTAGTAGTAGTACATTTACACCCACTTAGCACACGCCCACCTGTCATACTGACAGCACACTCAGCCAGTAGACACGTTCAGATGTTAGAGCTGCCATCACAGTGACCACATCATACTAGTACTATATGAAGTAGTAGTAGTACATTTACACCCACTTAGCACACGCCCACCTGTCGTACTGACAGGACACTAAGCCAGTAGACACGTTCTGATGTTAGAGCTGCCATCACAGTGACCACATCCTACTAGTACTATATGAAGTAGTAGTAGTACATTTACACCCACTTAGCACACGCCCACCTGTCGTACTGACAGCACACTCAGCCAGTAGACACGTTCAGATGTTAGAGCTGCCATCACAGTGACCACATCCTACTAGTACTATATGAAGTAGTAGTAGTACATTTACACCCACTTAGCACACGCCCACCTGTCATACTGACAGCACACTCAGCCAGTAGACACGTTCAGATGTTAGAGCTGCCATCACAGTGACCACATCCTACTAGTACTATATGAAGTAGTAGTAGTACATTTACACCCACTTAGCACACGCCCACCTGTCATACTGACAGCACACTCAGCCAGTAGACACGTTCAGATGTTAGAGCTGCCATCACAGTGACCACATCATACTAGTACTATATGAAGTAGTAGTAGTACATTTACACCCACTTAGCACACGCCCACCTGTCGTACTGACAGGACACTCAGCCAGTAGACACGTTCTGATGTTAGAGCTGCCATCACAGTGACCACATCCTACTAGTACTATATGAAGTAGTAGTAGTACATTTACACCCACTTAGCACACGCCCACCTGTCGTACTGACAGGACACTCAGCCAGTAGACACGTTCTGATGTTAGAGCTGCCATCACAGTGACCACATCCTACTAGTACTATATGAAGTAGTAGTAGTACATTTACACCCACTTAGCACACGCCCACCTGTCATACTGACAGCACACTCAGCCAGTAGACACGTTCAGATGTTAGAGCTGCCATCACAGTGACCACATCATACTAGTACTATATGAAGTAGTAGTAGTACATTTACACCCACTTAGCACACGCCCACCTGTCGTACTGACAGGACACTAAGCCAGTAGACACGTTCTGATGTTAGAGCTGCCATCACAGTGACCACATCCTACTAGTACTATATGAAGTAGTAGTAGTACATTTACACCCACTTAGCACACGCCCACCTGTCGTACTGACAGCACACTCAGCCAGTAGACACGTTCAGATGTTAGAGCTGCCATCACAGTGACCACATCCTACTAGTACTATATGAAGTAGTAGTAGTACATTTACACCCACTTAGCACACGCCCACCTGTCATACTGACAGCACACTCAGCCAGTAGACACGTTCAGATGTTAGAGCTGCCATCACAGTGACCACATCCTACTAGTACTATATGAAGTAGTAGTAGTACATTTACACCCACTTAGCACACGCCCACCTGTCATACTGACAGCACACTCAGCCAGTAGACACGTTCAGATGTTAGAGCTGCCATCACAGTGACCACATCATACTAGTACTATATGAAGTAGTAGTAGTACATTTACACCCACTTAGCACACGCCCACCTGTCGTACTGACAGGACACTAAGCCAGTAGACACGTTCTGATGTTAGAGCTGCCATCACAGTGACCACATCCTACTAGTACTATATGAAGTAGTAGTAGTACATTTACACCCACTTAGCACACGCCCACCAGTCGTACTGACAGCACACTCAGCCAGTAGACACGTTCAGATGTTAGAGCTGCCATGACAGTGACCACATCCTACTAGTACTATATGAAGTAGTAGTAGTACATTTACACCCACTTAGCACACGCCCACCTGTCGTACTGACAGCACACTCAGCCAGTAGACACGTTCTGATGTTAGAGCTGCCATGACAGTGACCACATCCTACTAGTACTATATGAAGTAGTAGTAGTACATTTACACCCACTTAGCACACGCCCACCTGTCGTACTGACAGCACACTCAGCCAGTAGACACGTTCAGATGTTAGAGCTGCCATCACAGTGACCACATCATACTAGTACTATATGAAGTAGTAGTAGTACATCTGCTACATAATAATCCTATCGCAGTAATACTATATCCAGTAGTAGTACATCTGCTACATAATAATCCTATCACAGTAGTACAATATGAAGTAGTAGTAGTACATCTGCTACATAATAATCCTATCACAGTAGTGCTATATCCAGTAGTAGTACATCTGCTACATAATAATCCTATCACAGTAGTACTATATCCAGTAGTAGTACATCTGCTACATAATAATCCTATCACAGTAGTACTATATCCAGTAGTAGTACATCTGCTACATAAAAATCCTATCATAGTAGTACGATATGAAGTAGTAGTAGTACATCTGCTACATAATAATCCTATCACAGTAGTATATCTGCTACATAATAATCCTATCACAGTAGTACTATATCCAGTAGAAGTACATCTGCTACATAATAATCCTATCATAGTACTATATCCAGTAGTAGTAGTACATCTGCTACATAATAATCCTATCATAGTAGTATATGCAGTAGTAGTAGTAGTATATCTGCTACATAATAATCCTATCATAGTAGTACTATATGAAGTAGTAGTAGTACATCTGCTACATAATAATCCTATCATAGTAGTACTATATGCAGTAGTAGTAGTATATTTGCTACATAATAATCCTATCATAGTAGTACTATATGCAGTAGTAATAGTAGTACATTTGCTACATAATAATCCTATCATAGTACTTTAATGCAGCAGTAGTAGTACATTTGCTACATAATAATCCTATCATAGTAGTACTATATCCAGTAGCAGTAGTACATTTGCTACATAATCTTATCATAGTAGTACTATATTCCGTGGTAGTAGTACATTTGCTACACAATAATCCTATCAGTAGTACTATATTCCGTAGTAGTAGTAAATTTGCTACATAATCTATCATAGTAGTACTATATGCAGTAGCAATAGTACATTTGCTACATAATCCTATTATGTTAGTACTACATGCAGCAGTAGTAGTAGTACATTTGCTACATAATCCTATAAAAGTAGTACTATATGCAGTAGTAGTAGTACATTTGCTACACAATAATCCTATCAGTAGTACTATATTCCGTAGTAGTAAATTTGCTACATAATCTATCATAGTAGTACTATATGCAGTAGCAATAGTACATTTGCTACATAATCCTATTATGTTAGTACTACATGCAGCAGTAGTAGTAGTACATTTGCTACATAATCCTATCATAGTAGTACTATATGCAGTAGTAGTAGTACATTTGGTACATAATAATCCTATCATAGTAGCACTACATGCATTAGTAGTAGTACATTTGCTACATAATCTATCGTAGTAGTACTATATGCAGTAGTAGTAGTACATTTGCTACATAATTCTATCATAATAGTACTATATGCAGTAGTAGTAGTAGTAGCAGCACATTTGCTACATAATAATCCTATCATAGTAGCACTATATGCAGCAGTAGTAGTACATTTGCTACATAATCTATCGTAGTAGTAGTACTATATGCAGTAGTAGTACATTTGCTACATAATTCTATCATAATAGTACTATATGCAGTAGTAGTAGTAGTAGCACATTTGCTACATACTAATCCTATCATAGTAGTACTATATGCCGTAGTAGTAGTAGTACATTTGCTACATAATAATCCTATCATAGTAGTACTATATGTAGTAGTAGTAGTAGTAGTACATTTGCTACATAATAATCCTATCATAGGAGTACTATATGCCGTAGTAGTAGTACATTTGCTACATAATAATCCTATCATAGTAGTACTATATGCAGCAGTAGTAGTACATTTGGTACATAATAATCCTATCATAGTACTTTAATGCAGCGGTAGTAGTACATTTGCTATATAATCATCCCGTCATAGGAGTACTATATGCCGTAGTAGTCGTAGTAGTACATTTGCTACATAATAATCCTATCATAGTACTTTAATGCAGCAGTAGTAGTACATTTGCTACATAATAATCCTATCATAGGAGTACTATATGCAGTAGTAGTAGTACATTTGCTACATAATCTATCGTAGTAGTAGTACTATATGCAGTAGTAGTAGTAGTACATTTGCTACATAATTCTATCATAATAGTACTATATAGAGAAGTAGTAGTAGTACATTTGCTACATAATAATCCTATCATAGTAGCACTATCTGCAGTAGCAGTAGTATATTTGCTACACAATCCTATCATAGTAGTACTATACGCAGTAGTAGTAGTACATTTGCTACATAATAATCCTGTCATAGGAGTACTATACGTAGTAGTAGTAGTACATTTGCTACATAATAATCCTATCATAGGAGTACTATATGCAGTAGTAGTAGTACATTTGCTACATAATCCTATCATAGTAGTACTATATGTAGTAGTAGTAATAGTACATTTGCTACATAATTATCCTGCCGTAGTAGTACTATATCCAGTAGTAGTAGTACATTTGCTACATAATAATCCAATCATAGTAGTACTATATGCAGTAGTAGTAGTACATTTGCTACATAATAATCATAACATAGTAGTACTATATCCAGTAGTAGTAGTCCATTTGGTACATAATATCCTATCATAGTAGCACTATATGCAGTAGTAGTAGTACATTTGCTACATAATAATCCTATCGTAGTAGTACTATATGCAGCAGTAGTAGTACTACATTTGCTACATAATCTATCATAGTATCACGATATGCAGTAGTAGTACATTTGCTACATAATAATCCTATCACAGTAGTACTATATGCAGTAGTAGTAGTACATTTGCTACATAATAATCCTATCATAGTAGTACTATATGCAGCAGCAGTAGTAGTAGTAGTACATGTGCTACATAACCATATCATATTAGTACTTGATGAAGTAGTACATTAGCTACATATAGAGTACATTTAGTCAAGTGTGTGTTGGCTCAGCAGGAGGTGGTGAATGAAAACAAGCAGATTCACACCGACGCCAGTGAGAAGACCGGCTCATCAAGCTGTCCAGTCCAGTGAGGAGACCGGCTCATCAAGCTGTCCAGTCCAGTGAGGAGACCGGCTCATCAAGCTGTCCGGTCCAGTGAGGAGACCGGCTCATCAAGCTGTCCGGTCCAGAGAGAAGACCGGCTCATCAAGCTGTCCGGTCCAGTGAGAAGACCGGCTCATCAAGCTGTCCAGTCCAGCGAGAAGACCGGCTCATCAAGCTGTCCAGTCCAGTGAGAAGACTGGCTTATCAAGCTGTCCAGTCCAGTGAGGAGACCGGCTCATCAAGCTGTCCAGTCCAGCGAGAAGACCGGCTCATCAAGCTGTCCAGTCCAGTGAGAAGACCGGCTCATCAAGCTGTCCAGTCCAGTGAGAAGACCGGCTCATCAAGCTGTCCAGTCCAGTGAGAAGACCGACTCATCAAGCTGTCCAGTCCAGTGAGGAGACCGGCTCATCAAGCTGTCCAGTCCAGTGAGGAGACCGGCTCATCAAGCTGTCCAGTCCAGCGAGGAGACCGGCTCATCAAGCTGTCCAGTCCAGCGAGGAGACCGGCTCATCAAGCTGTCCAGTCCAGGACGAGAAAGGGCTCAGTAGTCCGGGGTGCACATACCTTTTGGTCTGGTTCTCAGGGGAGCACCTGGAGATGTGGCTTGGCACTCAGCCTTCACACGGCACGGTTATCCTACAGGCTGTCGTCATCACTGCCCTCCTGACCGCTCTTCCTCACCGTCTTCCTCTCTTTCAGACATGGCGGATGAAGGCGTAGGCCTACTTCTCTGTCCCTGGTTGAGTCTGCGATCAGCCGTTTGCTTCATTAAGTCACCGGCTGGCTTCAGGGTCAGAAGTCTCTTGTCAGCTCAGACAGGCGGCTGTGCATCAGGGATGATTTTGATTGATTCATTGCTCCCCGTGGGGAAACTCCTCTCTGCATGTAACCCATGCTAGCTAGCTGTGTAGCTGGGAGCAGTGGGCAGCCGCCGTGCAGCACCCGGGGACCCCCTCCAGCTCGTCTCACCACGCCTCGGTCAGGGGCACAGACAGGAGTACCGACCCTAACATGCATGTCTTTTGATGGTGGGAGAAACCGGAGCACCCGGAGAAACCCCACTGCAGACACGGGAACAACATGCAATCGCCACACAGAGGACGACCTGGGATGACCCCCAAGGTTGCACAATCCCGTGGTTGGAACCCAGGACCTTCTTGCTGTCAGGCGACAGCACTACCCACTACGCCACCGCGCCGCCTAATGAGAGGCTAGAGTCTGAGAGGCAGGATCTGTACTTGCTTTTTTATTATATTGAGGTGTGGAAATCCCCTCTCACATGCAGCTCAGCTCAAGGGCAGTGGAAGAGACAACAGTGTAAGAGACAACAGTAGAGTCTCTGTCAGCAGACAAGCTGGCCTCGTGTTTCTGGAGGATGTTAGTAAGTGTTGGGTCGCCAAAACTGCGGAGGTCTTGTATTTCTTGAGGCCAAGTTGAAGGATCAAAAATTTAAAATTGGTCACATGACTTAAGGGCTTCATATCTGCTTTCAAACTGATGAATTAGACCTCTCAATACTTCCGCCTGGTCCCTGTCAGCGTCGGCATTTGAAACGGTCTCTTTCCGGTACTTGCCTTCACTGTCAAGCGATAGGGTCGGCTGTCCAGCAGCGACCGTGAGCTCATCTTTTCCAGCAGTCTCTTGCCTCCCTGCAGACCATCTGATGTCGTGAAGCTCTCCTAGTTTCACAAAGGCAACGCCATTCTCATCACGCATCTTCTTCAGCTGTTCTGTTCTTTTTGCGCCCCCTCTCTGTAAATAAACGCTGAGCCAACTTGACAACGGAGCGACTGAATGTCTCGCGGCATGGTACCATGTGACCAGCTGACTTTGTGCAGGTCTCCAGGGTTCGGGCAGTACACAGAAAATACATGAGGGAATCCCCGAGCGCCACCCTTCCATTCCATTATCCCAACCGCTTATCCTGCTCTCAGGGATTCTGGAGCCTATCCCAGCTCTCACTGGACAGCAGGCGGGGAGACAGCCTGGACAGGCTGCCAGACCATCACAGGGCCCACACATTCAAACCTAGGGACAATGTAGTACGGCCGATCCACCTGACCTACATGTCTTTGGACTGTGGGAGGAAACCGGAGCCCCCGGAGGAAACCCATACAGACACAGGGAGAACATGCAAACTCCACACAGAGGACGACCCGGGACGACCCCCAAGGTTGGACTACCCCGGGGCTCGAACCCAGGACCTTCTTGCTGTGAGGCGACCGCGCTAACCACTGTGCCATCCTGCCCCCCCTGCCCCCCGATCGCCACCATCTGACGCAATTCGGGGGCGACCCCACTGTAAACTCCAACACTGACCGCTGCTCCGCCTGCACACACCAAGACCAACTTGGTCTTCCACTGATCCCCTAAACCACAGGTATGGAAGAGCTGCTGCAGTCCGCTCACTATGTCCTGTGCTGCTCGGTTTTCTCACCCAAACGAATTAATCCAAGGAAATCTGAGGTGAACTCTCCGTAGCTAGGCGCACACACAGTGTACACAACCTCCTGCTCCACTTGTGTCATGTCTTCTGATCCATCACAGAGCACGCCCCAAAAATTCAGCTGCCTCCCAATTTTCCACCCACTTCTAAACTGACTGTCTGTGCGATGCCGTGCATGATGCGGGTCCCCCTTCTCGTGAAGGATGTGCACCCCCGACATCAACTCCAAACCTCTTGAAAAGCTCAACGTCCTCCTCAAAAGAAGGCATCGGGATCGGGCGTGTTTCACTTTGCGAAAGGCCAACAGAACAATAAGACACAGCGCTCGACGCTGTTCTTCGTTCAGTTTGCCCTGCCACGTGTCGGGAGGGCGAGTGGATTCTGATCCCGGATCTGATCCTGCTGCACCAGTTATCGGTAGTTTGCACTACGTTCATGTGCTCTTTACTCCTCTCGTGCTTTTCAAAAGCTGGATGACTGAAATGTTTTGTCCCCGTATAAAAGGCGCTGCTTTTATCCGCGAGACTGGGATTTTCACGGCGTGTTTCGCACCACATCTCTGTGCGCTCGTCATGTGTTTGGGGCCAGGCTACTTCCTGCAGCCACATTTCCACGGATTCACGTTTTTTATGTACAGGATCAGTCTGGCGTTTCTTTGGAGGTGGTGCAACACCAAAGTAATGACTTAATGCAGCTTGCTGCCTGGACATTTTGATGAATGGACGAAAATCCTAAAACCAGGGGAAAAACGTCACGGGAAGCTAGCTGTAATGTAAGCTAGCTGTAATGTAAGCTAACTATGTGCTGGCGCTCAAGGTTTAACAGCTGACCTTGCCAACTTGGAAAAAACAGCATCCACTTGGTCGAGAACGAAGGCTAAAAGTTACACGATTAACAACTGATTATCAAACTTGACACATTTGTCATCGTGACTTTCTTACCAGTGACACATGGAGAAAATCCTGTTGTGTCGGTAAGTGTGTCCCAAAAATGTTGGTACGCAGAAGCGCCTCTTTTCGTATTATCTGCTTTATTCTGACCACGCATGGGCTCCAGTTATGTGCACCTCTGTCAGTAGGGCTTATTTTGTGAGGGGGACTTACTGAACCAGCTTTCACACCAAATTGAAATTTAATTCTGAGGGATGGGCATCCGGGTAGCGTGGCGGTCTACTCTGCTGCCTACCAACACGGGGATCACCAAATCCCCGTGTTACCTCCGGCTTGGTCCGTGTCTGCGGGTGGGAAGTCGGATGTGGGTATGTGTCCTGGTCGCTGCACCACTGCCTCTTCTGGTCGGTCGGGGTGCCTGTTTGGGGCGGAGGGGGGATCTGGGGGGAATAGCGTGACCCTCCCACGCGCTACGTCCCCCTGGCAAAACTCCTCACTGTCAGGTGAAAAGAAGCGGCTGGCGACTCCACATGTATCGGAGGAGGCATGCGGTAGTCTGCAGCCCTCCCCGGATTGGCAGAGGGGATGGAGCAGCGGCCTGGACGGCTCAGAGAACAGGGCGATTGGCCAGGTACAATTGGGGAGAAAAATAAATTCTGAGGGACACTTGGAGCTCTATCTGCATTCCTTGAAAATCTCCCAAAGTGCTCAAACTCTCCTCATTTTTACCCAAATCACTCTCAGCTCAGCTGCACATCAGTGCCACACAAGAGAGTAGCTCGCTCTCTCGCTCTCTCTCTCTCTCTCTCTCTCGCTCTCTCTCTCTCTCTCTCTCTCTCGCTCTCTCTCTCTCTCTCTCTCTCTCTCTCTCTCTCTCTCTCTCTCTCAATACCAACTAACCTGCCTCGGAGAGTAAGAAAGACACCGAGAGTTATACAAGTTATTTCTTTAAACTGCTGTGGTACCTGCTGAAACTGCGGTGAGCTGAGTGTGTTGTGGAGCTCCTCCGTGCTTTGAGGTAAAGATTCTCCAGAGGGCAAATAGGGCATCAGCCTTTGCTGGACCTCCGCGTTGGCCAGGATGGGAGCCATGACCTCGGGCGTCAGCACGCTGGAAAGGTCCACTGCAGACAAACGGCAGGGTTATTTATATGTCAGCTCCACATACAAAGACAGTATTCTGTGATTTAGGTTTAGAAATGCATCACAGCATCAGAGAAGAACTCGTGGATTCTTTCCACATGGCTGCAAGTCATTTTCCACCAAGTAAAATGTCCACTATGCAACCAAAATTAAATCCTCCAGCTCGTTTGCAAGAAAATCACTGAAATGTTGTAGTAGTTCAAAATATCCCAACGGCGCCATGCAGCTAGTGTCCACCGATCAACAGATAGCAGACAAATGTGAGTTTGAAAGGGTAAAGTAATTATATATATATATATATCCAACATTAATGCTTAGAGCTAAATCAATCATCAGATTTAACTTTTCATGTCAAAAAACACTGAAAAGAAGCATTAATACACCAATAAGAAACCTTTTTGATTTGTAATTTTGTGTTTCTCACATCTTTATCCACATCTGTCCTCAAAAAGAAACAAGGTTACAACATAAAGTCTCCTTCCTGAGAATAACACATTAACGTACTTGGAGGACTTATTTCCAATGTGGTCCTCAGTTGTCTCGAGAACTGGGAGGGCGTGGTCTAGTCCTCATTAATATTCACGAGACGACCTTTGCGCAACAAGAACCAACAAGGGTTGGTGGTAAGGGTGGGCGGGGTTTCACATTTTGATGATCTGATCTGATTGGCTGTATGGAAATTTGTGTGATGACGTCATGAGTATCAGAAAAAAGATGGGCCGACAGAAGCTGGACAAGGAAGAGCTTTCAAAAGGAGAAAAAAAATCTACCTTGCATCCTTATATTTTTTTCATGAGACAGAGAGGACAAAATGTGGGGCGGTTATAGTAATGAGTGCCATTTCAGTCCCGATTTCACAAAGGCCGTCAGTGATTATGACTCCGGAGGCACGTCGATCGATACCGAACTGCCGACGCCGTGGCGTTCAGAACAGCTTTCAGAAACAACCTAAAAGCTCAACCGCCGGCCAAGCTGCTCACCTCCCTGTCCGCCGGCAGGAACGTTCATGGTCGCCAGAATGCTCTGCAAGTCACTCAGCTGGATGGGCTGCGTGGGGCTGGCGGCCCCCGTGGCCAGAGACGGGGCGGCGGCGGCAGTGGGGGTGGTGGCCGTGGGGGAGGCGGCTGAGGTGGCGGAGGGGGTGATGGGGGTGGTCGGCACCTGGGAGGAACTGAGCCGGCTGGCGGCCGAGGTAGATGTCGGGGTGACAGCTGTTGACGGGCTGAGAGAGGATAGAGAAATAGGGGGAGAAGGGGGGCGGGGAACCACTGCTTTGAGATATTCAGTTGAAGATGCGTAGGAGGAGCTTGTATAATTGCCTGTGTACGACCAGGACTCCCTATTTGTACGCTATTTCACCCGGATGACGCCAACTTAACCATTTCCAACATTATCAGTTTTTAACCTTAACCCCCACCCTTCCACACCCCACCCGATCCCTGGCCCCCCTAACCCGGGAGAAATGGCGTACAAAAAGTGTGTCCCGTACAACGGCATGAAAGTGGTAAAAAGGTAAAAAAAAAGTCCATTATCATTTCATATTGTCTTGAAATGGTAAATAAATAGACTGCATTTATAAAGTGCTTTTCTAGTCTACCGACCACTCAAAGCGCTTTACAGTGTATGCCTCACATTCTCTCACACACACACACACACACACACACACACACACACACACACACACACTGGTGGTGGAGGCTGCCATACAAGGCGCCAACCTGCTCATCAGGAGCACTTAGGGGTTCAGCGTCTTGCTCAAGGACACTTCGACACGTTCTCTGGAGAAGCCGGGGATCGAACCAGCGACCCCTTCCCATCACCTGACCTACTAACCCTGGACCTCCTGAGCCATGCCACCCCTTCAAGGCAACATCTTCCGTGCACAGAATTGGTGAATTCGCTGCAGAAGTGGACGCGAGTCTCTGGATTTACCTTGTGGAGGAGTTGCTGGCTGCAGGAGCACTGCTGCCCAGGAGACTGGCCAGACCCGGTCCAGCGAGCGCCCCGAGACCACCTACACAAGTCAGTTAGAAAAAACAGACACGTTATTCTCATGTCTGGCTCACAGTGTCGAACATGAGGGAACATTTATTAAAGCACAGTTCAGTTTTTGACAACCTGGGTTTTATTTTCACAGTTTTTGTCATCGTGCGTATCAGTTATGATCTCGTCTTACTCACCAGCTTCATTCTGTACACTTTGGACATGGGACCGTCGCTGGACTCACCGTTATAACGGTGTCTTATAGGACAGCTGAACACGGGCGTCAGATTCAACAAGTCCAATTTAACCCAGTTACCTTAACCATGTATTTGGAAGTGAAAGTTAGGAACGTTATTACTCGACTTGTCCAACCGGATCAGTGGTGGAGGACACTGCTGATCTACTTCCTGGTTCAGCCTGCAGGAGGTAGCAGCCTATACCTACCATAGGTAGTAGTAACCATCCACAAACTAGTCGGCCAGCACAGTAGAGAAGTCATAGATGATGGACAGTCATGGACACAGTCTGGCTGAGACACTAGGACAGGTTTAAGACTCCAGTCCACTCGTCCCACAAGACACAGCTGTAAAGCTGAGTCCAGTAGGGGTCCCCTGTCCAAAATCTACCAAATGAAGCCGGTGAATAAAAACGACATTATAAGCAACATGCATATTGGAAACAACTACTTATATAAGACCCCGGTTGTAAAAAACAAAACAGGATAATCCCTCAGCACACTCGTCTTTGGACGGATGTGTCGGATCAGCTTGTTCACAACACTGTCACCTGTGATAAGAAACAACTACCCCTGTGAGGGGCATCAGCTATAGTCCACATTCTGAGGAAAGAGGCACTTACCAAGCCCACCCAGGCCGGTGGGTCCGATGAGCTGCATGAGCTGGTTGTGGCTCATGTTACCCAGCAGGCTCTGCAGACCGCCCTCCCCTTAAACAGAGAAAACCAAGTGCTGCTGTGACCATCGTGCCCGGACACGACAGGGGCAACAAAGTTTATAACAACGGTATTATTATTTTTAATTTCCAACTGTGACTATTAATGTGTTTACATCACAGGATTATGATTATTTTGAACCCGGTTATAACGCCCCCCCCCCTTTTTCTTCTCAGTTGTATCCGGCTAATTACCCCACTCTTCCAAGCCGTCCCGGTTGCTGCTCCACGTCACCAGCCGCTTCTTTTCACCTGACAGTGAGGGGTTTCACCAGGATCACGCTATTCCCCCAAGTTCCCCCTCCCCCCCCCGAACAGGCGCCCCGACCGACCAGAGGAGGCGCTAGTGCAGCGACCAGGACACACACCCACATCTGGCTTCCCACCCACAGACACGGCCAATTGTGTCTGTAGGGACACCGGACATAGCCAGAGGTAACACGGGGATTCGAACCGCCGATCCCCGTGTTGGTAGGCAACAGAATAGACCGCCACGCTACCCGGACGCGATATTATGAACCCTACATAGCCCTCGCCAAAATCCCGTACCCTGTCCCAAATCTCGCGAACGGACGCCGGATTTCCGCGAACGGACGCCGGATTTCCGCTGCGTTGCTAAGGAAACAATCAACTATCAACTCGGTGCGAAGCAAAGCTAACGTTAGCTACCTTCAATTTGAACTTATGAATCGTCTAAAAAGTGAACCATGGGGTTGAAATTAGGATTGTGAGGGAAAGAATAGCCTTAAGTTGACTAACCTAACAATTTTAGGTTACAAGGTCTGCCTCTGCTCCTTGGATACGTTATTGGTATTATAATTGTGATGCATTTGAGGCTTGATGAGACAAAGAATCAGAACGAACCCCAGCTAAAAGGTTACATTGAGTAGTACATCACGACAGAGTCAAATATGTCATCTTCCTGAGGGTGGCGCTAATGTGCAAGAGCTGAAGGTGGCGCTAATGTGTAAGACTTGTAAAAGTCATATTACTACAATATAGGAGCTCGTTTTGTTTGTAGTCATGATAAGGGGTGAAGTATCCTATGCTCAAACGTGGAGCAAGCAAAGATTGAGTTAAAAACGTTAATGTTGATTGTGGATAACTTAGACAGGTTAAATTGTGGGTGTACAGCGTTTCCTTGATGAGCGCTAACCCCATAACAACATATTTTCGCGTTGCTACGGTGGCGCACACGTGACAAAGCCAGAAACGGGATTTTGGCGAGGCCTATGTAGGGTTCATAATATCGCTACCCGGACGCCCCTGAACCTGATTATAATCACGACTCTCACACGTTCCCTTTCCTACCTCCCAGAGCCGACAGGTCGTGGCTGCCGCTGCCTCCGCTACCCAGCGCTCCCGGCATGGGCGGGTTGTTCAGGTACTCGTTCACTTTACGGCAGTATTCCTCGTCCTTATCGCTTTTGGGCTCCTGATGTGACAGAAACAAAGAAAAGCGAATCCAGTTTCATTTCGAACCAGGTCACCCGGGACCACATCATTCCTCATTCGTCCCTCGTGAATGCAGGACTTAAAGAAAAAAGTAAACAGACAAAAAAAACAACCTGCAGTAGACCTGTGAAACAGAAGCACATCTGCCATCTTCTAACGTCACAGTGAATTCGTTAGAAACGTAATCCTTGCCATCCAGTTCAGTAATGGGTTCTTACTGTCACACCTGACTGACTTTTATTTAAATCCATTTTGCCGCATTCAGAACGATAACAAAAGGTTCGACAAATGCCCCTCCCCCTTCTTCTCTTCATTCAGCATCAAATTAACCAGCACGCCTGTTAATTAACATGTGGTTCGTTGCTGTGCTGCTACGAAATAAAAGCAGGCCGTCTTTCCTGTGTGAATCTGAACGCCCAACTTTACCAGACGCCTCAGAGTCGCCCACGCCGCTGACGTGCGCGGTGAAAACACTCCTACAGAAACTGCATGACGGTCATGGTGTCAACGCACAACAATGTGAGCTGCAGGTGGAAATTTCCTGTGGTGGAACCACAGGAAGTAGGCGACCGGCAAATCTCTCAAACTAGTCACCGGCACTATTTGAGACAAGGGTTTGTTTCCCTTCGGTAACTACGTTTAAAACAAGTCATGAATTCTCACTTTATTGCACGCCGTCCTTTAAGGGAGAAAATCTAATTTCTAATAACCAAAGGGTTCGTTAGCCTGCATGCAGCATTAGAGGCTCAGTCTTGGGCTACACACAAGAGACATACCTGCATCCAGAAGAACAGTCTTTTGGAGCCAGCTTTGAATTTCAACACATACACTCGTCCGGTGGTGCACTGGTTGACCCGTTTGAATTCACAGTCGTCAGGGAAGATGATGAGGTCCTAAAGACGTGCACGGGGGCGTTGAGACGAACAAGTTAACTAACGAGCAAACAGTGACACCTACTGTAGGTACTGCAGAGAAAGAAGAGAGCAGGCCAGAGATGGAGAAAGAGAGAGAGAAAGAACACAACAGAGGATGAAAAGTGTGGGCAGCATCACATACATCATCCACGTTGCCAGTCGTCCGGTCCTTCCAGCAGAAGTGGATGAGGGAGTCGTCTGTCTGCTGGATGTAGACCTGACCCTTGCGCTTGTCGGGGGTCACCGTACTGCCCTTCATCGTCATCTTACCGGCCCGGAACTCCACCAGGTATTTACTGGAGGAGCCGCGGGATCCAGACACCAGACTGGGGAACAGAGCTCCAGAGGCCATGGTGATGACTGGCTGCTGTAATGGAGAGACTTCCGTTAAGACGTGAATGCCAAGTCTGCTCCTCCAGCTCCTCCGGCCTCCTTAGTGCTACATGTAGGTCGAACTGGTTTTGCAGATAGGAAATTAAACGTTCCAGGTTTCAAATGACAAAACACAATTTCAACATGCACACAAATACCGTATGTTATGCATGAGAAGTGCTTCTCCACATGAGTCCTAAAATGAATAAAAAGCCAGAATATATCCAGTAGTTCAGTGTTTCTCAACCCAGTCCTCAAGGACCCCCTATCCTGCAGATTGTCATTGTAACCCTGCATAGGTAGCCCTGCTTGTACTTACTCGACCAATCATCTCGCAGCACTTAATTATGCAAGGTGTGCAGCATCTGACAAAATTCATTGCTGATTGGTTGAATAACTACAAACAGGTACCTATTGAGGGTTGCAAAGTAAATATGCAGGATAGGGGGGGGGGTCCTTGAGGACTGGGTTGAGAAACACTGCTATAGTCCATTTTATTTGTATAGCCCAACACCACAAATTACACATTTGCCTCAAGGGGCTTAACAGCAACACAGCACCCTGACGATATAGTATACCACATGATGATATATCCTGTACCATAGAGGATTACAGGCTATGCTCCTTATTCTGTGTTTATACTTAAACGAAACCTACATTTGAATCATTTTGATGCTATTTTCTAAATCGTTATTCACGTTTTCAGGCGGTATAATAGGCACCCCTACTTTTTTTTTTTTTTTTTTTTTACAAATTCTGTGGCATTATTTGTGATTTAACCGCTTTGACTCGAGGTTACTGGCCCCTAATTGGATAATTAGTTAAGACGAGTGAGGTGACACGGGGACACACAACAACACACGTACACGCCGGACGGAGACAGAACAGGCAGAAATGGAAACGAAGCCCCTCAGCACACACCGACCCTGTGTCGCAGCAGTCTGGACAGAAGCTCGTCCCGCTTTGATGACGCTGCGCCACCCAGAGCTCCGCGACGCTGGCTCTGGGTCGTTCGTAAAACCACCACGTATTGACCACAGACACACACAACCTGCGCCAAGATCAGCTGTATGTTCACGGTGTGTGTGTGTGTGTGTTTATGAAGGAGAACATACTCACAATTCCTCCCGATATAACGCTCAGCCGCAAATACCCTCACCGGCAGTGAATAAGGGAAATACCATTCACCGACCAGCCACACTGCCTCGCTGTGATTGGCCCACCGTCACCGCTGCCGCGTTGCGATTGGCTGACTGTCACGTTGCGATTGGCCGACTGTCAGCGCTGCCTCGTCGTGATTGGCTGAAAAATATGCCAATATCAGACCCTTAAATGTGGTTCGGTAGAGAAGACACTGTTTTCTTACCGTACAGTTGACTACATAGCCAGAGTATAATATTCATACATGTATATATATATATATATATATATATATATATATATATAGTAGCACGAGTATAGTACTTAACTGCAGTACAGTAATATCAGGACCAGAAATACTTTATTCACCCCCGAGGGGGAATTGGGTCCTATCACAGACACGCTGTAGTAAAGAAAAACTAAAAACTAACGAGATACGAGACTACAAGAAAACAGAAATAAGACAAACAGAACTACATGGAAATAGAAGATAAAATAAGCAATAGAAATAACAGTAAAATATATAAACATGTGCACCATAACATGAGCTCATTGTTAGTATATTACACACATTTTCATGTAATATTTAGCATAAAGCTGTAATAGTGTTGGTGTATTAGAATAGAATATACTTTGTCATTTGGACATACATACAATGACATTCACTCTCTGCGTTTAACCCACGTGCCTCATTATTAGTATGATTTATAATTTGTATTTGTATATTAGCACATTGTGTCTAGCTGCTTCAAACTGGCTATTTTCCCTTTGGAAAAAAGTGACTTTCTCTCTATGTGTATGTATGTATGTATGTATGTATGTATATATACGTATTTAAATGTGTGTATATATATGTGTGTGTATATATATATATATATAAATATATAAAACAGTGTATATATATATATATATATATATATATATGTGTGTGTGTGTGTGTGTGTATATATATATGTGTGTGTGTGTGTTTGCCTGTAACTTAGTCAAACCTATGACGTGGATTCAGGGCCTCTCAATCCAGAACACAGATCCAGTTTTGTCACGAGTGCACTCAGGCTGGATGTGTTCAGGGCTGATAATCCACCAGAACAACAAACTGAGACCAAACGGACAGCAACACACGAGACAGCAGAGACTCTCGATGGTTCATAATTTATTTCTTAAATACACTTTTGTATGCATATGGCCTATACAATACAATGGCAGGAGGTAAGTTTTCTGTACTATGTCGCTAAAGGTGTAGTTAGTCGCAGTGCGCAGTACTGGTATACAAGTTGGAGGAGAGTAATTATACGCACGTCACATTGGTGCAAGGCTATCTAGCAGAACAACATCATGGGAAAAGGGGGTAACGCCTGCACACTTACTCTGAAGTCTCCAAAGTTTAATAATGAGAACAACACGGGGATGAATAAAGTATTGTGATTTCCATCCCACTTGGCTCTTCATCAGGTCAGAATGTTTGAAATCAATATATATATATATATATATATAATGCTAATAATAATAATGCTATTAATGCCAATAACAATAAATAATAACAATAAATGCTAATATATAAAACCACGCCCACATTTCAACATCCTGCACACTGATAGGCTGACAGGCTCTCTGGTGGCAGGCGTGGTTACCCATCCAAACCACCCAGGCTGCTAAACATCCGGAAACAACCAACTATACAATAAAGGACACGGGGGAAAGTAGGTCGGTATAGTAGTAAAAAAGAGCCAAACTATCAAACATACGTTTTATGTAAACACATACCAGCTCCATCATAACACATACCAGCTCCATCATCCCAGGTATCGGGATCTACGCCACCTATTGTGTTAAACCAGAAGAGAGATTAAGCGTTTGTACAGAACTGTAACCCCTCCTATAAAGGAAACGATCAAACAACCATAAGGAAAAAGACACACCTGTCTTTATAAAAGTTAACCTCTCCCCTTTCCCAGAAGTGTGTAAGGGTCTCGGGATATACGAGATAACGATGGAGATAGACAGGCATCACGACACTACCACCACCTTTATTCACCCCAGAGAAAATGGCCGACCTCCTTCCCCTGGTTCAGACCTCCGGGGGTCTGGAGAGTGAACATGTAACAACTTCCGGTTTGGATAAGGAGGGAATTTAAATCTCCTCCTCCTCCTCTCGCAGATCTGACGCGACGTGTAGCCCAGAGGCCACCGGGCCGCGCGGGTTGGTCCTGGTTTGGGTGCAGCGCCCTCCCGCGCTCTGCCAGCCTGCTTTTCAGCGCACCTCGTGTCTCCCTGCACATGCTACACCACACGGGCCTCTGACGAGAGAGATGACATGTACAGCACAGAGCGCCCCCTACGGTCATTGTGTCTCCTGTTATCAGGTGGATGCATGTGGGACATATGTAAAATCGCACTTGTAAAATGTGTAAATTAAACAGGTGTGTTTGTCCTTATTGTTATTTGCTCTGGTTCCTGTTAGGGTTCTTCTCTCTTCCGGTATAACGTGTTTGAAGGTCGGTGTAGATTCTGACATACGGGAAGATGAATCCCGTACTTGGTTTACATACATTAACATGTATGTTTGGCAGAATGGCTGGGATAGTATTACTACTTTTTTTGGGGGGGTTCCCGTTTTTCTCCCCAACTGTATTGTTTTTGGCCAATCACCCCACTCTTCCGAGCCGTCCCGGTCTCTGCTCCACCCCCTCTGCTGACCCGGGGAGGGCTGCAGACTACCACATGCCTCCTCCCATACACGTGGAGTCACCAGCCGCTTCTTTTCACCTGACAGTGAGGAGTTTCCCCAGGGGGACGTAGCGCGTGGGAGGATCACGCCATTTCCCCCCAGTTCCCGACCAGCCAGAGGAGGCGCTAGTGCAGCGACCAGGACACACACCCACATCCGGCTTCCCACCCGCAGAGACGGCGAATTGTCTGTAGGGACGCCCGACCAAGCCGGAGGTAACGCGGGGATTCGAACCGGCGATCCCCGTGTTGGTAGGCAACGGAATAGACCGCCACGCTACCCGGACGCCCTGGTATTACTACTTTTTTTCCACATGTATTTTAAAGTATTGATAATTGTATTCGGGTGTTTATCAACCTGGGCGGTTCGGATGGGTAACCACACCTGCCATCATAGAGACTGTCAGCCTATCGGTGTGCGCCATGTTTAAATGTGGGCGTGGTTTCCATTTTTCTAACGACGAGGATCCGAGTGGGATCGAGACGTCGTCGTTAGTAGACGTTCGTGGCTCAGAGAGAGTAGGTGTGGGGGGCGTCGCCCCGTCTCTCCACTGGCGCTGTGCCGGAAGACTCAATGTAAACATGTCCAAAATGAACGGCAGACAAAGACTCGGCAACAAGGAGCAAGAGAAGAGCTTCGAGGCCCGCGTCTGGACCCCCACGCTGCCACGGTCAGCTTATTGCAAAGTGCATCGACTCACGGGTGAGTGAAGGGTATCTGGGGGGGGGGGAGGCGGGTAAGCTATGTCACCATACAGCGTGTGCATAAACATGTGCAGTTTTATGGGAAGTTGGTGCGCGGGAATAAAACACAAAACAAAATGGCGTCCACACCCTCTACCATGCCAGTGTGACCTCAGCGTGAAACCACGGAACATTCGTTTCACCGGGTGCAGCTACGCTATCTTATCGGCTAAAAAATGGACCAGAACTGGTGTTGGCTAATCTTCACATTTCAGGAGGGAGTACAGAAGCACAGAACGGAGATGGGTTGTTTGCATAGGTTTACGACGTCGGAAGGCGGTTCTCTTTCACGTGGCCGTCTGGAACAACGGAGATCTCTGCAATACAAAAAAAGGACCGAGAAACCGGAAGTCGAGTTGAACGCTGAGGGCCTAAATCACAAAAGGGCTGACAGAGGTTTCCAAAAGAATCAGCCGCGGTAAAAAAAAAAAAGTCACAGTACGAGAGACTATTGTCCAAACGCAAAACCAAACAGGTAAAACCGAGGGTCGGTACGCGAGTCTAACCCGGGTCCGGTTCCGAGTCCAGTGATGGAGCGAACCCCCTACGCTCTGCAGCAGCGGGACCACGTGTGTAGTGCGAACCGCCCCGGAGTCGTGCGGCTTAAGGCCGTGTAAAGGACCCCTCTGGTGACCATGCATGCACCAAAGCATTACGCACATCTACATTACAGTTGTCCAAAACATAACCGCAGAAGTTAGGACATTTCTGTTTACTGTGCAAGTAAACGCCGTGATGAGCAGCTTCATATCTGTAGAAGAAGAACAAACAACCACACCTTCTGAGCGGGCCGTTAAGGGGTCGGTTTAGTAGTGCCAAGTAAAACAGGCGTCTTGATACCCAACGAGACTGAAAAAATGAACTGGTGTATGTGAGTAACCCCGGCCCTGTGTGCTGGCCTGGCGGCCTGTCCAGGGTGTCCCCCGCCCCCCCCCCGCCTGCCGCCCGACGACTGCTGGAATAGGCTCCAGCGCCCCCGCCACCCTGAGAGCCGGCTAAGCGGTACGGATGATGGATGGATGTGAGTAACCCCTGATAGTCCCGAGTGTACCGTGACAGAAACGCACGTATAAATCCTTTTTAAAAGTGTGTGGTTAAGTACCTAAACCCAAACTGTTATTTTTCTAGAAGTGTTGGAGGCTTTGTAGTCCACGTCAGTGTAGGCAGCACTTGAGAAACCGCGGCTGGAGCGTGTAGAAAAACCCTGGATAGGATACAGAGCGTCTCCGAGACGAGTCGAACGGGACGGCGTTATCGTCGGAGCCGCCATTAAGGGCAACTACAGATGGCTGACGGGTGTAGACGAGATTCAACTCTTAAAATATTCGACACCACTTCACCTGTGTACACACGCTTCAGGTAAAACGCAGCTAAATAAGTTCTGTGATACATACCGACGTCTTCCACGCCGGCTGTTATGTAGACTAACAGAGACAGTAACCGTGAATGTTCCCACATCACAACGATTCAAATTCTAGATGTGGAGAGAAAATTAAAAAAAAAAAAGCAAAAAAAAATAAAATGGAGGACACTCAGTAGATGCCGGGACTGTCGGTGTAGTTCCTGTCGAAGTACCCGCCATTGTACAGCCAGTCCTCTGCCCCAGTGTAAGGGTTTGTTCCTAAGTGGAACCACCTGAAAGGAAGTGGAAACGGTCAGGACGCATTTTATATCACAATATAAACACTCACACGACTAATACACAACCCCAACGGGAGTTCATCTAAATTCTACCTTTGTACCCTTGAGGGGCTTCTGTTTGCAGAGAACTTTCTACAAAGGCTCGGATCTAAACAATGTAGAGCTGACTTTTGCACTGTTATGGGACAAATTGTTGTACAACTGTTTATTCAGAGCTGAAATCCTCGACTTTTCTCCATTAAGAAATGTTTATGTTCTCCATGTGTATGATGGAGTCAGGTCCCATAACACTACCAGTCATCTGTGATTTTGATCTACTACTACTACTACCGGCTGCTCCCGTTAGGGGGCGCCACAGCGGATCATCCGTTTCCACCTCTTCCTGTCCTCTGCATCCTCCTCTATCACACCAGCCACCTGCATGTGCTCCCTCACCACATCCATAAATCTCCTCTTTGGCCTTCCTCTTCTCCTCTTCCCTGGCAGCTCCAGGAATCCCCGTGTTACCCCCGGCTTGGTCGGCCGTCCCTACAGACACAACTGGCCGTGTCTGCAGGTGGGAAGCCGGATGTGGGTATGTGTCCTGGTCGCTGCACTAGCGCCTCCTCTGGTCAGTCAGGGTGCCTGTTTAAGGGGCAGGGGGAACTGGGGGGAATAGCATGATCCTCCCACGCACTACATCCCCCTGGCGAAACTCCTCACTGTCAGGTGAAAAGAAGCGGGCTGGCGACTCCACATGTATCGGACGAGGCCTGTGGTAGTCTGCAGCCCTCCCTGGATTGGCAGAGGGGGTGCGGCAGTGACCAGAACCGCTCGGGAGAGTGGGGTAATTGGCCAGATACAATTGGGGAGAAAAAAAAGGGGGGGGGTGAAGAATGGCAACAGAAAGAAGAACAACCAATCAGTGATGATGAAGCCCATCTGACATCACCGCAACCCACTTGGAGGTGGGTCTGGCACGCTTTGGGCCGACTCCAGAGATGGTCTGTCTCGGGCATGACTTGGCACATTTAAACTGGTAATGGAAAGGCTAATCAACGTGGCACGGTTTGACTCGGTGCAGCCAAAAGTGCCGATGGACAAACCCTCAATGGCTGCTACACCTTGTTTGTAGTTCTGCTACTGTTTGTTTGTAGTCCCAGAAAATCAGTGTCAACAGGTCTTCTCTGCCTCCTTCATCCAACTATATCACAATACTGTCCTACAGGAAGACTGACCATCTGTCCAACAGAACGAACACATTGTCGTCACATTTCAAATGGCTAAAATAACCACTTAATAATGGAGAAAACTTGCAGATTGCAGCTTTAAGTAAAATATTGATGATATATATAAGAAATGCAGCTGTTTCATCAACAGCACTGGAAACAGAGCTTAAGGAATTCTCCAGCTTTGGAAATGTTTAAAGAAAAATCTTATCTACTTCTGGGAAGCACACAGACACAAAGCCATGAGCTCCCGTTGGTACTGAGTGTAGGTTAACCAGTCACCAGAAAACAAACCTGGTTGACCACTCCTCTTCGTCCTTGGAGCGCTCTCTCCGTGCTGCCCTCTGTTTCTCCTCCAACCTCTCCTTCTCAGTGCTCGCTGTGTCTACAAAACACCAGGTCACAGACAGAGGACTTGTTACTGATTCTACGAGGGTCACGGTGAGGGAGCCTGATGCAAAACGGTCAGAGCTGCTCTGTGCATGTATGTGAAACAGCGTGTGTGTCTGCATTGGTTTGGGTGTATTTAGGAGCAAGTGGTGTTACCTATATCTCCATTCTCCATCGCTCGGATGTCGGGCCTCAGCCGACAGTCAGTTGGCGGCAGTAACCTCCCCATGCTGGGCTCCAGTTCGTTCAGGGTCATGGAAAAGCTGGTGAAGTTATACATCTACAGACGAGGAAAAACAACAGAAGTTAGAAAGAAGGTGAAGGAAGAGTGGGGTACTTTAACACCTTGTTCTGTTCCAGCCCTACGGGAGACCTCAGGGCTGTCATCAAATGAACTGAAGTCTTCACGGGAGGTGGACGCCATCCACTTGGTGCTTTGAGTTATTAGACCAAAGATCCTCCAAAACCCTCTCGAGGTACAAAGAATTAATCGACATACAAACGTTGATAGTCCAGAGCTGTCACCAAGCACCACTGGGATGCTAGTGTGCATCAATTAACTCTGACAATGAAAGGTAATAGTAAGATTCTTTTTAGTCAAATTTTAATGTTCATTTGCGGACACTAAAAGCATGAATAACAATATTTATTTAACAGAAAAATATACAGATTAGATAGTGCAGTTTCATAATGTGAGTCTCTGTCACATTTTAAGCATCATTTTGATTTATGATTCCTTGATCATCCCAACACAAGGTGGAAAACAATACACTAGGACTTGTGTCGAGGTTAGCGCCCTATGAAATTTTTGGTTTTCTTGTTTGTTTTTTTTAATTTAGATTTTTGACTTTTTAACCCATTTTTTACAAGGGTCCTGTTTGTGGACTTCAGCTCAGCGCTCCACACCATCGTCCCAGATATCTTCCACTCCAAGCTCACCCAGCTCACTGTACCAGCCTCCATCTGCAAGTGGATTAAAAACTTCTGACAGACAGGAGGCAGCTGGTGAGGCTGGGGAAAATCACATCCAGCACCTGGACAATCAGCACTGGCACCCCCCAGGGATGTGTGTTCTCCCCTCGACTCTTCTCCCTCTACACAAATGACTGCACCTCAGGAGACACATCTGTTAAACTCCTCAAGTTTGCAGATCACACAACTATCACTGGCCTTACACAGGGTGGCGATAAGTCTGCATATAGACGGGAGGTTTAACAGCTGGCCCTCTGGTGCGGCCATGCCAAACTGGAGCTGAACACGCTCAAAACTGTGGAGATGGCAGTGGACTTCAAGAGGAGCCCCCTCAACATACTCAACAGCATAGTGTCTGTGGTAAAAACCTGCAGATTTCTGGGTTCCACAATCTCCCAGGATCTAAGGAGGGCATCCAACATAGACACAATCACCAAAAAGGCCGAGCAGAGGATGTACTTTCTCCACCAGCTCAGGAAGTTCAACCTGCCTCAGGAACTGTTGATTCAGTTCTACAGTGCAATAATCCAGTCTGTCCTCTGCACTTCCATCACTGTCTGGTTTGGATTGGCCACCAAACAGGACAGGGACAGACTACAATGGACAGTTAAGTCTGCAGAAAAAATCATTGGTGCCAACCTGGCCTCCATTCAGGACTTATACATCTCCAGAGTCAGGAAACAGGCAGGCAACATTACTGCAGACCCATCACACCCTGGTCACAACCTGTTCCAACTCCTCCCCTTTGGTAGGCGCTACAGAGCACTGTAACCCAAAACAACCAGATATGAAAACAGTTTCTTTCCGCGGGCTGTCATTCAAATGAATGCTTAACATTGTCAAATAAATCCAACCATTTTGTATATACTGTACACTGTACAGTATATACAAAATGGTACAGTATATGTACAGCATCTTGGATATAGTCTCTGCACCATTGCACTTTATTGCCTCTTATTTCGCCTGAATGTAGTCAATCCTTGTGTATATATCTGAAGGTTGTTGTGTTGTTATTCTATGTTAAGTACACTGTGAGGGCCATGAAACCGGAGTCAAATTCCATGTGTGTGCAAACTTACATGGCCAATAAACCTGATTCTGATTCTCTTCTATTTCTCCCTCCCCTGAACTCTATAAAAGGAACTCCGAACTCAATACAATTTCTTATCAACTGGAAAGACAGAACAACTCTTGTTAAAATCACGTGGATATGTCTATAAGCATGGCGAGCAAGCCGGCTGTCTTAGCACACCAACTTAAATCCCTATCAGTTGCTCAACAAATTCCACAAATTAGGAAACCAAATGGTGAATTAACTATTGACTCGGTAGAAAGTAATGAAACATTTAACTCATTCTACTCAAACCTATACACATCAGAAATAACAAATGACAATACTGACATCAAACATTTCTTAAACAATCTCCGGGCTCCTTCTATAAATGCAATGCATAGGGCTGAAACTGAACTCCCATTACTACAGAAATCATTAATGCGATAAAGGCAATGCAAAGTGGAAAGGTGCCTGGCCCAGATGGCTACCCAACAGAATTGTATTTAAAAACATTTCTGACAAATTATCTACAATTTCACTTGATATGTTTAATGATTCTCTGTCCCGTGGTTTGCTGCCACAAATGCTGACTGAAGCATCAATTATTCTCCTGCTTAAGGCAGGTAAAGATAACACAGACTGTGGTTCATACTGACCTGTCTCTCTCCTAAACAGTGATGTGAAGATCTTAGCTTAAGCTTTTGCCCTACGCCTAGAAACCAAAACGCATGATGTGATCTCTGTCGACCAAACCGGTTTCATTTTGAGATGACACTCATTTACCAATGTCCGTCGGCTTATAAATATTATTCCCTCCCCTGTGTCCAGTAAGGTGCTAGAGGCGGTCATCTTGCTGGATGCAGAGAAAGCTTTTGACAGAGTTGAATGAGAATATTTATTGACATGTTTAAAAAAGCTGGGGTATGGACCGAATTATATTTCATAGATGAAAAAAAATTTTTTTAAACATTTTTTATTTCTGATTTCTCCCAATTTAGTGGCCAATCGATCCCTATTTTAATTCAAACACCCACCCTCGTACTGCATGCATTCGCCAACTGCATCTCTCCGGCCGGCAGTCTCGAAGGAGACCGCCTCCCCACTTTCGTGACAAGGCGACTCCAGGCCGAACCACTGTTTTTTCCAACACACACAGAGACGCATTCACGTGACGAACACAAGCCGACTCCGCCCCCCTCCCAAAGAAAGCGTTGCCAATGATTGCTGCTTCATCGAGTCCGGCCATAATCGGATCTGACGAGACCGAGGCGCGAACCCCAGTCCCCAGTGGGTAACTGCATCGACACAAAGCCAATGCTTAGACCGCTACACCACCGCGGACTCATAGATTAAAATTTTATACACTTCACCCAAAGCTTCTGTACTTGCAAAGGGTAAGCAATCATATTTCCAGCTGTCAAGCGGAACCCTTCAGGGATGCCCAATCAGTCCACTGTTATTTGCCTTTGCCTTAGCCATAGAATCCTTAGCCATCACACTCAAATCACTGCCATCAATAAGTGGGTTTCATAGAGAAGAAGAGCACAGATTATTTCTATATGCAGATGATGTATTATTATATGTATCAGACCCTATTCAAATTATATCTCATATTATCCATGCCTTGAAGAGATTTGGTACATTTTCTGGGTATAAACTGAACTTTAGTAAAAGTGAATGCAACCCTGTTAATAACTTGGCTCTTCAAATACAGGATAATGCCTTACCATTCAAAATGTCTAGAAATGGCTTTAAATACTTGGGCATTAATATCACAAGAGACATGCAGAGCCTGTATGAGGAAAACTTTTCTCCTCTATTTGGGAAAGTCAAACTGGATCTGAAGAAATGGAAAACTTAACTTGTCCTTGGCAGGAAAAGTGAATTTATTAAAATGAATGTGCTCCCCAAATTCCTCTATCTGTTTCAATGTATCCCACTTTATCTTCCTAAAACTTTCTTTTAAATCTATTGATAAAGCATTCATTTCATTTATATGGAACAATAACAGCCCTAGAGTACGTTTAGAACTACTACAGCGGCCTAAAATACAGGGTTTGCTTAGCTCTTCCAAAACATTGCTACTATTATTGGGCTGCAGATGTTCAAAAAATTATTTACTGGCTTTATCCTCAAGATACAGACTGGTGCCACTTTGAAGCTATACATACACCGTGTTTTTGCAAGCTTTGATGACTTATCACAAAAATTCAGCCTTCCTCCGTCCAGCTAATTTTGGTATTTCTAAGCCCGCCACTTCCTTCAGAGCCATGACCCCAACTTTACAAACATATCTTCAGTTTTGGGCTTAAATGATATGCTAGAGATCCCATTTAATTCAAAAAGGCTAATCTCAGAATAAATGTTTGTACAGCTTCTCTTAAAAATAACACTTGTGACGATTAGGGCAGACTGGCTGGGCGAGTTAGGGGACGATATGGAAGAGGACACTTGGAACAGTGCTCTACAAAGAATGAATGATAGTACTTCTTGTACAAAACTAAGCATAATACAGTTTAAAGTACTACATCGAGCTCATTTCTCCAAAGCAAGACTAGCGAAACTATATCCTAATTCAGACGCAAGTTCTGACCAGTGTCGTAATACCCTTGCAAACCTAACCAATAAGTTCTGGTCATGTCCTGCTCAGGCAACTTACTGGTCGGTGATCTTTAAAACACTATTGGAGGCTCTTAATATTAATTTCCAACCCAGTGCAGCAGCAGCCATATTCGGTATCACAGATAGAAAACATTCTACAATAAGGAAGAGACATAAAAACATCATTGCTTTTACGACACTTCTTATGCGCAGAACATTTTTATACTGAAAATCAACAAATCCACCTGAAGCGTCTATGTGGTCGAGGGATCTGACGCAGTTCATACAGTTAGAGAAGCTGCTGCCTGGCGAAGGTAATAAAAGTGCATAAATTCAAGTTCAGAGTATGGATGAAAATAAAGTTTTTATAACGTTAAATAAAAGTGCAATTTGCAACACAGAGCATCTGATTTAGCTGAACTGAAAGCCCTTCATATAAAAACAGCCGTTTTGCCCTGAATTTATCCGTTAATGCCATATTTCTTAGTCTTTTAAATGTTGTTGTCTTCTGTGATGCTGGTCACACTTTTTGCCCTATCTCATAAAACAAACCCATGCGTGTTTGCCAACGTGCGCACGCTGGCTGTGATATGCACACTCACGTGCACAAAGACACAAAAGCTCAACAAGATTTCTGCAAGGGAGAGCGACGGATAATCAAAGGACAAATGACCTCAAATTCCTTATACGCTCACAAATGTTCTAATAATCCCCCCAAATCTCTAAATTATGCACAATTCTGTGTTAATATGTGAAATCCATTTTTGCGTCTCTATTCTGTGAGTCTGCATGCGTTTTCCATCCATCTATCCATTAACCAGACCGCTTATCCGGCTCTCAGGGTTGTGGGGCTGCTGGAGCCTATTCCACCAGTCATTGGGCGGCAGGCGGGGAGACACCCTGGACAGGCCGACACACACACACACCCATTCATTCCTAGGGACAATTTAGTACGGCCAATTCACCTGACTTACATGTCTTTGGACTGTGGGAGGAAACCCACGCAGACACGGGGAGAACTTTCCGCATCATGGAAATTACTGGGGCCTAATGAGTGTGTGTGTCTGTTTTACCTTCGCTGAGTGAGCAGGTCGTGGTGTTATCCTCCACAGTAAGGCACTTCCTGGTATCACAGTCACAGTCTCTTGAACCTCTGGCATCTCATCTGCCTCCTCCCCTTCAGCGCTATGTTCCTACACACACACACACACACACACACACCCATCCAGCGCTTGCCGTTATTCATTCTGGAAGGACTCTGATAAGCATAGTACATCTGCACACATGTGACTCACATAAGTACAGCTGCCACAAACTCAACACGTGTCTCTCAAGCAGTGATGCATGTCATTGCAAGACATTATGCATTAATGCTGGCAATGAGCTCCTCATACACTACACTCTGGACAGAACTGGAACTAGACGACAGCAGTAGCACACTACAGATACCATATCAAATACATTTTACCTTACCTTCCACTAACGCCACTGCGTGTTATCGTGAAAGAAAAAGAATCCATTTTGAGACAAAGTAAAAATAGATTCATCAGTCAGAAGCACAGATTACTTTAAAGGGTAATTCTGGTATTTTTAAACCTGTGCCCTATTTTCCCATCATTTGGGTTCTAAATGACTAACAGGGACAAATCTTTTGGAAACTGGTCCAGTATTGAGCGAGAACGCTTCAGCCGGCAGCTGTGGAACGAGCTGCCGTGTAATCCTTGGGGATAACCGCGTCTGCCGAAGCACGTCCACCAAAACTGCTCGTTTTTGCCACCGACGGGCTCGGGTTGCTATTATAACTGTCTGGCGGCATTACGGAAAGGATCCCTACAGAGATAGACCTTTTTCTCTACGTTTCGCTTCTTCTGATCTCTGTTGTAATATTCCTTTACTGCTGCCGCTATCTGCATGCAGGGGCATGGTTTGTTTACAAATGAAGATGTCACGCCGAGTCTTATCACAGCTGACCATTCATTTGAGGTAGCATAGCCTTAGACATGGAGGAACTGCTAGCAATAATTTATTTCAGAAGTCATGGCTGAATATTTAATAATAAATCAATCTTAAATAGCGCTTTTCTAATACTCAAAGTCGCTTTACAATAAACGGGGTGAAACAAGGCGACAGATAAACATAACACAGACATACAGGGGAGGATGGGAAGGGGGGCTACGAGAGGGAGAGGCGGCAGCCACACCTTATTTCGACAATGTGGATGAGGCATTTGAATTCGATGGCTGCTGTATTTATTTGAGCCAGAGTATACGAATGAAGAGCTCCTAGAAATTGGAGACAGGATGAGGAGAGAAAGACAGAGAGAGAGGGGGGTGACAGGCCAAGGAGGATGAACCAGCTTCTTTGGGTGGCAGTAGTCGTCGACCGAAACCGGCAATCGGTCGACGGTTTCATATGCATTCATATGCCGGTTCGCCGGTTTGATAAACTGATCGCCATCATTACACATCAGGATGTGACCCCAGGAGATTGAATCAGTTCATCTGGACACAAAGTGTAGTGGAAGAAACGTTTCATCCCTCATGTAAGTGACTTCGTGGCCGTTATGCAACTGTGCCATTTATAAGGGTGGGGATACCTGCAGTCAGCTGAGACTGACGAAGTCACTTATGTGAGGGATGAAACTTTCTGGGATCACATCCTGATGTGTAATGACAGCCATCGGTTTATGAAACATATGAAACTGGCATATGAATGCATGCTTATGCATATGAAACCGCCATTGGACGATCACATATGACCGAAACTAGCAATTGATTGCCGGTTTCGGTCGATAACTACTGCCAGCCAAAGAAGCTGGTTCACCTTCCTCTGCCCGTTGCCTCTCGCTCTCTCTCCTCATCCTCTCCTCAATTTCTAGTTCTTCATCCATATACTCTGTCTTAAATACACTGATCAGCCAAAACATTAAAACCACTGACAGGTAAGTGAATAAATTATCTCATTACAATGGCACCTGTCAAGGGGTGGGATATATTAGCCAACAAGTGAACAGGCAGTTCTTGAAGTTGACGTGTTGGAAGCAAGAAAAATGGGAAAGCGTAAGGATCTGAGCGACTTTGACCAAGGTCAAATTGTGATGGCTAGACGACTGGGTCAGAGCATCTCCAAAACAGCAGATCTTGTGGGGTGTTCCTGGTATGCAGTGTTCCTGGGTCCTGGCATTCATGGGAAACCCTGGGTCCTGGCATTCATGTGGATGTTACTTTGACACGCCCCACCTACCTAAACACTGTTGCAGACCAGGTACACCCCTTCACAGCAACGGTATTCCCTGATGGCAGTGGCCTCTTTCAGCAGAGGCCACTGCCATCAGACCTCTTAATGTGCCCTGCCACACTGCAAAAATTGTTCAAGAAGCGTTTGAAGAACATGACAAAGAATTCAAGGTGTTGCCTTGGTCTCCAAATTCCCCAGATCGCAATCCGATTGAGTATCTGTGGGATGTGCTGGAAAAACAAGTCCGATCCACGGAGGCCCCACTTCGCGACTTACAGGACTTTAAGGATCTGCTGCTAACGTCTTGGTGCCAGATACCAGAGGACCCCTTCAGAGGTCTTGTGGAGTCCATGCCTCGAAGGGTCAGAGCTGTTATGGCGGCACGAGGGGGACCTACACAATATTAAGACGGGTGGTTTTAATGTTTTGGTTGATCGGTGTAACTACGGGTGGCCATCAAATTCAAATGCCTCATCCACATTGTCGAAATCAGCTAAAAGGCTACGCTACCTCCAATGAATGGTCAGCTCTGATAAGATTCAGCGTGACTTCTTCGTCTGTAAACAAACCATGCCCCCGCACGCAAACAGTAGCAGCAGTAAAGGGGTATTACAACAGAGGCCAGAAGAAGCAAAATGTAGAGATAAAGGTCTACCTATGTAGGGATCCTTTCCATAATGTTGTCAGACAGTTATAATAACAATCTGAGTCTGTCAGCGGCAAAAACAAGCAGTTTTAGTGGACGTGCTTTGACGGGCACAATTGCCCCCAAGGATTACATTGCAGCCCGTTTCACGGCTCCCGGCTAAAAGCGTTCTCGCTCAATACTGGACCAACTCCAAAAAGTTTTGTCCCTACTGGTCATTTAGACCCCAAATGATGGGAAAATAGGGCCAAGGTTTAAAAATACCAGAATTACTCTTTAAAGACAGGTAAACTCTGTCAGGGACAAAGGTGTGAGACAACATCCGGGCAACATCTCATCCTGGGGGGCTGGGGGTGATCAGGATTTTCTCAGTCAGTTTGGTCTTCATCAGACTTTAATATATGCTGAACATACTGTAAACCTCTGCATGACTCACCTGTTTCTGCTTTTTACAGTCGGCCCCTGCCTTTTTTTCTGTCTTCTTGTAGACGTCATACACCTTGGGGTCCACGCTGTATATGCACTCTGTCCACTTCCCATAGATCACACGCTGCTTCTTCTTACTATTCCGACAGCAAAGTCATCGAGTTTAGTTCACAACAGTGTCGATACGGCAACATCGGTGTCACGTTGTGAGTCTGACACTAAGCAGCCCTGATGTGACCTTGTTCTCACCTCTTGTCTTGGATATACCCCTCCACTCTGTGAAGCTCTTTCCCAAACATGCCACACGGCTTGAAGTTCAAGACACACTTATCTCCCGTGCTGACCAAACAGATGCAAAAGGAATAAATAAATAACCAATATAAAGCTCCAAACATTACATTACATCAATACAATCTAGCAATGAACTGTTTGTTTTCAAACCTGTGGTTGAGGATTTCAACAGTTCCATATTGTTCAATCCAGAGTTTCCCCAGGATGATGTTATGCACACAGCACATTGGGTTTACCCACGTGTATGCTTCTTTATGTCTGTAAAAAAAAAAAAAAAAATCAGTGTCCTCACATTGCTCAGTAATGTTTTGAGATCCAAATCTGAACCTGACAATAGCGGATGTGCACATCGAGGGCTGGGCGACATGGACAAAATCAAATACCACAACATTTTTTAATTTTTTGCCCCTTTTTCTCCCAATTGAATTTTGGCCAATTACCCCACTCTTCCGAGTCGTCCCGGTCTCTGCTCCACCCCCTCTGCTGATCCGGGGAGCGCTGCAGACTACCACATGCCTCCTCCCATACATGTGGAGTTGCCAGCTGCTTCTTTGCACGTGACAGTGAGGAGTTTCACCAGGGGGACGTAGCGCATGGGAGGATCATGTTATTCCCCCCAGTCCCCACCCCCCCTGAACAGGTGCCCCAACCAGCCAGAGGAGGCGCCAGTGCAGCGACCAGGACACATACTCTCATCCGGCTTCCCACCCACAGACACGGCCAAGTGTGTCTGTAGGGACGCCCGACCAAGCTGGAGGTAACATGGGGATTTGAACCGCCGATCCCCGTGTTGGCAGGCAACGGAATAGACCGCTACGCTACCCGGACACCCAAATATCACAATATTTTTGACCAAATACCTCGATATCAATATTTTGACGATACTGTAGTGATGACTATTGGTGCTCTCACAAAATATGTACACAATGATATTTTTGATAAACACTCAATAGTAATGTGGAAATGAAACCCAAACAGGTAGAGAGACAAATAATACAATACCCAGAACAGTCTAATAAGTTCAAAAGTTACAAATATTGCATGTCTTTACTGTAGTGCAGCCTCTAAAACCAGGAACAGACAACATTTATGTCATATCACGATATCCAAAATCCCAGATGATATCTAGTCTTATATCATGATATCGATATAATATTGATATATTGCCCAGCCCTAGCACATTTACCCAAACTACTGTGTGCATCCACACGCAAACTGTTTACTCACTTCAGTAACTCCAGTGTCATGGTGCCTTGGGGCTCAGCCTCTACACTCTTGCCCCAGAACTTGAGTTTGGGATAAATTGAGCCGTGGAACTCGAATTCCTGCTTCAGTGACTGAGCATGGAAGGCACTGATGGGCGGGTGGTGGCTCACTTGCTCTGAAATCAACCTATACCTCTCCTCCTCTCTATTTGAATGAACGGATGGATGAATGAATGAATGGGTGGATGAACAGACAGACAGACAGACAGGTAGACAGAACAAGCGCTGGCGAATTTGATTCCTCAAGATAGAATTGACCCCAGAAATGTAAGCAGCAATAGCAGTTCAATCACCCATCATTTAATCACCTTATAAGTTCATATGTCTCTCCCAGTAGAGGATTAAATGGCTTTCCTGTCCTTTCCCATTGAGATGCCACGGCCGAAACAGCAAACGCAGCAATAACCTGTCACAGAGATGTAGACAGATTTAGAGAACGGTTATACTATTGAAAATATCCAAGTATGAAAGAGATGGGTTCATATGCAGGGGCTTTATTTGCAAGTGAAGGCAACTGGAAAAAGGCAGGTGAAATGCTAGAAAGAAGCAGAGCACGAGTCATCTGTCCATTATGTTTACCTGCATGCGGTCAATAGAGTCCGACAGACTACAGGCTTTATGAATGAGGTGAGTGTGCTCCATATACTCTGAGATCCTCTGCAGAAAGCTCAAGGGTTCATTAAATACAACTGGCATTGCTATTTTGGACAGCTCCTGTGTGACCACAACAAAAGACACTTTAGTGAAGTAATAAATAGACCAGGCAATTATGAGACACGAGCGGGATCTTAATATTTAAAAATAAAGTTAAAAAAAGACAAAAGTGAAATGCATGACAGTCATTCATAATATAATACACTGGGGATTTTTTTTTAGATTTTATACCAGACAAATGTACTGCCCTGGAAATATGAGACTGAAAAAAGCTGTTTTGGATAAGGACTGGATTTGGATATATTGTAAAGAAAGGTTTTCCCAAGTAAAGAATATCAAAGTAAATTATGAAGACAAAAAAGTGCAGTTGATGATTCATCGTGCACAGAACAAATATGTATGGAAACACCTGAGCATTTGATTGACAAGATCCATACTACGCGAAGAACCTGACTTGCTGCTTATTTATGTCAATTTAGTGTTCAGCACTTACAAATTTCTCCTTCTGTATCAAAGTAAGTATGCTGATAGTAAAACCACCGGTTGCTTGGTTAATTAACGACAAAGCTGGGACTCACCATGCCAACGCATTTCTTCAGTATATTCCAAATACTGAAGTTGTTTCTGGATATCATTTCAGCAGGCAGAGTTTTTCTGATAGATATTTCAGACAGAAAAATTATGCACAATAACTTTACAATACAATTAAAAAATTTTTTACAATCTATTCTTAATCATTCATGAACAAGCAAGTAACAACAGATCATCAAATAACACACTGGGCTTTATGCACCAACCAATCGTACACACAGACAGATCTTTTCATAAAGTGTGCGTACCAAGTATTAAAAAGTTCATGTGGCATTCACCAAAACGGTGGTTGCACTGCAAATCTCGATCATGACTGAATGCATGCGAGAAAAGAACAGGTCGGTGATGACCTGACATTGCCGTAGCAGTAATTTCCTTTATAATATTTCCCACCTGCGCTCCCAGACTCCGTTCTCATGTGCCGTACTGCCGTCGGTGACCTTCTTACTGTCAAAGACCAGGGCATCCTTAAAACTGACCTCGCAGGAATCATCTGACTCCAGCCCTGAGAAACAAAGGCAAGTATTAGGGGAGGATGAAATCTACAGTAATGTGTTGTGATTTGTTATCTCGGCTACTTTCTAATCCCACTGTGGAGGGAAGCTGTTTCACTTAAAACAGCCTGTGTGACAGCACCAGGAAAGCAACAAATAAACAGGTTTTTTTTTTGTCCTATTTGGAGAAGTCGGCCGTATTTCAACTCGCCTGTCTCGGCGTCGAAGAACTCTTCCTCACTATTCATACTGAGCAGAGAAATACGGCGTTACTCAGAAGTCATGTTTCCACCACCTGGCCTGTTACTTGGCCCCGGCCTGGTTCCAAGCATCCCAGACTGGAAAACACACAACCTGCAATACATGACCAGCTAGTTACACCACACAAACACCAAAGCGCTTCTTTTAGTAGTTACCTGACTAATGCATAACACATATACACTAATGCATAACACATGTACACTACAACAGAATAGTACAATAGTAGAGCAACGCAGTGTTACATGGGATTAGTGGTTAGCACTGTCACTGTAACAAAAGGGTCCTGGGGGTTTCATTGCAGCCCACCAGTGTGGAGTTTGCATGTTCTCGCCCCCCCACCCCCCCACAGTCCAAAGACATGCATATTAGGTGAAACGGGAGTCTCTAAATGGCCCATTGTTGTGAACAGTGTGTGAGCGATTGTGTGTGTGTGTGTCCTGTGGTGGATTGTCAAACTGTCAAGGGTGTCTCCCTGCCTTCCACCCAAAGCCTGCTGGGATAGGCTACAGCCCCCCCCCACCCCCCACGACCCTAAATTAGATGAAGCGGGTATAACGGTGGACTGGACCGGATGGACAAATGTATGCAATGCAAACTGCTTGTCAACTCGTCTGCTCCCGATGGGGCCATTAATTACCTCTCCGCTATGCAGGCTAGCTAGCAACCGTTAGCCTCGGTGGTAGAATCCTCAGCTAAGGCAGCGAGCGGGGAGATGGAGATTAGAAAACACTGCCAGGACGGTGAATGACACACACACACGTTTAAAGGCTGCGGCGTGAATCGCCTAAACATACAAAGGTGATCTGGCGGAAATACCTGCAAGTCGGGAGCGAGGCGACGCGTTACGGAACATAAACAGCCGAGTGTGCGCCGCTTCTGAATCTGGACGGAAGTGGGCGGTAAGGGCAAGCTGACTGACCTCTCACTTGGCCAATCAAATCGCAGCTTCGGGTCCGAACTAAAAAAAACGCCCACGCAGGCGCGCTAGCGTCGCGTCTAACTAAGAACTTCCGAAAGCACATAAAACCATTTTAATGAGAATAAATAAAGAAATAAAACAATTTTAATGAAAAATAAATAAAATCATTTGAATGTCATAAAACGTTCCATCGCATTTACTCGTTTGGCGAACACGTCCAACGCGACTTGCGAGAGAGTCAGCAGTTCGCATTGAGTCCACTAGGAGTCACTGTTTCGTGTAAATAAGTCATTTCAGCCACTTAAGAGGAGACAGTAGTTCATGCAGACGAGATTTTAAATTGCAGGACTTTCGACAAACCGCTCGTTGGTTGCAACACGAACTGCACTGTGCAGGATTTGACTCATGCGTGGGAGGTTTTATGTATGCTTGGATTTACGACGGCAGCCTCTGTTTCCAAATCAGCGATTACTGCAGGGTTTTGGAGCAAGAGTCACCCACCGCTTGTTTATTACGCATTCCTTGCCCCTTCAGAGGCTGGTACACTGAGGGGATTAAATCTAACGGATTGTATTCACTCACCTCAGCCAACAGCCCTGCAACGACTCGCGTATCCGAAATCCCCTTAATTTGCTTTCATTTCTGGTTTTGAGTTCAAAAATGAAATGAATAATAACGCACATGTAAATTTCAGTAAGTTGCACCAATGCAATTGTGGGCAGAGCCAAGATTGTTTGGGCTGTGTCGCTTTGAGCCTCCGACTTGGTGCTGCCAAATTTTGCACCCCCCCCAACTATCCCGTAAAGCAGTGGCGTTGCAGGAATGTGCATTCGCTTACTTAAAGCGGCACCCAATGGTTAATTTCAATTTCACGCGAGGCAGTGCGGGGGGGGGGGTCGTTTAAATCGTTTTAATTAGAAAAAAACAAACTGTTCTTACAAATTGCGTAAGCACACGCGCTTCGCCTACTTTTGGTGGCCATTTTGTAAAATCGTGTTTCGGACTTGGGCCGTTTCCAAGGGCAACGCGACGCCGGGCGCCATCTTCCAAGGATCAGAGGTGTTGTGACATTACAACCGAAAGACCGATATATGTGTAATTTGCACATTTTTATAGTTAAATATGGCTGTCCCTCATACATCTGTAACCGGTTATTTCTCGCCCGGTGCGGGATTCGATTCCAGGTGTACTGCACCACAAGGCGACATCACTAACCGCTCGGCTAAATGTGGTTGCCATGGAAATAAGAAGTGCCAGAAGCGCGTGACCAGTCATGGCAGAAACACGACTTTTTCTTTCTTTCATTCATTAATTCATTCACCATCCGCCGCTTCTCCGGGGTGGGGTCGCGGTGGCAGCAAGCTAAGTAGGGCACTCCAGACGTCCCTCCCCCCAGCAACGCCCTCTCGCTCCTCCTGGGGGATCCCAAGGCGTTCCCAGACCAGATTGGCCATGCAGTCCCTCCAGCGAGTTCTGGGTCTACCCCGGGGTCTCCTCCCAGCTGGCTGTGCCTGGAAAACCGCCAAAGGAAGGCGCCCAGGAGGCATCCTGATCAGATGTGTGTCCTTACTTTATCAGCTGCTTACTTATTTCTGATATTGTGTTCACATATAAATTCATTCATTCATTCATTCATTCATTCATTCATTCATTCATTCATTCATCTTCAGCCCATCTGCAGATGCCCAAACCGCCTCAACTGACTTCTTTCCATGTGAAGGAGTAGCAGCTCTACTCCGAGCTCCCTCCGGGTCTCCGAGCTCCTCACCCTATCTCTAAGGCTGAGCCCAGACTCCCTACGGAGGAAACTCATTTCAGCACCTTGTATCCGCAATCTCACCCTTTCGGTCACCACTACCCAAAGCTCATGACCATAGGTGAGGGTTGGAACGAAGACTGGCTGGTAAATTGAGAACTTTGCCTTCTGGCTCAGCTCCCTCTTCACCACAACGGTCCCGTACAACGTCCGCATTACTGCTGATGCTGCACCAATCCACCTGTCAATCTCCCGCTCCATCCTACCGTCACTCGTGAACAAGACCCCCGAGGTACTTGAACTCCTTCACTTGAGGCAACAACTCCTCCCCAACCCGGAGGGAGCAATCCACCGTTTTCCAGTAGAGAACCATGGCTGTAACTGCTCCACATCGGTTGAGCACAGCATTGGTTTGTGGTTCCTACCTCGCCTCACATTTCGTAGGCTCTCACCGGGGCGGAACTAATCTCCATGACGTGTGTTACCGGGGGATTGATTAATGTAAACACAGAGAGAAGCGCGAAAAACGAGGTCATATTTCAAGCGCAAATAAATATTAAGAGATTTGTTATTTCACGATCGAATTGTAAAGAAGAAAGAACAAGATAGTGTAACCGGTTATTTTCTTGCCCGGTGCGGGATTCGATACGGGTTGTACTGCACCACAAGGCGACATCACTAACCGCTCGGCTAAAGTGTCAGACCCGTTAGCTAGGGGGCTAACGGGTCTAATAGTTTACAAGCAAAAGAAGACCTACTAGCCCCTCTAGTGTCATAGGCAGCCTACGAGGTATGTTCGTTGCTTACATTTGACAGTAATGTTGACTGTTTTAACTAGCTTAACAGCTAATGGTAGCTAGCGTTCGGCTGTATACTATTGTGTATAAAACACATGCTGTAACGTTAGTCATTCACTCATTCATATCTTTTCCTTTGTACGCAGTTTTTTACGGGTTTGTCCAACCAAGACAATAAAGCCCAGTATTCTAAACCAGTGTTTCTCAACCGGGGGTCCGCGGACCCCTAGCGGTCCGTGGTGTAATTGCAAGGGGTCCGTGAAAATAAAATATCTTTACAAAGAAGATCCTATGACATTTATAGAAATAGGATTATTTTACTCAAATGTGACTGAGACCTTTATCTACCTAAACTATAAAGGGTAACAGGACTTTTTTCTCTAATTACATCTGTTTCACAAGTGTAATTTATTGTATTTTAATAAGAGATCTCGCTCCCGTTTGCATTGTTAAAAGTTACTGAATACATATTCTGTTTTGTTACATATATCTGAAAGTTACTGAATACATATTCTGTTTTGTTACATATATCTGAAAGTTACTGAATACATATTCTGTGTTGTTACATATATCTGAAAGTTACTGCATAAGAATTCTGTTTTGTTAACTATATCTAAGTTACAACTGAAAGCTCTTATTTTTGCCCCAAAGAGTGAATAAATGCTATAATGCAATTTAAAATGCAGTTTTTACTGTTTCTATCAAATTGCAACCCCCCTCCCCCAAGATCAGGTGGAGGGGTCCTCAGGGTAGATCAAAAATACGCAGGGGTCCAGGACCCCAAAAAGGCTGAGAACCACTGTTCTAAACCGAGAAGTCGTGCCTCGTCGTGTTCATTGCTAGAGGAGCTACAATGGCCTCTGTAAAAAAGGCTCCGACATTTATAGGTGCCCGCCCCTTTAAGACTCTGGCCAGATTCTCCTGCTGTGAGTGACGCAGCCTAGGTTTAGGTGTAGTTTTGCTAGAGGCCTTGCCTAGCGCACGTTGAGACTGTGTTCGTGTTATAAGTACACACTGCATGTAGTTTTCCCCTGCAATTCTCGTGTCTACGTGTATAGTGAATTTGTCCTCGTTTGTCCTTTGTTGCGATCCAGCTTGTTCTTTGAGTCCCTGACGAAAAGTAAGTGTTCCAGGCTGAGTTGCCTCGTTGTGTTTAGCTGGCCTGTGTAGTAGTTGCTAGCTTGCGGCGCACCCGTGGGTTCTAAAGTGTGGGGAAGACATATTCCATGTTAGAATCTACTACTACTACCGGCTGCTCCCGTTAGGGGGCGCCACAGCGGATCATCCGTTTCCATCTCTTCCTGTCTTCTGCGTCTTCCTCTGTCACACCTGCATGTCCTCCCTCACCACATCCATAAACCTCCTCTTTGGCCTTCCTCTTCTCCTCTTCCCTGGCAGCTCCATATTCAGCATCCTTCTCCCAGTATACCCAGCATCTCTCCTCCACACATGTCCAAACCATCTCAATCTTGCCTCTCTTGCTTTGTCTCCAAACCGTCCAACCTGAGCTGTCCCTCTAATATACTCCTTCCTAATCCTGTCCTTCTTCGTTACTCCCAGTGAAAATCTTATCATCTTCATCTCTGCCACCTCCAGCTCCACCTCCAGTCTTTTCATCAGTGCCACCGTCTCCAAACCATACAACATAGCTGGTCTCACTACCATCTTGTAAACCTTCCCTTTAACTCTTGCTGATACCCTTCTGTCGCAAATCACTCCTGACACTCTTCTCCACCCACTCCACCCTGCCTGCACTCTCTTCTTCACCTCTCTCCTGCACTCCCCGTTACTTTGGACAGTTGACCCCAAGTATTTAAACTCAAATGCCTTCGTCACCTCCACTCCTTGCATCCTGACCATTCCACTGTCCGCCCTCTCATTCACACATAGGTATTCCGTCTTGCTCCTACTGACTTTCATTCCTCTTCTCTCCAGTGCATACCTCCACCTCTCCAGGCTCTCCTTAACCTGCACCCTACTCTCACTACAGATCACAATGTCTTATTCCATGTTAGAATGTCCTGCATAATTCATTGGGTCAAGTGCTAGCTTAGCAAAGGCGATTCCCTATGAGCTGTCATAGGCTAATGTGCAGTTTATGCCGTCGTGTGTTGGTTTGGCCGTTTGCGTTGATCGTCCAACGCGGACTCCCATTTTGTTGTTCTTCATCTCTCCAGCAGATGTCGCCATTGTGTCGCCATATGATAGTAATAGGCCTACTCTAAATGTAATGTTGCAATGCTAGTGCCTAATGGCAATTCCCCTTTTTATTGTTGCAGAACTCGCTATAATTTATGCTGGATTTCAATACAGTTCAGACAAACGAAGTTCACGTCTCCCCTTCATTCCTGTTTACTCTCTACCTAAGACAAACTAGCCCTTCCAAATGATCCCACTAACAGCCTCAGACTTTTCCACACTCAGCTGCAAACCGCCCCAGGTCGAGCTGGAGGTCACGTTCTGATGAAGCCAACAAAACCACATCATCTGCAAAGAGGAGAGGCGCAGTTCTGAGGTTCCCAAAACGGACACACTCCTCACCTTGGCTGCGCCTTGAGATCCTGTCCATGAATATCACAAACAGAATGGGAGACAAGGGACAACCTTGGCGGAGTCCCACACCCACTGAAAACATGTTTGACTTTGTGCCGAGAATGCGGACACAGCTCTCAGTCTGGTTTACGAGGCTTGACTTTGGTTTGACTTTGGTTTTCATGTGCACAAATGTCAGTAATGTGAAGGTTTATATGTCCTGATCTGACAGGATGGTTATTATAAATATAAGTCATGTGAAGGTTTATATGTCCTGATCTGACAGGATGGTTATTAGGCGTCATTACCAAACAAGTTACGAGTTGGGTATTTTAGTTCAGAAATAAGAAATTTCACTTTATTCACGTACAGTCATTGTACATTGTATGCTAGCTAACAAGTTAGCTTAGCAAGTCTAAGAGTCAACTTTTTCTCATTACCATCACGTGTCATTGGGTATTGCTTTGCAGTTCTTTATTTATTTATTTTTCTTCCGCCCATTTTTTGACACTTTGTAGCTCCTTCATACTTTTAGCTACTGAAACCATTCAACTATCAAAATGTTCAACTCATTAAGGACATTATTGATCCCCTTTCAGATTTTTCATACCTTTTGAACTTTTTGAAATATTCAACTTTTTTCCAGCCATTTTTTGAACGGGAGTCAATGGGGGACTTTTGCAACTTTTCTACCTCTTTTACTCCTTCATACTTTTAGCCACTGAAACTATTCAGGTATCAAAATGTTCACCTCTTTAAGCCCATTAAGGCTCACATTTCGGTTTTTTGAAATCTTTTACACCTTTAGACATATTAAGCTTTTTCTACTTTTTCAAAACAATGGAAGTCTATGGGGAAAGGTTGAAACCCTCATCACCTTTGAACTGTATCTCCTCCTTCATTTTTTGAGCTAGAAACCCCATTTAAAGCTTAAACGGTTCAGGAAATTCGGCTCTTTCAGAATCCTATTCAGTTCTTAAAAATATTTGATAGGTTTTGAACAATTCAGCTCTAAAGTTTAGCAATTCTGCCATACACTTTGCCTGTTAGAATGTTCAGTCCTATTGTGACGTCACACATCAATTTGAAACTCAACTGCCAGGCTAATTAGTGTGAATCACACTATTGCTTTGCAGTTCTTTATTAGCGGCACCACTTCCACTTTTTCATACTTTAAACTACAGAAACCATTCAACAAACTATTTATGTATGTAGCACATTATGGCAAATTTTTCAGTTTTTTATACCTTTAAAACGTTTAAAATGTTCAGCCATTTCACATTTCAGTTTCCAGGTATTTCGGGTAGGCTAGTGACTTTCCTATTTATCCATTTTCAGCAATGCTTTCGCGATTTCTTTCTGCAGCTCAGCATTCACACGCACATTTTTCTGTGGAAAAACATTTTTCTAGTCACCATCACATTTTGCTGTCGCAACTTTGAAAAAAATCCAACTTATTGTGCAGCTCGATCAAAGCTATGCTGAGGTATTTGTTCCACACTACTTAATAGAGCTTTTTTTGGGGGGAGGGGAGGTGGGGGGGGCAGATTTTAAAGAAATTTATGTTTTATATTGTAACGTGCATGGATAAGTAGACACGTTGGTCCTGGTTAACGTTGTCGCTTGCGGTGCAGGAGATAGGGGGTACGCGTCCCGGCTTTGGCGGTTCCCGGGCTGCCCCCCGAATTCGCTACATTGGTGTCAGAAGTGGGATGGAGCGACCGTAAGGCCATCGGAAGCGCATGCGCCCTGAGGCGTGAAGGAGCTGATATGCTTAAGCGCGGGGACGCGCTTCCGGAAGGAGGGGGGTAGTGTAACGTGCATGGATAAGAAGACACGTTGGTCCTTGACTAACGGTTCGGACCCTTTAGTCGACTAGTTAACGTTGTCGCTTGCGGTGCAGGAGATGCGGGTTCGCGTCCCGGCTGTGGCGGTTCCCGGGCTGCCCCCCGAATTCGCTACAATATTTTCAAAAGCCAAAAGTGCCCCAAAGTGAAGAATCGCGTGCAACTCTGGTATTTGGCCCCACGCAGCCCGCATGGGCCCAGAGACAGGTTTTGTAAAACGCGTGTTTCTTAATAGTTCACCAACCAAAGCGAAGCAGTTTAATCAGACCACGAGTCAAGTCTGTGGGCGGAGATCGGCGGGCGCACGCGCGCACGCGCATCTCTGACGGGCCGTCAAGAGTTTTCGGCAGGGGACGGATGCGGGGATGGAGAGGAGGCGGCAGAGCCTGCCCCATGCGGTCTAGTCCAAGCCTTATAAAAACCACCCGGGCGGATCTCCCGCAGCATCGCGGACGGCATGGCGCGGGGGAGCGGCGCTGTCCGTGTCTGACTCCTTCCTGAGAGAGGAGCGAGGGAGAAAGGAAGCCGACTCGCAAGATGAACCGAGAAGGAGACAAGGGCGCAAAGAAGACTCTGCGATGGCCCAAACAAACTAAGGTGCAGCAGGTGCAGCAGCAGGTCTCCGGCCAGAGACCCCAACGGGAGCCGCCGCCGGCGCCGTGCAGAGACGTGCAGAAGAAGGATCCGGCTGCGGACCCGCGGGCGGCTCAGCGCACCGGAAAGGAGGTGAAAGCGGCGGCGGCGGGAAAGCGTCCGGCCACCGACGGACGAGGCGGCGCGTCCGCGGGGGGCCACGACAGCCGGGGGGCGCCTCGGAAGCTGTCGGACGCCAGCAACGCCTCGGAAGACCTGAGCAAAGACTCCGGGTGCGTGTCGGGAAAGCTGTCCTCCTCCTCCTCCTCCTCCTCGGGGAGCAGCTCGGAGATCTCCGACTGCCCGTCGGAGGGCGGCGGTAAGCCGGACTCGCAGAGCAGCGACGCCGACCTGAGTTGGACAGACGGCAGAGCCTATCAGAGGCCGGCCAGCCGCGGCTCGTGCAAACCCCACGGCCCGCCGCTGCCCCCGTCTCGCCCGGGGGACACCTGCCCGGGCTCGGGGGGCTCTCCCGGCGTGCTCGGGGGTTCCGGGGCGCCCGGGGACCTCGCCGGCCACCTGATGACGGGGGACACCGCCGACGAGCTCGTGCGAGAAGTGGAAGACCTGAGATCGGAAAACGAGTATTTAAAAGTAAGTTGTGCGACTGAAGGTAGAGATGCGGATTTGAACGTGTGTTCGGGAAGTTATTAGCCCCGAGCCTACATATGACATACATACATACATACATACATACATACATACATACATACATACATATGTGTGCGTACATATGTGTATATATATGTGTATATATGTGTATATGTATATATTTATCTATGTGTATATATATGTGTGTATATATGTGCATGTATGTATGTATGTATGTATGTATGTATGTATGTATGTATGTATGTATGTATGTGTATATGTATATATGTGTGTGTATATGTATATATATATGTGTGTATATGTATATATATGTATGTATATATGGGTATGTATATATATTTATATATGTGTGTGTATGTGTGTGTGTATGTATGTATGTATGTATGTGTGTATGTGTATATATATATGTGTGTGTATATATATATATATGTGTGTGTGTGTATGTATGTGTGTGTGTGTGTATATATATATATATATATATGTATATATATGTATATATATATATGTGTGTGTGTATATATAAAGACATATGAGTGTTTGTATGACGGGTTAAATAAAGCACATGGCTCCTGGTGGTCCGGGCTTTGGAGGGCAGAGCCAAATTCCCCCTAATTGCTCCTGTCAGTCCCAATCAGCCACCTGGCTGACTGACAGCAGGGCGTCGTCACGAGCCCTGTGAGTGTGCAGGGAGGCACCTGCAGCCCTGCGAGTGTTGTGCAGGGGTTGAACCGTGTATCGTTTTAGAGAAAGGAAAGTTGTGTTTGCAACACGAAAAAAAAAAGCCTAAATGTTGCCTGGAAAGCTGCGCAGTGTAACGGAAATCTTGGCGTCCCTCAAGGCACAGTGATCTGGGGGGGGGGGGGACTAAATATAATGTTGTGATGCTCTTTGGGACTAAACTGGCATTCTCTTCAGTTTGTATACGTCCAAGTGTACTTGACGTTAACTATACTGTTGGGAGAGCAGTAATGAGCATCGTTTTACCCTAAACAGGAGCGGGCGGGAGTAGAAGGTTACGTGTAGTGGCACCAGGGTTTGGACCGCTTGTTCGTTGGGACCGTACCGTAAAGCTTGGGCGAAGTGTGAGCTCAGATTATTGATTTCCTTCCTTTTCACTCACGTGAGCTTTATGCAAAACAACCAAACAAAAAACCGAATTCGAGCTTAATGGCTGAACGGGCGACCCCGGTGTGACCTCTGCCCCCCCCCCTCATACGCTCTGTTTCAGGATGAGGTGGAGGAGCTGCGCTGTGAGATGCTGGAGATGCGCGACATGTTCCAGGAGGAGGAGGTGTACCAGCTGCAGGAGCTGCGCATGCAGTTGGAGCAGGCCAACAAAACCTGCCGCATCCTGCAGTACCGGCTCCGCAAGGCCGAGCGCCGCAGCATCAGAGTGGCCCAGACCGGACAGGTGGACGGGGAACTGATCCGGACCCTGGAGCACGATATCAAGGTCGACCCCCCCCCCTCTCTCCCCTTCCTTTATCTCTCTTCACGTTTTTCTCCCCTATTTGAGCTAAAAGCTTTATTTTTACTTTCTGGGCGTCCGGGTGGTGTAGCGGTCTAGTCCGTTGCCTACCAACACGGGGATCCCGGTTCAAATCCTCCATGTTGCCTCCGGCTCGGTCGAGCGTCCCTACAGACACAATCGGCCGTGTCTGCGGGCGGGAAGCCGGATGTGGGTATGCGTTTTGGTCGCCGCGCTAGCGCCACCTCCGGTCGGTCGGGACGTCTGGGAGGGAGAACTGGGGGGGGGGGGGGATAGTGTGATCCTCCTCCCACGCGCTACGTCCCCCCTGGTGAAACTCCTCACTGTCAGGTGAGACGAAGCGGCTGGCGACTCCACATGTAGGGGAGGAGGCATGTGGTAGTCTGCAGCCCCCCCCCCACCCCCACCCGGATCGGCAGAGAGGGTGGAGCAGCCACCGGGGCGGCTCGTAATTGGGTGGGTAGAAAAATCCTCCCCCCCCAAAAAAAGAAGAAGAAGAACACAAACCTCTTGAGTGACTCACTGAGTTTCCAGTCACAGGGATCATGGTGAACCTCTTGAACCCCAGTCCCGCCTTCCTTTTCTTTGCCCTCCGGTACAAACAGCATGGGGAGTTAAGAACAGTAACTGCTTTACTCACATGTCTTTATGGGCTGTAACCGGTCGACAGCGCCGTGACTAGAAGGCTTTTCGCTGCACCGTAAAATGCTTCCTGCTGTTTGCTCCGTGCCACAAAAGGTTTAGTCGTCTCTTTTTAATGCATCCCGTTCATTTATCCGCCGCACACAAGTGCAATTATGCGGTGAGCTGTCCTGCATGACAAAAGGACTCGTAACCACGGGGGTCGTTCATCAAAATCATGCAGGAGTCGCCCTGCTCCTTTCCTGAGGTGCAGTCATTTTGCGGTCCTGGTTTCTGTACGTGGAGCGCTAAGGGGGGGGGGGTTTGATACCCCTTTCCGTCTCTTACCCGCACTTTCTCTCTCTCTCTCTCTCTCTCTCTTCCCCCCCCCCCCTGATTCTTCTCTTTCGGCGGTTTCTTACGTAAGCATTTCCTTGTAAAATGTCTTGTGCAGACAACCTCACTATTTCAGGCGAAAAACACCCTTCAGCCAGAGTTGGTCGCCCCGTCATTATCATATCTATATTATGAGCGGAGACTGGATGTGGTGTGGGGCTGGATCTAGTAATATGGGGGTTTAACACAAATGTTGTCATTCTCTGGCCTTACAGCGAGACCATTTTCTGAACTTATTCCACTACTACTACTACTACTTTCGGCTGCTGCCGTTAGGGGGCGCCACAGCGGATCATCCGTTTCCACCTCTTCCTGTCTTCTGCGTCTTCCTCTGTCTCACCAGCCACCTGCATGTCCTCCCTCACCACCTCCATAAACCTCCTCTTTGGCCTTCCTCTTCCCCTCTTCCCTGGCAGCTCCATATTCAGCATCCTTCTCCCAGTATACCCAGCATCTCTCCTCCACACATGTCCAAACCATCTCAGTCTTGCCTCTCTTGCTTTGTCTCCAAACCGTCCACCCTGAGCTGTCCCTCTAATATAATCGTTCCTAATCCTGTCCTTCTTCATCACTCCCAGTGAAAATCTTATCATCTTCATCTCTGCCACCTCCAGCTCCACCTCCTGTCTTTTCATCAGTGCCACTGTCTCCAAACCATATAACATAGCTGGTCTCATAACCATCTTGTAAACCTTCCCTTTAACTCTTGCTGAACTTATTCCACTGTTTTAGTGAAATGAACGACGAATGTCTCTACCTGGTCATCGTATACACATTACTAATCGTCATTTATCAACATTTTCTTTTCTTTTTTTTGGATTTTTCTCCTCAATTGTACTTGGCCAATTACCATTACCCCGCTCTTCCCAGCCGTCCTGGTCGCTGCTCCACCCCCTCTACCAATCCGGGGAGGGCTGCAGACTACCACGTGCCTCCTCCCATACATGTGGAGTCGCCAGCCGCTTCCTTTCACCTGACAGTGAGGAGTTCGCCAGGGGAATGTAGCGCGTGGGAGGATCACGCTATTCCCCCCCAGTTCCCCCTCCCCCTGAACAGGCCCCCCGACCCGACCAGAGGAGGCGGTAGTGCAGCGACCAGGACACATACCCGCATCCGGCTTCCCACCTGCAGACACTCCCAGCCAAGTCGGAGGTAACACAGGCATTCGAACCATTGATCCCTGTGTTGGTAGGCAACGGAATAGACCGCCAGACTACCACCATTTATCAACATTATGTGAAAATATCTTATGAAAGCACCAATAGCCCCCCCCAGAAATATCTTCACTTTATCGCTATTGAGGCGTTCAGTCAAAAATATCATGACATCTGATTTTGTCACTATCACCCAGGCCTATACTTGGCTCCAAAATGTGTCCGCATGTTGCACAGACGGCTTTAATTGGACCTGACTGGGACGAATGTTTAGGAGGATGTTAACCTTGTGATATGCCTACAGGTTGCAAAGAGTGTGTCCCTCCGCTTGCATAACGAGCTGGAGTCGGTGCAGAAGAGGAATTCCCAGTTGGAATGGGAAAATGAGGCGCTCCGCGAGAGGACGCAGGAACTGGAGGTGGCCAAGCAAGTTCTGCAGGCTGAGATGGAGAAAGCCAGCTCAAGAGAGGTGCTACTTTATTAGAAAAATTAAAATTTTTCCTCAGTCTTTTTACCGGATGAGTCTAGACAAAGCACTTCTAAAGAGAAGCAAGCAGCCACCGGTGCTGTTGAGCACTGAGTGTAGAGTGACTATGACTCTATGGAGAGTAACCCCCAGAGCAGACATTTACACCAGTAAATATTGCTTTGTTATTATTATCCATGTAATTGTGAAGTGATATACATTCTTGAAAACTACTACACCGTTCAGGGGTAGCAACCGCCCTTGATTTATATAAAAATACTGTCAATTCGATGTTTTTGCTAATGCATATTCATGACTTTGAGAGCCCCTGTGATGGCCTGGCAGCCTGTCCAGGGTGTTGCACCGCCTGCCACCCAGTGACTGCTGGGATAGGCTCCAGCATCCCCGTAACCCTGAGAGCAGGATAAGCGGTTTGGATAATGGAATGGACTTTGAGAGCATCATCATGTTACACCATATAGCATATTGCCTTGGATAGGCTCCATATTTTAATATTCATGTGCATCATAACCAATCAGCGTCAGTTAGCTGCGATGCTAGCACAGTCACGCTTGAAATTGTGTTCACATCAGAAAGTTAGAGGTCAGGCTGACAAAAATAAATACTATGGGTACCAGTTAATATGAACGCTAATGATCACTTAACAGAAATTAATGTGGGAATATTATAATCCTTTGCAATAAATAATTTTTGCATTTTAGCCCAGTAGACTTCGAGTCACTCCGAGTGAATCTGCTCTCACAATGACTCACCGATGGCTGTCGGCTAAGGCTATTTTGCAGGTTCGGTGGAAACGTATGGGGGATAACTGGCTAGCTTCCAGAGATACTATGGTTTAGAAATGTAGGGCAACCTCATGCTCAACTTTGCGGCAGCCATCAGCTGCCGCCACCTATAAACCCACCACCGACACCACCAACACCCGTCCCTCTGGTAAGGAATCCCGGTCTCCATTACCAGTCTTACTCTTCACAGCTGTCCCATTGCAACCAGTTGCCTTCCCCATTCCACTGTTTCTCTCATGTCGGATGACAGCTGACGCCCATCTAGATCAAGGATACAGGCTGAGGGCACGGCTAGCAGCTGACTGGTGCCTGGGTGGGGCCAGGGCAACATGGTATGCTGAAGTCTGAACTCTTGCACAGCTGACATTCTCAACAGAGATGACCGAGAAAATGGCGAGAGAGAGTGTGTACGGGAGAGGCAGTGAGATTACAGAAATAGATTCTCTCTCCCTTTCCCTCTTTCTGATTCTATTAAGCAAGGCTAAATCTGGATCAGCATGTATTACAGTATTTGAAAATGCTGGCTATTATGCAGTGACATACTGACCTCTAACTGTCGCTATCTATGCAAGGTGACCAACCATGTAGTGGCCGCTGCATCTTTGCAGTAAGTTTTTTCTTTCCCAGTCCACCTTTCTTTGTTGGGGCTTCTCTTTCCTTGGCCCTCTGTGCTTCCTGTGGTAGTGATGGTGTATTCCAGGGACACGTGCTCACTTTAATCCAGGATTCGGTGCTTTGGCGTGAGCTCAGTCTGGTCCACTCATCTTAGACAGCTGCTAGGCCCTCTGATCCCAAAGAGGAAATCCACTTATATTACCTAATCTAGAACCACGGAACCTACTCTAGATAGACGGGAAGGCTGATGAACGACGCTGCACCAAGACTGTCTGTGACCCTGTTTGTGGGACATGCATGGTAACACAACATTAGCAATGCCAGTATGCAGTGTTTGTCTTTTCTTGGCATACTATGAAAATTAACAAGATGGTCGGGAAGACCTATAGCCGGGGAAAATGTGTCACTGCATGTCCTTTTTAGTAGACATTACACATTATGCCCATTTTTCTTTTGAAGAGAGGAAGCAGGTAATGGTCACTGTACACACTACAGAGTTAGAAGTGTGGCACTGCAAGTGTCGTTGCATTGCTGCACAGCTTCCACACATGTAGACATTGAAATAAAAAGGCTGTAAGCCACTCTTCATGATTCACATTGGGGGAATGTGTCTGTGTTCCCTCAACACTATTTCATTGAACTTACCTAAATTTAACCTAACCTACCTTAACCTGACTTAACCTCAACCTCTTCCTAGCCCGAACCTTAACCCAACGCTTACCTTAACCTAACCTTAACTGATAGCTAACCGATTCGATGGCTAACCCACAGGGCTGAGGGAACACGAGGCTGACCCCCCCCCCCACCCCACCCCACCCCACCCCACCCCCACATTGCTAGCCTCTGGAAGACAGTTATTTATAACATTCTCGCCCACTGAATAGTGTCTAGGGTGTAGACAATGCCCTCCAGACAGTGACAGTTTTGGCCTACATTATTTTCATACTTAGACTTACAAATAAGCCCACTTATGTAGGGTAGCAAAGCACCCGCAGGAGAGAAAATAAAGTTTGCCTGCAGCCGATAGTATGAGTTTGTATTTATGACGATTTAGAGCTTAACGCTGATATTCAGTAACGTTTAGCCTTTTCTTTAAGCACGAGAGAGTCATGAGCCAAAGAGAGTTTTAGATGGCAGTCAACATCTATGGCCTCGCCAACCTTCAATGCTGGGAGGAGAATGGTTTATGTAGGAACTATGGTAGCCAGTTTATCTGTAAAACTATCAAGAAGGACTTTGGTTTCGGTGGTTATGTCACTGTATTGTTTATAAGGGTGGGGATACCTGCAGTCAGTTGAGACTGAAGAGGTCACTTAGATGAGTGATGAAACGTTTCTCTCTCAATAAACGTTGTGCCTAGATGAACTGGTTCAACTTGCTGTGATATCAAGAAGACATTGTTCTGCGGGGAAAGATTTTGTTTTGCAGCTTATCTCTTCCCTGCCTTATTTATTCTGTGTATGCACCATTTGAGGTTGACACAGCTGCAATGTCGTTGTAATTGCTCAGTGACAAAGTTCTTGAACTTGACAAATTACACTTTAAACTCTTTTATTCCTCAGAATTCCCTTAAGAGAAGAAGCGTAAGATCACCAACCAGCAAGGCTGAGAGGAGGCTGTCTCAACAGATTGAGGTTTGATTTTCCAAAGTGTTCATATTCATCACAACGTAAAAGTCTCTTCATTATCCTCCTCTGTATAACAAACACACATTGTTTGTCATTATTAAGGATGACAGCTCCGATCTCAAATGCCAGCTCCACTTTGCCAAAGAGGAATTAGCCCTCATGTGCAAGAAGCTGACCAAGCTGGTATCAGAGAATGAAAGCATGCGTGAGGAGCTGGCAAAATACCACTCAGCCTACGGAGAAATAGACACCACCCAATCACCTGAATGCCAAGCACACTCCGCCCTGTCCAGGGAAGCCGAAGTCAAAGTTCACTTGAAGCTGGTTGAGGAGGAGGCCACACTGCTGAGCCGGCGCATCGTGGAGCTTGAGGTGGAGAACCGCGGATTGAGAGCAGAAATGAGCGACCTCCGAGAGAAAATAGGAGGTGGAGGGGAAGTGGAGGAGGAAGAGGAGCAACGGGAAGCCGGTACAGAAAGCCTTTCCCGTTTCAACCAAGTTAGGGGTTGCAAGGGAAGGGAGCAAAGCTCAAAAATGGGGTATGCAGGGTGTGAGCAGGCTGAGGAGGAGAAAGCAGCAAAATACAAAGTTGTTGCTGAGGACATCAACCAAACACAGCCTGAAGAGATGCTCGCACCTTGCCAGATCGCTCGAGAGGGACCTGTGGGTGGTGAATGGGATCCTTTGGACAGCCAAGAGAGTGACTCTGGTAAAAAAGGGGACAGAGGTCTCCGTGGAATGACCGTGAAAGACTATGAGATGCTTCTTGCTTTGAGGGACCATTCCTGCATTGTGAGTTCAGCCATACAGCTCCTAACAACAACACCTAAAAATGGCCACTGGCCTTCTACTTTTGTCTCTGAGATAAAAGTGGACTCACCGGGTAAGGGCCAAGTCCCAGCCCAGGACCTACTGTTGCAGGGGCCTTTGAATGAGGCCCTGGAGCTTCTGCAGACCATGTTGCTGGCTTTCACTGCAAGAGTGGAAAAACTGTTAACAGGTGTAGACTTAAGTGGAATTTCCATTCAAAAAGATGAGCATTTTTGGGATTCCTACATTTCCTCCTTTGTCTCTGGAAGCTGTGCCGTAAATGGTGTGAGTGCGCAAAATAAAACGGGGTCTCCGAGCAAACAGGACAGTGCTGAAGACCTCCGTACCTTAGAGGTGAAGGAGAGGGCAAAACAGAAGAGACAGGGACCTCCTACAGACTGGGACTTCATCCAAAGTTGTAGGGACCCAAGAATGTGGTTCACACTGCAGATTCTCTGGGTCCTACATCAGTGGTGTCAAGCAACCGGGCCTGGGCAGGAGGAAAAAGAGGTAAGGAGGAAGAAATCGACCATATTCATTGTGTGTTTAACATACTGTAAGTTTGACGTTGGGCCGAAATTGAAAGACTAATATTTTCTCACATCACTTATTTGATTCATAATCAATTTTTTACTCTCTTTACTGGAAAAAATCAAAAACAACCTATAAGTATAAAGGGTAGAGGGTGGCATGGTGGGGCAGTGGTTAGCACGGTCGCCTCACAGCAAGAAGGTTCTGGGTTCAAGCCCCGGGGTAGTCTAACCTTGGGGGTCGTCCTCTGTGTGCAGTTTGCATGTTTTTCTCGTGTCTGTGTGGGTTTCCTCTGGGGGCTCTGGTTTCCTCCCACAGTCCAAAGACATGTAGGTCAGGTGAATTGGCCGTACTAAATTGTCCCTAGGTATGAATGTGTGTGTGTGAGTGTGTGTGTGTATGTCGGCCCTGTGTGATGGCCTAGCGGCCTATCCAGGGTGTCTTCCTGCCTGCCGCCCAATGACTGCTGGGATAGGCTTTAGCATCCCTGCGACCCTGAGGCCAGGATAAGCGGTTCAGATAATGGATGGATGGATGGATAAAGGGTAGAATTCGGTTGTTCTATTTTTTCTTTTTAAAAGAGCGCCCTCATGTTAAGCTTCTCTGTTTTATTGATACTCATGATGTCATCAGACACACCATTTATATACAGCCAATCAGATTGAATCATCAAAATATGAAACCCCGCCTACCCCTACCACAAACCTTTCCTGGTACTTGTCACTCAAAGATCAGCTCGGACAACTGAAACAATTGAGAGCAATTAGGGATAAAGGTATAAAAATATACATTAGTCATTTACAAATGGAAAAAAATCCTGCTAAATATTTCATTATGCCATCTTCAAGGGTTCTAGACATGAAGAGCTCAGTTTCATCACTGATTTTGCTTCAACTTTAACTCGTGCTTCTGGCATGAACAAACAATATGCAGATGGCCATTACGACAGTTAACCCACCCTTCGTCATTACTGAACGCACATGTGTTTAATTTGAGAACTCCATATTTGTTTTGATATCCACACACACTTGAAGGTAATGTATAATATGTGTACTTTGATCCAGGCCAGGGTCAAAACCATATCTGTGCTGAGGAAGCTCCTGCAAGAACTTGGAGCAGAGCTTCAGGATGGAGGGATTCAAACTGAAAGCGAGGCCAAAGCCACACAAGGAGACACAACCGAGGTAGGAAAGGTAAGAGAGGCATTCACCCCGTAGGCATGTGTCCTCTGCTATGTATGCGAGTGTGTGAAACAGCGGAAAGCCCGTCTGATAATCTCTTACTGGCAGGGCCTCCCCCTTATACTCAATTCAGCAGGCATCATGCAAAAAAAATCGTGCCAGGGTATTAAGGCTAATCTCTTGTAGGGGCTACGGCCAAACAGGACAAGCATGTTCACATCTACTTTATTAAAACATTGGACAGATTCACCGCATTCCCCAAGTGTATAGTATACAGGGTAAGAAATGTGAAATGTAAACTAAGAGGATTAATATTAATTTCACTTCATTTTTTCCTTCTCTGATACTGTGTCGTGTTATAAAACTGAATGCCTACTGCCTTTTTGTGACTGTATATCTTGGTCCTTTGAGCTTGTTGTAACAGAGCAAATAGTAATAACTTTGCGAATACAAAAACAGCTCTTAAAAGGGCATCGGACGAGAGCTGTAATTTAATGTTTGAGCCACTGCCAAGGAACATTTGAGCCAAAGAGCTGTGTCTGTGCTGCACAGCAGGTCTGGGGATCTTCTCTGCAAGGGGAGGATTTATTTCCTTAGTGGTTGTTTTTACTCCTTCTTCGACTTACAAAACTGTAATCGCTCAATTCCCCACAGACGCAGTTTGCTTCTCTACAACTTCCACAATAAGTAACCTCTGAAGTTAACACAATAACGTTTATTTGTTCTAATTCTCAGAGTGCTGCCAATGCAATCTTCGACGAGGGAAGACATTATGAGACTGACAGGTCAGTTTTCCTCCGCAGATATTCAAACCCTGATCAACACAGTCAAAGTTTTTACAGTCTCATCTATCTTAATCACCTGCTGTTTTTCACAGGACACAAAATTCTAAGCGGAAAAGGCAGCGACCACAGTTTTCTTTGTATGGGTCCAACAGGAAGAACTGGTGCTATCTCAACCAGGAAGCCGCTCAGCTGGACCAACAGGACCCCATTAAGACCTGGGACCATCCAATCATGCCGCTCAGCTTCCCTGATCTCGACTTTGAACAGGTATTGATGGAGAGAAGCCACACTGCTCCAGAAAGGACCAATTTCCGCATCTACTACAGCCCTCCATCCGCACGCAGAGTCCTATCAGCTCAGCTGCAACAAAGCCCCATCACAGACAGAGACTCCCTTGCCACCACTGCCTCACCCTGGTGTACGCCACCGAGCTCTTTCTCACCTGTCTGTCTGGGATTGTCTCCTAACCTGAGTGATGACATGAAGGAGATGACGGCTAGCTGGAGGCAACTAGTTCAGTCCAGTTCACTGGAGGGCAAGAGGGGCAGATTAGGTGAAGGGTGGGTGGATGTAGCCTGTTCAGGCACCCAGACTCAGATGCAGCCACAGATGGTGAGCATTGGTCTACAGACAGATGGACCACAGGGTGTTTGTACTGTAAGAAAAAGCCCTTCCCGGGTCCCGAACTCCTCCCTAGTCTCTACCCGCACGTACCACCACACCTCCTACTCCTCCCTGGAAAGGGTAACTAGTAGGATCGAGAGGCCCAAATCCAACTCCACTTCGCCTAAATTGTACAGAAGACATTCTGCCTCAGGGTCATCCTCTCTTCCCTCCTCCACCTCTTTTAGTAGCTCTTTATCATCCTCCTCTTCATCTGCGACTTCATCCAGAGAGCAGGCTTTATGGAATCTGTCTCATCAAGGTCATGCTGGCTCAACATGGGCGCGGCCCATAGACAATAGACATCACCACAGTCCTGTGAATGCCGAGGCTGGGAACTCTGTTAGGACTGCCAAGACCCCCACCAAACCTGTGGGAACCAACCGGTATGGCTTGGTCACGGAGTTCCTGCGCAGAGTTAGTGGTCGGACAGAGAAGCCGGTACCAGGAGCGGGGCAGAAGGGCACAACTGGTTTGAAAAACCTGGAACGGATTCCAACGAGGCCTCCTGCTGGTCCGCTTCACAGGAACGACAGTGTAACTCGAATTGTCAACCAGAGGTTCATGAAGCAGAGGGAAGAGAAAGGGAGTAGTCCGGGCCAAGTCATGTCAGGAACTGTTAGGAAGGATCACAGCTTGACTACAATCACAGGAGAGGTAAGAAATGCATATAATGTGAAGAGAACAAATCTAGACATCGACTCCATGCAGCACACATATTGTATTGTAAAAATAATCTTCATTTAATCGTTGCCATATAGTTTTGACTTTGCACCCCCAATTTGGCAGATTGTTTGCATAGTTTTGAGATATGGCTATAACAAATTAATCTGCCAAGGAAACAAGGACACATAATGTCAATAAATGTGAAATACAACTGTTGTGTGACTTTGTTGTCACCAGAATAATATGAGATCTTTGTTGTAAGTTTGTAATTTGATGTAGCTCCAGTATTGACGGCACATTTTCACTTGAGTTGTTAATGTTACATATTATTTACATCTTATTCTGAATGGACACTAGTTCTTTGATACACCATGTGGTGCAACCTGGACACATTGTCAGTAATGATCCCGGGGTCATCAGGTGTTTCAGGTCTTAACATCAGACACCTTTGCCCGAGCAACTCAGCCGGGGTGATCAAGCCCCAACTTGTGTCTCGGTAGTGCATTATGCGACGCCTCACCCCGTTTCACCCAGAGCCAACGGGAAGCCTTTTCCATGGCTTCCAACATGTTCCTAATTGCTCCGATACACAGCTACCAGATCTGCATACCTTGCTCTCTTCCTTTCTTGTGCCTCCTCCATCCGATCTTCCCAGGGGACAGGTAGCTCTAGCAAAACCACTTACTTGGTTGCCACGGACATTAGGACCATGTCTGGCCTGAGTGTGGTAGCTGCAATGGTGTCTGGGAACCTCTGTTGTCAACCAGGAACTGCTAGTCCCTTGCTGTAGTGCGCAGCCCACCCCAGGCCTTTGGCTGGGGCTTGAGCTTCTCCCCTGCTTGAACAAAGGCAATGGTGCGTTTTGTTTGGTGTTGCTGCTTGCTGCAGCTGATCCCAGTGCAGACGGTGTCTGCTAGTGCCCACAAAATTTAGTCATAGCGCCAGCAATGTTGGCCCTCTCCCAAGACCCTTGGAAGGCAGCTCAGGATGTGCTCCAAGAATCTCCTTTTCTGACAGAGTTCACAAGCAGGTAAGTACGCCAGGCCCCAGCTGAACAGGTTGGAATGGTTCAGGAGGGCATCATACATTGACTGGAACAAAAACTGGAATCGGTGTGATTACACCTTCCAGAGTTCTGCCCAGGTGATCTTTCGGCCGGTTGTATGCTCCCACTTGGTCCAGGTCCCCTGTTTACACATACCCACCATTCTGCTGTAGCGAGCTTCCTCCACCTCTGTGCGTCCCTCCTCTTAGATCAGCTTTCACCTCTCCTTTCCACAGGCTTTACCGAAGCAAGGTCTTGAGTTGCCCCGAGCCTGGTCAGACCAACTAGTAGTTGCCACAGTGCCCATCAGAATGCTGTGCCACAACTTTGCCTCAGCCCGCTCAACTGCCTCCTGCGTGTGCCACTTCCTTGCAGTTCTGACCTCGATACCTGCAGAGGAGGCCTTGGTGTCAGCAGAATCTCAGTAGAGCAGGACTTCTCTGGCTTGAGTAACCTTGATGTCCTCTGTCAGACTGCTGAGAGGAAGCTGTAGCTTCGTAGGGCAATGCTGCTTAGGCTCCGTGGCAGGCCCAGCCACCTGAGCAGGAACTGGCTGACCTTCCTTTCGAAGCCCTCCACGATGGTGACTGGGACTTCGTAGATTAGCAGTGGCCAGAGGAATTAAGGCAGAATCCCATGTTGATATCTTCAGGCCTTGAATTTTCCAGGAAACCCTGACTTGTCCACTGTGGAGAGCCAAGTGTTGAGGTCATCACTGGTTGCCTGGCACACCACTGTGTCCATCAGATTGCGGGAGAAGATCTTACCCAGGTTGTTGATGGGCATTTCAGTCACAGATGGAATTTGGGTGCCTCCCAAAGAGAAGCTGAACTAGTCGGTTACTTTGCCTTTCCTGAGGACCAGAGACCTGGATTTTGTGGGATTGCAGATCATTCTTGCCTATATAATGAGCTGTTCCAAGTCCTTCAAAGAGCCACCTGTATCTGGGCACTGATGTAGTTGTTACTGTTAGGTCATCCATGAATGCTGTGATCGAGGGTTGTCAGGTGCCAGATTTGGACCTAGGACCTCTGCACCCCACTTCTGCAGACTTCACAAGCATATTCATGGCCAGCGCAAACAGGGACACAGAAATTGTGCAGCCAGTGATGATACCCTTTTCTGGGCAATGCCACACTGATGTTGAGGTCCCAGAGGACACCCTCAGGCTAAAGTTGTTGTAATTGTCGAGGATGAGGTTTTGGACTTTCTCTGGGACGTGGTGTCTGATCAGGACCATTTCTACTAGCTTGTGTGGGATCGATCTGTGGGCATTAGCAAGGTTTAGCCATAGCACTGCCGGGTCTCCCCTGCTTTCTTGTGCCTTTCTGGATCAGTTGGGTTATGACATTTGCATGCTCTAGGCATCCTGCACCACCAGGTACTCCTCCCTTCTGCTCCGAGATGTCTTGAAGAGGATTAAGAGGTTTCATTTACATAGTGTGGGTGGCACGGTGGCGCAGTGGTTAGCGCGGTCGCCTCACAGCAAGAAGGTCCTGGGTTTGAGCCTTGGGATAGTCCAACCTTGGTCTGGTGAATCTTTAGACCTCTTGGGTTTTTGCAGACCTTGCCGCATCTGCAGAATACACTCGTAGTCATTTGCTCATTAGCTTGGGTTATTACTAGTATACCTGTCCATTTGGGGCGCTCACCCCCCCCTTGGGCACCACTGAGGGTATTTCTCTGAAAGGCACTTCGTAGCATATTTGTGGGTGCTCCATCTAGAGAGCTGCAGCTTGGGATGCTAACCCTCACTGACCTGGTTGCCGTCTCTCTGAGCTGTCCACTGTCTCTCCAGTTGTCATCCAGCCTTTTTGTGGAAGTCACTGGCATAACCATACTGAGGTAGTTCTTTGATATACACCATGTGGTGCAACCTTGACACATCGTCAGTAATGAACCCGGGGTCATCAGGTGTTTCGGGTCTTAACATCAGACACCCTTGCCCGAGCGACCTCAGCCGGGGGTGATCAAGCCCCAACTTGTGTTCAGGTAGAACATTATGCCACGCGTCACCCTTCTTCACCCAGAGCCAATGGGAAGCTTTTTTCACAGCTTCCAAGATGTTCCTAATGGCTCTTCTTTTTTGCAGCCCACAAATCCCCAACAGTCTCAGGACCCGGTGTAGAGACTGGCCTGCAAAGCCCCTGCAGCCCACTTCAACCGGCTCTCAGTGGGTCTTCCACCCATTTCTCTGATACTCAGCTACCAGATCTGCATACCTGGCTCTTCCTTTCTTGCGCCTCTTCCATCCAGTCTTCCCAGGGCACAGTTAGCTCAAGCAAAACCACTTTTTTGGTTGCCACGGACATCAGGACCATGACTGGCCTGAGTGTAGTAGCGGCGATGGTGTCTGGGAACCTCAGTTGTCTCCCTAGGTCGACCAGGAACCACCAGTCCCATGCTGTAGTGAGCAGCCCACCCTGGGCCTTTGGCTGGGGCTTGGGCTTCTCCCCTGCTTGAACAAAGTGGATGAACATTGATACTGTATAATGGATGCTTTTGCAAGAGTCTTAACAGAGCTAAAGTTAGCTTGCCTGAGGCCTAGTCCACACGTACATGGGTATTTTTCAAAACGTAGTTTTCTCTATGCTTTTTGGCCTTTTTTCCAAACGGAAATCTCATTTTAGGTCACTAAAATGAGATTTTGTAAAACGTATTCTAAAGTGCAGATTTTAAAAAAACAACAGTTTCTGTGTATCCATGTGTACATGTGAAATGGAGTGTTTCAGAAACGATGTCACACTTCAATTTGCGCATGCCCATTGTTGTTTTGTGTAATAAGCATGTGCCTGAAACAACAACAACAACAATGGCGGATGTATATGTAATGCAGTGCTAAGCAGCAACTCCAACTCGTCGTCTGTCCACACAAACGAATCACATTTAGCTTTCGGACTTGCCATAGCACCTTGGGCCATGTGCCAGAAAGGTGTTAGATAAGTAAAGGTGAAGAAACATGTCAAATAACTATAGATAAAAATGATTAGCTACTATTGTTTTTGTTTTTACGTCACTATTGCCAAAGGAAAATAAACTCACTACGCATGCTCAGAATGCTGTTGGTCGTGTGGATAGATTTTTTTTAACGGAGGGGGAAAATATCCGTTTAGAAAAATATCCTTGTACTACTTGTGGACTAGGCCTGAAAAATGTTTTTGCCAACAGGCTACCCAGAAAGGCAAGCTGACACATCAGAAACACTTAAAAACTGATCGGTTTGAGCAGATTAAAGATGATAGAGAACGTCTTACTTGACTCTCTGTTGATGGCGTTTCTGTGATGTCCTACCTCAGATGAAACCACATGGGCAATACCAAGTGATAGACTATGAGGGAGAGGCTAAATAGTAGTAGGGATGCAGGAAAAATGTAGTTTGCTAGTTTTCTTACTGGACTGGTGAGGATTCTAATATAAACTTAATTTTTTTAAAAATTAGGGCATCCCGGTAGTGTAGCGGTCTATTCTGTTGCCTACGAACCTGGGGATCGCTGATTTGAATCCCCGTGTTACCTCCGGCTTGGTCGGGTGTCCCTACAGACACAATTGGCCGTGTCTGTAGGTGAGAAGCCGGATGTGGGTATGTGTCCTGGTCGCTGCACTAACGCCTTCTCTGGTTAGCCTGTTCAGGGGGGAGGGGGAAGGAGAACTTGGGGGGAATAGTGTGATCCTCCCACGTGCTACGTCCCCCTGGTGAAACTCCTCACTGTCAGGTGAAAAGAAACGGCTGGCGACTCCACATGTATCGGAGGAGACGTGGTAGTCTGCAGCACTCCCCGGATCGGCAGAGGGGGTTGGCGCAGCAACCAGGACGCCTCAGAAGAGTGGGGTAATTGGCCAGGTACAATTGGGGAGGAGAAAAAGGGGGGGAAAAGAGCTCCAAAAATGTTTTTTGAAATCTTTAACATCCTCCCACAGTCCTAAGACATGTAGGTCAGGTGAATCGGCCGTACAAAATAATCCCAAGGTATGACTGTGTTGGCCCTGTGATGGACTGGCGGCCTGTCCAGGGTGTCTTCCCACCTGCCACCCAGTGACTGCTTGGATAGGCTCCAGCATCCCTGTGACCCTGAGCAGGATATGTGGTTTGGATAATGAGTGAATCTTTAACATCTTACAACAGCGTATATTTTTAGATATTCTCATTCACAAATGTTTTTGGAATGGTCACCCCTCACAGATGGTACAGCTAAAGAAGAAACTAAATGTCACTTTGTAAATTAATGAGCTGAAAGTTAAGCTTCACGAGGTGCTTCACATCTTAAAAAAATACCTGTTGTCAAACCATTACATATCCCCGTTTTACATCATACTCTCTCCGTTTTCCTACTTAACCAGGATGGAAACTACGACTGTGGCTCCAGCAGTACCTTGACCTTCTGTTTTGCTCGTCCATCTCGTCCCTCCCAGCGGCAAACCTCAAACCAGAGCAAACTACACCGACCCAGATACTCCCTGGCAGTCAGCAGGCCTGGAAACTCCAACTGTGAGTGAATAGGATGGATGGCTGTGGTGTAATGACACTCATGAACAGCTGTCAGGACTCCCAGAGATACAGAGAATTTCAAAGCCATGCAGGCAATGAAATATAAAGTTCAGAACTAGTGGTATATGATGAACAAGGGAGATGGGAAGATTTGGGTAGTCAATAAAAACTGAGATTGTCCTGATTGAAACTTAGGATACATGCATGCTCAGTTTTACTGTGTGATTGTAAGAGAAATGTGTATGCTTATGATATAATGAGTAAGAATTTTATGAGTGTCGTGAGTTACACATGGCTTGTTGCTTTATATTTCCATTTTTGTGTCTTCAGTTTCTGAGAATGGGTACACCAATGCTGAAAAAATGTTAGAATCTATTTGATCATTTTACAGTGGGTTAAAAAACACATAATTCCTAGCTATCGTCAATGAAAAAAATATTTTATATCAATGATATTTTGTAGAGAATGACCTTATGGTATATTGAATAAACTTCTAAGACCCAGGCAACAGATTTATCTCATTATTTAACTGTATTTGCTCAAAGACTTACAGGAGAGAGGGTTTATTTTATACTTATGATGGCACAAAGACAAGGGGTGTAAGAAAATACCGATACACTCGAGTATGGCGTTATTATCTTTTGTGATACTGTATCGATTCTCAGAACCTCTATATCGATTTTTAATTGTTTACATGTGAAGGTTCGTGACAAACATATTGTGTTGTGTGTAACCCTGCGACCGGTAGATGGCAATGTTGTAATCTATCTTCAGCCATTTGACTCGTCCGCTCCAACCCAACAATGTAAACTGAGACAGGAAGTAGCATAAGCACAAAGACCACAGGCCTATGAAACCACAATATATCACCTTTCTTATAGTATCACAATATATCACCTTTCTTACAGTATCACAATACACTCACTGGCCACTTTATTAGGTACACCTTGCTAGTACCGGGTTGGACCCCTTTTTGCCTTCAGAACTGCGTTAATCCTTCGTGGCATAGATTCAACAAGGTACTGGAAACATTCCTCATAGAGTTTGGTCCATATTGTCATGATAGCATCACGCAGTTGCTGCAGATTTGTCGGCTGCACATCCATGATGCGAATCTCCCGGTCCACCACATCCCAAAGGTGCTCTATTGGATTGAGATCTGGTGACTGTGGAGGCCATTTGAGTACAGTGAACTCATTGTCATGTTCAAGAAACCAGTCTGAGATGATTCGAGCTTTATGACATGGCGCGTTATCCTGCTGGAAGTAGCCATCAGATGATGGGAACACTGTGGTCATAAAGGGATGGACATGGTCAGCAACAATACTCAGGTGGGCTGTGGCGTTGACACGATGCTCAATTGGTACTAAGGGGCCCAAAGTGTGCCAAGAAAATATCCCCCACACCATTACACCACCACCAGCAGCCTGAACCGTTGATACAAGGCAGGATGGATCCATGCTTTCATGTTGTTGACGCCAAATTCTGACCCTACCATCCGAATGTCGCAGCAGAAATCGAGACTCATCAGACCAGGCAACGTTTTTCCAATCTTCTATTGTCCAATTTTGGTGAGCCTGTGCGAACTGTAGCCTCAGTTTCCTGTTCTTAGCTGACAGGAGTGGCACCCGGTGTGGTCTTCTGCTGCTGTAGCCCATCTGCCTCAAGGTTCGACGTGTTGTGCGTCCAGAGATGCTCTTCTGCATACCTCGGTTGTAATGAGTGGTTATTTGAGTTACTGTTGCCTTTCTGTCAGCTCGAACCAGTCTGGCCATTCTCCTCTGACCTCTGGCATCAACAAGGCATTTTCGCCCACAGAACTGCCGCTCACTGGATATTTTCTCTTTTTCAGACCATTCTCTGTAAACCCTAGAGAGGGTTGTGCATGAAAATCCCAGTAGATCAGCAGTTTCTGAAATACTCAGACCAGCCCGTCTGGCACCAACAACCATGCCACGTTCAAAGTCTCTTAAATCACCTTTCTTCCCCATTCTGATGCTCGGTTTGAACTGCAGCAGATCGTCTTGACCATGTCTACATGCCGAAATGCATTGAGTTGCTGCCATGTGATTGGCTGATTAGAAATTTGCGTTAACGAGCAGTTGTACATGTGTGCCTAATAAAGTGGCCGGTGAGTGTATATCGTGATATATTGCATCGTAACCCTGTATCGTGATAGATATCGTATCGCCAGATTCTCACCAATATACAACCCTAAAGAAGACATGTCAAAAGTTCGACAAAACAAAACCAAAAGAGGGGTTTTGGAGTTGAATTACACTTTAAAAACCGACATTCAGGGTTCACCTTCTTGGGCTGATTTGGGCAAAGACGCGTCGCTTCTTTATGGGGTAATCCGCTCCTTCAGGAATGGGTGGAGGGCCAGTGCACATGCTGAAAAAAGAAGAGGGATCTGCTGAGTTTGGGATGATGTTTTCTCACGTGCTCCCTTTCTACCCCGCTAAACTGGACGAGTCTCCACTTTCACTGAGACAATGCAGACAATACACGTACAGGTACACTGCTTTGGATGATAACTATACATTACATTTCAACCTATCGTCACGTTTCAATCGGTCATAAGACGTAATGAAAGTATAAGGTGTGTGTGTGTGTGTGTGTGTGTGTGTGTGTGTGTGTGTGTGTGTGTGTGTGTGTGTGTGTGTGTGTGTTTAAGCTAGTAACTTGATCAGCACATTTGGTTGATTCACCAGAGGGCCGCACGTCTTTTCTCTGAATACAAACAGCAGAGATTAGCATAAATACTTTGCCACCCATAGGTGCGACTGGCAGCTGGCTGGCTCTGGTCAAGGGCAAGGCCGGTGGAAGGGTCACACAATCACATGGTGTCATCTTTCTGGTCACCGTACTGCTCATCTTCTGGAATTACAGATGGCTTGGCAATGAGGGCTATACGCTTATATGGAGTCATCTTGAGTCACAATGCCAGCTTCCACAGTTTCGACAAAATAAAAAAAGGAAGCATAGTTCAACACAATGTGAAGCTCGTATATGGATCCATATTTTCAGTTTTCACATAAGCCTATCCTTCTCTTTTATAATTAATACTTTGTTGTAACATAGATTAATAGTGGCAGCAATTCTCTTTCTTTCACTCTCGCTCACTGTGTTATATACACATACAGACGTAGTGTGTATATGTGTATATAATATAGGTATAGTCTCTATACATAGGGGGGCATTCTGTTGAATTTTACAGATAATAGGGTTTCGGTTGCGCATGTTTGTTTAAAGCAGGGGGCGCTACTCCACACAGGTTCTGTGGTTCTCCACTAACTGAAGATTTTGTGCCTTTCCACTGTCAAGATGCATTGATCATCTGCAAAGCCACGATGTCCCCTGGTCCATAACATCAGTCTATCGATGAATGTACCTAGCACTACTGCTACCTATAGGAGTAGCAGGATTTACTATCGAGGTTTACTCCTCTAGATCCGCCCTGTTCGGCTCTGTTGTCTCATGACAGCGTTAACAGGATTACCACGAGGAGGCTGTGGCATGGGCAGTCATTCATCATGGAGAGGCTATATTTTGCACTTCACATGATGCTGGGGTGTATGGAGATCAGTCTAGGACGCCACAAAAGGCCATGTAGGAAAGGTACTACTCCTACACTTAACCCCTTAACCCCAAAGAGAACCTCTAGAAAATAGAGAAATTCAATACAGTTAACTTTTTATCAAAGGGAACTTAATTTCTTTTATGTAGCAGCCAGTTTGATGTAGAGAAACCAAGTATGCTAATAAATTATACTAATATGCTATACTTATTACTATACCGCATTTATCATTGTTCTCATAAATTATACTAATGTACTTATACTTCTATATTTTCACACTGTTGGGCTCTTCCTCACTGATCGTTACTGTCCGCTATTTACGGCTTCCACCTTAATGAGAGCCAGCTTCGTGAGAAATATAACTGCTGTTTATTCTCTGGACATCTCTTCTCTATATTCTGCCCTAACCTCTTCATTTGTCCTACTTGTTAAGCTATTTTATTTTAGCTATTTGATTAGTTCACTTATTGCTAGATTTGTCTTGATGCATGCTCAATAATCCAGGTAGGAAAATCAAAGAAGGTTGAATCAGTTCATCTGGATACAACATTTATTGACAGATACATTTCATCTAAATGACCTCTTTAGTCTAAACTGACTACAGGTATCCCCACCCTTATAAACTGTACAGTACAACACAGTTGCATAACACCCGAAACCAATGACCAGTTTCATGTGAATATGGGTGTGACATTAACAAGAGTTTCAATTGCCATGTGTACTATTCACAGAGGATTTGAGAATGTTTGCAATCACAGTATTGTAAAATGGTGACAGATGTACTCTTAGCCACCCCCCTCGATTCAAAGATGGTCATTCCCTCTTAACATAGATGGCCTATTTTACTCCCCGTTCAAACCAGTCTTACTCCCTATCAAGGATGTGCACAGCCTCATCCTTGAAAGAGTGGCAACTGGCTTGTAGATGGGTGTAGACTGCGGAGTCCTGGCCCAACACGAGAGCTAACACATCAGACCAGGACTCCGCAGTCTACACCCATTTAGGTCCATTAGTAGAAGCACAGAGGTGGACTCAGACTCTGATTCCACCTTGGCGCTTCTACTACTGGACCTCAGTGCAGCCTTAGACATCATTGATCATTGTATACCATTAGACAGAATAAATTGCAATTTTGGTGTCTCTGGCTTAGCTCTCTCTTGGCTTAATTCCTACTTATCTGGAAGAAAAAAGTGTCTGCTATAGTAATAACATCAAAATTCTCTGACGTTAAATATGGCGTACCTCAGGATTCGGTTCATGGCCCTCTTTCTGTCTTTATATTTTACCTCTTGGCCAAATTATACGAAGTCATGGAATGCATTTCCATTGCTATGCAGATGATACTCAGCTGTATGTGCCTGTAAGACTTGATGATTGTACTAAAATGACTAATTTAGAGGCCTGCTTGACTGCTGTGAAAAATTGGATCTAAATTTCCTGTTTTTAAATTTGGATAAAACTGAGATGCTGGTCATTGGCCCTGCTAGACACAGACACCAGTTTAATCAAGTAACAATAACAATCAAAAACTGATTTCACAAAGTGTGGCAGCCAGAAATCTTGGTGTTATGTTTGATCCCAGCCTTTCCTTTGATAAGCACATTAAAGAAAACACCAAGACTGCCTTGTTTCACTTACATAACATAGCTAAAATTCGGTCTTTCCTGTCTACGGCTGACACAGAGACTCTAGTACATGCATTTGCTTTATCCAGACTTATTGTAATGTTCTGTTTTCAGGTCTGCCACATGCTAGTACCAAAAGTCTTTAGATGGTTCATAATGCTACAGCTAGAATCCTAACTAAAACTAGAAAATTTGGCCATATTACACCAATTCTTGCCTCCCTTCATTGGCTTCCTATCTATCCATGTTAGATTAGTCCTCAAGGTGCTTCTGCTGACTTATAAAATCCTAAATAAACTTGCCCCATCATACCTTTCTGAGTTCCATAAACCACACATTCCATCTTGAGCTCTCCATTCTCAAAATACAGGGCTCCTGTGTGTACCCAAAGATAAAAAGAAGTCAGCTGGTGGCAGCAGGGCCTTTTTCTATCAGGCCCCGTTTATTGTGGTCTATACTGATGAGACACGAGATATATGTTCAAACCCGTGTACTACACCGTTCTTGTAGAACAACCTGCCTGCTGCCATCAGACAACGAGCCTGTTGAATCCTTTAAATCCAAACTTTTTGAAAAAATGTCCCCCCTTTTTCTCCCCAATCGAATTTTAGCACTTTCCCGAGCCATCCTGGTCGCTGCTCCACCCCCTCTGCCAATCGGGGGGGGGGGGGGCTGCAGACTACTACATGCCGCCTCCGACACATGTGGAGTCACCAGCGCTTCTTTTCACAGCGTGTGGGAGGATCACGCCAGCCCCCCCAGTTCTCCCTCCCCTCCCTGAACAGGCACCCCGACCAACCAGAGGAGGCACTAGTGCGGCGACCAGGACAATTGGTTATGTGACCATTCACTACCAATGTAGCGAAGTGGGATGGCGAGACTGTGAGGCCATTGGAACTGCGTGCACCCACATGCGTGAGGGAGCGAGTGTGCTGAAGCGCGGGGACGTGCTTGGATATAGTTAACAAAACAGAAGTCTTATGCAGTAACTTTCAGATATATGTAACAAAACAGAATATGTATTCAGTAACTTTCAGATATATGTAACAAAACAGAATTCTTATGCAGTAACTTTCAGATATATGTAACAAAACAGAATATGTATTCAGTAACTTTCAGATATATGTAACAAAACAGAATATGTATTCAGTAACATTCAGATATATGTAACAAAACAGAAGATGTATTCAGTAACTTTCAGATATATGTAACAACACAGAATATGTATTCAGTAACTTTCAGATATATGTAACAACAGAATTTTTATGCAGTAACTTTTAACAATGCAAACGGGAGCGATATCTCTCATTAAAATACAATAAATTACACTTGTGAAACAGATGTAATTAGAGAAAAAAGGCCTGTTACCCTTTATAGTTAAGGTAGATAAAGGTCTCAGTCACATTTGAATAAAATAATCCTATTTCTATAAATGTCATAGGATCTTTTTTTAAAGATATTTTATTTTCACGGACCCCTTGCAATTACACCACGGACCACTAGGGGTCCGCGGACCCCCGGTTGAGAAACGCTGGGCTAAAGGGTCGGACCCGTTAGCTAGGGGCTAACGTGTCTTATTAAGTAGTTTACATTATTATAAAAATGTTAAGAAATGCATACTAATGTGTTGTAAAAATGTACCATGCCAAAATGTATTTATTTTCTAAAGCCTGTGTTTGAGTTGACGTTTGAAACGTCGATCTTTTGAGTTCCGTGCGTTCATTGGGTGATGGGTTTACGCTGGCCAATGAGATGAGACGACCCAGAACCTGTTGCTACGGAAGGAGTTGCGCGGGCGGGAGGAGACGGAAGCGAGCGGACGGCTAGTCCGATCTCTCTGCGCAGGGGGGTAAATTTAAACTGTAATATATGGGCTATAGACTAAGAGTTTAATCTCTTTAGTTACCGGGCAGGCGACTATCCGAGATATTACAGCGTATAACCCAGAATGAAGAGGAAAAAATGTAGTTATCGGTCTACTGGTGAAGACAGGTGCGGCAGCCATTTTAGATAGCTAATCTACGCGAGTTGCTTAGTCATCGCTGCATGCTGAACGGCTTTCCACCGTGTACGTGCTTCGACTTTGCGGGAATATATCAGTTGGGACACCCGGAGAGGTCGCTGTTCGTCTGGCTAAGATGAAAAGAAGACGAAACTCGGCGGCATTGAACGAGGTGACGGAACTCGGCTACCATCTCGCCGGAACGAGGTAACTGGGATTCCATCTGTAGTAAAGCGGGCTCTCCACTAGTGGGCAATAGAGGGTCTGTGATGCTGGGGTAGAGAAGAAGATGTAGAGCGGCATCAGGAAGAGAAGTGTGGGGGGGGGGGAGTGAAGTTGTTCACGGGTGTTATGCTATGCAACAGTAAAGTACCCAGAACGGTACCCCAAAACGGTAAGTTGACTGAGGCGGTCGGGTTTTGGGTACTTTATTGTTGCAATGCATAACACTCGTGAACAACTTCACTTGGCTTCTCTTCCTGATATGCTACTCTGCATCATCTTTACCCCGGCATCTGCCCTCACAGACCCGCTATTGCCCACTAGTGGATAGCCCGCTTTACTACACCTCTACTACTACTACTTTCGGCTGCTCCCGTTAGGGGGCGCCACAGCGGATCATCCGTTTCCATCTCTTCCTGTCTTCTGCGTCTTCCTCTGTCACACCACCCACCTGCGTGTCCTCCCTCACCACATCCATAAACCTCCTCTTTGGCCTTCCTCTTCTCCTCTTCCCTGGCAGCTCCATATTCAGCATCCTTCTCCCAATATACTCAGCATCTCTCCTCCACACATGTCCAAGCCATCTCAATCTTGCCTCTCTTGCTTTGTCTCCAAACCGTCCAACCTGAGCTGTCCCTCTAATATAATCGTTCCTAATTCTGTCCTTCGTTACTCCCAGTGAAAATCTTAGCATCTTCAACTCTGCCACCTCCAGCTCCGCTTTACTACACCATCCATTCTTATTGTTTGCTCGTTTGAGTGGAGCACTTGGGTTTGCGGCCACATTTTGGAGTGGAGCGATTGATCTGAATTCCCGGGACTGAAAAGAGTTGAATTTGGACTCATTTCATGCCAAGGACATTTGTAACTTGTGCATTGAATGTGTATTTGGTATATTTGCCATTGGATATTTTCTGACAGTTTTTTAGTGTATGCTTAAGAACTAGGTGTGTTTAAATAAGGTTTAATATCCAGAAGCAGAGCAAAGAAAACATTTGTGTAAGAAAGTAAAGAGGGGTTTGCATCTGAAACAGTTGGACTTGAAGCAAAGTAGGTTTTATATTAAAAATATTGTGACTTAAGGTGACGTGAAATCTCATGGAAATTGGTTTCAGAGGAAATAGTGACTGAGGTTATGGAAAAGTAGTTCCCTACAACTGAAATGAATTGAGAAATAAGGCCTGGCTGGCAGCCTGTCCAGGGTGTCTCCCTGCCTGTCCCCCAGTGACTGCTGGGATAGGCTCCAGCGTCCCCATGGCCCTGAGAGCAGGATAAGCGGTTCGAATAATGGATAGATGGATGGATGAAGATAGTGATTTGATAATATTTTATTTTATTGTAATTTCATTTATATTTTGAAAAGTAAAGACTTTTATGTTTACTGTATTTCATTGAGTTCCGTTACTCCATCCATCCGAGCCACTTATCCTGCTCTCAGGGTCACGGAGATGTTGGAGCCTATGCCAGCAGTCATTGGGCAGCAGGCGGGGAGACACCCTGGACAGGCCATCACAGGGCCCCACCACCACACCACACCACACCACACACACACTCATACCTAGGGACAATTTAGTATGGCTGGTTCACCTAACTTACATGGTCTTTGAATTGTGGGAGGAAACCGGAGCACCTGGAGGAAACCCACGCAGACACGGGAAGAACATGCAAACTCCACACAGAGGATGACCCAGGATGACCCACCAAGGTTGGACTACCCCGGGGCTCGAACCCAGGACCTTCTTGCCTGTGAGGCGACCACGCTAACCTCTGCGCCACCGTGCCGCCAGTTCCATTACTCATCAGGGAATATTCTTAGCTCATTAAGATAACTAGGAGGAACCTACAAAAAGAAAAACGCACCTTCAAAACATTATAGATTATTATTTGCATATACATAAGTTAAAAAGAACTCAGGGCGCCTCTAAGAGAGAGTTTAGTTAATTTAAGGTGTCTTGCCCATCACCATCCTCGCGGCGTGGGGGCGCTACAGATCCATAGATGAATAGATTGATTAATTGATTGATTGATTGATAGAAGGACAATATCTCCCCCTCCGTCGACCCGTTTTAATTGCAATACCATAAATGCACACCGGGGGCGCTAAATTGTAAATCCATGACTTTTGCCTCGGCTGTTTTTCCTCCTCTGCATTTCGTTGACGTCAAGCAAAGTTCCTGTCGGCTCGCTGTACGTCTTCCGGTGTGAAAGAAAGCTCGGTCCGTATTATTTTCCCGAAAGACAATATCTTAATGAGCGAGTCCAGTGTCCGCCGGCTCTAGCAGGAATGGAGGACGTCTACAGGCGGTTCGACTGTTACGACTTCGGCGGGGATAAAAGGTTCCAGGATGGGCTGAGGTCTCTCGAAGGGTCCAAGAACAACCCAACCAAGATGCTGGAAGTGAAGTTGTTCTTCTACAACCGGTACGTTCCCCTGGACGCTGAGATCCCTGCAAAGTCGTAGTCCACACTTAAATCAAGCGGTAAAGCTAATCTTTCCTTTCCATGCAGTTTTAATTAGTCGTCCATCAACTCGGAGAGATTCTTTAGCGAACCCACGTGCTGAAGAAGTAAACAAGTAACCTCCTGTTGCGCACGTTCAGACGCAGTGCGCTGCTGCACGTGACGTGAAGTGCTCAGATAAACATGACCAAACCTATAACCCAGGGGTCCCCAATAGGCGGCGCGCGGGCCACGTCCGGCCCGTGACGGGTTGATTTAATGGTCCGCGAGAATTTTTGGAGAAATGCCAGAATATTTTTTTTATTTCCCTACCAAAAAAAAAAAGAATTTCTTAGTAAAAGTAAGACTAGTAATATATCGAAAAATAGATGAAAAATCTCTGTTTAAATGATAATACCTGCAACGTATCAACACCGAAACAAACTAACGAACAACATGCTGCTGGAGGTTGAGTGGCCCGTGGTTTTAAAAGTGGCCCTAAAAGTGGCCCGCTATGAAAAGTAATTGGGGACCCCTGCTATAACCCATCAACACCCCATGAAGAATTACTGGGTCTTTCTTCAAGTAAGGGGGTTTTTCTGCCCCCAGAGTAGAGTTTCAATAATTTCTTTTTTTTGGAAAAAACAATTATTGTATTTGTTAGAGTCAGGTGGTGTTAGCTATGAAGAAAAAAGATTTGTGTCTCAATGACATTTTAATACTTTTTCAGTGTGTTGAAAATTCAAATGTGCCAGAATTTCACTGTTTTGGGCTTGTCCCCAACCCAGACTAAACTTTTACTTTCCATTTTCTCATAATCATTTCAAAAGACTTACTTCAAATTCATGTGGTTTGTATATGTGTGCAATTTGCACATTTTTATAGTTAAATATGGCTGTCCCTCATACATCTGTCATCACCATCACGCCCAACTTTTTAGAGCAACAACGTTTTTTCAAACAACAACAGTGTGGTTGCCATGGAAACGAGAAGTGCCAGAGGTGCATGAGCAGTCATGGCAGAAGCGTGGCTTTTTCCTGTCACAAATGTAACGTGAAGGTTTATATGTCCTGATCTGACAGGATGGTTATTATAAATATAAGTAATGTGAAGGTTTATATGTCCTGATCTGACAGGATGGTTATTATAAATATAAGTAATGTGAAGGTTTATATGTCCTGATCTGACAGGATGGTTATTATAAATATAAGTAATGTGAAGGTTTATATGTCCTGATCTGACAGGATGGTTATTATAAATATAAGTAAGGTGAAGGTTTATATGTCCTGATCTGACAGGATGGTTATTATAAATATAAGTAAGGTGAAGGTTTATATGTCCTGATCTGATAGGATGGTTATTATAAATATAAGTAATGTGAAGGTTTATATGTCCTGATCTGATAGGATGGTTATTATAAATATAAGTAAGGTGAAGGTTTATATGTCCTGATCTGATAGGATGGTTATTACAAGTCATTACCAAACAAGTTACTAGTTGAGTATTTTTGTTCAGAAATAGGAAATTTCCCTTTATTTATGTATATTCATTGCACATTGTATGCTAGCTAACAAGTTAGCTTAGCAAGTCTAAGACTTAGCCAACTTTTTCTCCAAAAATGTAAAGTTGTCGTTACCATCACGTGTCATTACCATCACGTGTCATTACATCACATTTTGCTGTTACAACTTTGAGAAAAGCATCATAATATCAAACTTATGTTGTAGGACGGTCAAAGCTATGCTAAGATATTTGTTCCACATCACTTAATGGAGCTCTTGAAAAATAAAAAAAATAAAAAACAGATTTTTTAAAATTTATTTTTAATTTTTTCAAAATTTCAAAAGCCCAAATTGAAGAATCGCTAAAATACATAAAAGCAGCAGTTAAAAGTCATCTTTAAAAATATATTTTTTAATGAATGTTTCTGTTTAAGTGTTTTATAATATAACTAAGAATAAAAAACGTTTGACTGGGAAAAAACGATCTATTAATTTGTAATTGGCTTCCTCAAAGGTAACACTCGTTGTTGCCACTATTTACCCCTTTATTTTCATTGTTCTTTCCAACTCTTTGGACTCCAGCTGTAAAACATTCTGCTACTGGTGTGGATGTCTTCAACTTTTTGAATACTATTTTTAAAATACTTTTTGAATACTCGAGAAAATACCATAGAAATGAGGAATGCATCATAGGTTGCTTATAATTCATGTATCGCAGATTTCCATCAACCACCCAGTAACCATTTTGACAATTTCAGCTAGCCCCACGCATTTTCTACAAGACGTCCTCTTTCTAGATAGTTACGGATATTGTATTTTTAAAAAAGTAATTTGTCATTGCCAGATTTGTGGAGCCCATCGATGTCACAGGATACAAAGAGTGCCGCATAGGCTCACCGTGTGCTGCGACGTTGGCGGATTGCAATATTGGACAGCTGGAGAAACAACATCAGCATTCCGAGTTAGATTCTGGTATCAGTAAGAACACAGCTGAGGAGACATCTCCAGACAAAGGTGCGCCCCAGCTTTCCTTTGGAGAAGTGATTCTACTGGTTCAGGCTGGTAAGGATGTTCCCGGGGTGGTAAAAGTGGACATTCAACCAAGCAACCAGAATCCCACTCCCTCTCAAATGGAAAGGACATTGAAACCGTGGGAAACATCAGTGTCAAAGTAATGTTACCCATTTGCACAACAGATATTGCCCTTATGTCACATAAACTCCTAATACATGCACGTGTATCTTCTAGACCAGTGTTTCTCAACCCAGTCCTCAAGGACCCCCTATGCTGCAGATTTTCTTTGCAACCCCGAATAGGTACCTGTTTGTAGTAATTCAGCAGTGAATGTCAGAGTTTGCACACCTTGCATAATTAAGTGCTGTGAGATGATTGGTCGAGTAACTACAAGCAGAGCTACCTATGCAGGGTTACAATGAAAATCTGCAGGATAGGGGCTCCTTGAGGACTGGGTTGAGAAACAGTGTTCTAGACTTCTGCAAGTCTATACCGTTTTATTTTTTTTGCATGTACTTCAGTGTTTAATAAATAACAAAATCAACAACAGTCCTGATGAAATAGTATTCGCAAATACTTTTACGGTTTGCACTGGCTCAAAGGTACAATCCGTAATGGTACCATGGCCATGTGGCGTACTGCCACAGTACGAGCGCTCTGCTGACAGCAAGAAATATGAAGTAGCTCACCGGCAGCTCAACATTGTGTATTTGTTTGAGAAAGGGAGACAACTGAAAGCCTGGAAAGGAATTGAAAGCGATGTGGCATTTGGCTGGTTTTCACATTCGTAAGGGATACAGGGAATAACGTGTGAACATAAATGATGGCAGAAGTGGGGCGGTCAGCTGCTGGGTGCAACATTGGCGGATTGTACCTTTAAACTGGTGCAAAATTGTTTGGAAACCTGGACAAAATAATAAAATAGGTGGCTGATGGTTTAGGGCACTGCATACAGGTTAAAACCAGTCTAGGCTTGCAAATAATTTTTCCATACTGGCCTGGTCTGTATACATATACATCTATATACAGTCCATATACACTTGACATATGCAAATAATTTACTTTGTGCAGCAGGATAAGCGGTTTGGATAATGGTTGGATGGATGGATAATGTGAGGCGAAGGCTTTCCTGGTGTGTTATGTATAGAGTATCACAATGACGTACCTGTATGAGAGTGTGCGTGTGTGTACTTGTACCTCCTGTCTTTTTAAGGACCAATTTGAGTTTTTGACCATCAGAGTGAGGACATTTTGGCTGGTCCTCACTTCTTTAAGGGTCTATTTTAGAGTTAGGACATGGATTCCCCCCCGTCTTTTTCTTCCAGTTGTACTTGGCCAATTACCCTACTCTCCCGAGCCGTCCCGCTCTCTGCTCCACCCCCTCTGCCGACCCAGGGAGGGCTGCAGACTACCACATGCCTCCTCCCATACATGTGGAGTCACCAGCCGCTTCTTTTCACCTGACAGTGAGGGGTTTCGTCAGGGGGACATAGCGCATGGGAGGATCATGCTATTCCCCCCAGCCCCCCCCCCCCCCCCCCCGAACAGGCTCCCCGACCGACCAGTGCATACAATATCACTAGTGCAGCGACCAGGACACATACCCACATCTGGCCTCCCACCCGCAGACACAGCCAATTGTGCCTGTAGGGACGCCCGACCAAGCTGGAGGTAACACAGGGCTTCGAACTAGCGATCCCGTGTTGGTGGGTAACGGAATAGACCACCACGCCATCCGGACGCCGTTTGGATTAAAGGTTAGGGTTAAGGACCTGAAAATGAATTTAGTCAATGAGGGGTCCTCACAAAGCTAGAAGTACAAAAATATGTGTGTGTGTGTGTGTGTGTGTGTGTGTGTGTGTGTGTGTGCGCACACTTGTAAAGAGTAACGTGCAGGTAAACTCTTCACGTTCCACGCGGTCATGGGCGCCATGATTTCCGGCTGAGCACACGCGCATGCCGCACTGATGCGTATCAGCCTCCATGCCACCAGATTCTTAAAAGAAGTCATGGCCTGCACAAACGTGTTTGAGTTGGTGCAATAGGAGCTCCAGTGCTTGTTGTCGATACCCAGGCAGCCTTTCCTGCCCATATGATTGTAACACGTTGTCTCGAAGAAGTATTGCTTCTTGATGGCGTTGTTGATGTTGACATTGGGAAGCGCCATCACCTAGTTGCCCAAGATGTCCATGGCTTTCGTCTCGTTGCCCACCCTCTTGCTGACGCTCTGGCACACCGAGTACACGCCCCTGTGCTAAGGCTGCCCGCCTCTGGGTTTGGCCGCCGCGCCCTGTCGGCTCTGCGTCAGGGGGCCGATCGCTGAAGAGCACCCTGGGCGAAAGTCTATACTATTTTAAGTTTGCCCTCCTCTGGCCTTTTTCAGTTCAACTGTCAAAAACCTTCTGCTTGTTCAGAATGGTACATACAGAATTTTAACCAAAATACAGAAGGTTGGTCATATGAAGTCAGGCTCTGTCTGGCTTTAAACTGCTCCTCCTAACATTTACAGCTCTGAATAATTTGGCTCCATCCTGTCTATTTGATCCATTCATCGGTGTATACCATCCCAGACTCACCGCTTACTATTTTATCCATTTGTCCTTTGAATCAAGATAAAATAAATCAGCAAGAGGCTTTATCTTGATACGTGCTGCAGTCTATCTCCAGACTGGGTTGGAGGAGCTGGTTATGTAAAGACATTTAAGACTCAAATCACATCTCTTTTTCAGATTATTTGGCATTGCTTAATTTTCGAGATGGTTTTGAACTGCTTTGTTTGTCTTTATTTGCTGCCTAACCGTATCATGTCTTTATGTTCTCCGTGGTTGTTTTTATTTTACTCGTTGAGAATTCTGTGTTATAACTGAACTTTAAATAAACTTGAACTAATGTAAAGACTGACATGTTTCTTCATGACGGTTGTGTTGGGTCAGATATTACAGCCGTCTATCTCATCACTGTTTTTAGATCTGCTACAACAGAGGATCACATTTCTCTACAGGGTGGAAAAGAAAACAAGCAGTACTGGGGGTCTCTGAGGACTTGATTGAGCACCACAAGTTAGAAGAATGCTACCAGTACTGTATTAGATAGATAGATACTTTATTGATCCTGAGGGAAATTAAAGTCGTTACCACTCAAATAATCCAGAAGCACACAATATCAAAAATACACAAAGAATATAAAGCAAAAAACTAAAGAAGATATGAAAAATATGAAGTACTAAACTAAACTGACAGAATCCAGCAGGTTTTAGTTAATGGCGTCATGTCCAATGTCCTGGTCTCAAACGTGGGCTCCCCCCAGGGTTGCCGTCTTTCCCCCCTGCTTTTTATTGTGTATACAGACAGCTGCAGGTCTTCTAAAGATGGTAGTTACCTGGTGAAGTTCTCTGATGATACCGCCGCACTTTTGTCTCTTCTTCAGGGCTCGGAGTCAGACCACGGTTGCGCCCTACCTGCCTTTGTTGATTGGTGCGATGGCAACTTCCTTGACCTTAACGTGTCAAAAACTAAGGAACTTATCATTGATTTTAGGAAAAACAGTGATCAACCCAAAGCTAGCACTATACATGGCGAGGATGTTCAAATTGTTGACACTTATAAGTACTTGGGAACCGCGTTCGACTCCCAACTCAGGTTCGATGTGAACACAAGATTCGATTGTCAAGCGTGGACAACAAAGAATTCACTTACTGCGGAAGCTTAACTCCCCCTGAGACCATGCGGCCTCAGATGATGCCATGCTTCACATGCACATTTCTGCACCTTATACTTCATTCCGCATGGTCTCGGGAGGTTAATGTCTGTGACACCATCTCATGTATTTTCTACCGGTCATTTATTGAAAGTCTTTTAACTTTTTCCTCTATTTGTTGGTTTAACGGGTTGACTGTGAAGGACAGGGACAGCCTGAACAGTATGGTGAAAGTCTGCTCCAAGATAATTGCAGTCCAGCAGAGAGACTCGTGCTCCCTCTGGGAGAAACGTGTGGCCCAGAAAGCAAAGGGAATTATTAGCCAGTCTGACCACGTCCTGTCCAGTGAATTCACTGTAATGCCCTCAGGCCGGCGCTGTACAGCGCCCCCTAGGAAAACGAATCGCTGTTCTAGGTCCTTCATTCCTTCTGCTATCAGGCTGTTAAATGCCAAGAGTAGTCATTTTAAATTAATGCTTTATTTTGTTTTAAACCACCGTAGTTGGTTTAATACCTCGTCTGTTTTTGGCTTGGCTTGTGGGCCTGTACGTTCACTGACTGTAGTGGCGGAATGTAACATGCCATGCATCTTAGGATGCTTCATTTATTTATTTATTCTATTCTTTTAACAAGTATATGTTAAAAGTTTATGTGAATTTTTATCCTTCGCGCGGTGCTGGTGTGAGTCTGCATGCATGGCCACACGAGGGCGTCGGTGTGCATCGCTTGCCTGTGTACTGAGCTGTCTGTTGCCAAGTCAAGTCAATTTTATTTGTATAGCCCAATATCACAAATTACAAATTTGCCTCAAGGGGCTTTACATGGGCTTTATAGACCATAAAGGGGCTTTATGGTCTATAAAAACACGAGTTTTTAACTACAGGGAAATAAAATACTGACACCTGCATAACAAAATGATAACTGCCATTCTGGTTATTCGTTCCAGGTTATTATGGAGGGTATTATTCTAAGGTTTTGTTTCCTGGACAGAGTCTGACATCTACTGACTCTGACATACTGCTGATTGCCACTTGTCTGCGAGTTTGTGTATGGTCTGGGTAGATTGTGGAACTGAATTGCCCTTCTGGGATAAATAAAGTTGTCTGAATCTGAAGGATTTTGTGCCTATTAAGTAAAATAGAATAAATATGTGTATATTTATATATAAAAGGCATGATGGCTCGAGAGCATTGGAACAAAATAATAAAAATTGAAATAATAGCGGCACGGTGGTACAGTGGTTAGTGCGGTCGCCTCACAGCAAGAAGGTCCTGGGTTCGAGCCCCAGGGTAGTACAACCTTGGGGGTCATCCCAGGTCGTCCTCTGTGTGGAGTTTGAATGTTCTCCCCGTCTGTGTGGGTTTCCTCCCGGTGCTCCGGTTTCCTCCCACAGTCCAAACACATGTGGGTCAGTTGAATCGGCCGTACTAAATTGTGTGTGTGTGTGTGTGTGTGTGTGTGTGTGTGTGTGTGTGTGTGTGTGTGGGCCCTGTGATGGCTTGTCCAGAGTATCTCCCCGCCTGCCGCCCAATGACAAACTCATCGGCAACAAAAAGCGACAAATAAGCAACTCAAATAATACTGATCATGGTCAAAAGGGGCAAGAAGAAGTTGAGTATTTTTCTAGTCCTAACCCATTATACTATCATGCATTGATAATAAGAAATGAAAGTTCAATTTACAGTACATCATCATTGCACATGCCAGCGAAGGCCTCTCTAATGTGGGTGTTATTTCTCCACAGTGCTCTGGTTGACACTGCCCGAGCGCTCCACCGAGCACTGGACAGCAATTTTAATGTTAGTCTGATGTCTTTTTTTGTGTGTTTGTTGTGCAGGTCGGGCACAGGAGTACTTTTAGTGATAGACTCATTCTGCCGTAATGCACTACAGAGCGCCACAGGAGGTCATGCCTGCCTGTGGCCATCGAAATTTACAACTCCTCCCTCAGCCTGTCAGACACTCTGGGTCAATAGTCATTAGACTGGCCCTTTGACGTATTTCACCCTGTCGGGTGTTTGTTTGTGCTGTTTGTTTCATGCTGCAGTAATACAGTCTAGACAGGGTGTTATATGCTGGAGAATGGTGCACTATTGTTTACTTATTTTATTCTTATTTCTATTTCCTCATTGTGATCTGTAGCGGGAGTAGGGTGCAGATTGAGGAGAGCCTGGAGAGGTGGAGGTATGCACTGGAGAGAAGAGGAATGAAAGTCAGCAGGAGCAAGACGGAATACCTATGTGTGAATGAGAGGGAGGACAGCAGAATGGTGAAGATGCAAGGAGTAGAGGTGACGAAGGTGTATCAGTTTAAATACTTGGGGTCAACTGTCCAAAGTAACAGGGTGTGCAGAAGAGGTGAAGAAGAGAGTGTAGGCAGGGTGGAGTGGGTGGAGAAGAGTGTCAGGAGTGATTTGCGACAGAGGGGTACCAGCAAGAGTTAAAGGGAAGGTTTACAAGATGGTGGTGAGACCAGCTATGTTGTATGGTTTGGAGACAGTGGCACTGATGAAAAGACAGGAGGAGGAGCTGGAGGTGGCAGAGATGAAGATGATAAGATTTTCATTGGGAGTGATGAAGAAGGACAGGATTAGGAACGAGTATATTAGAGGGACAGCTCAGGTTGGACGGTTTGGAGACTAAGCAAGAGACACAAGATTGAGATGGTTTGGACATGTGTGGAGGAGAGATGCTGGGTATACTGGGAGAAGGATGCTGAATATGGAGCTGCCAGGGAAGAGGAGAAGAGGAAGGCCAAAGAGGAGGTTTATGGCTGTGGTGAGGGAGGACATGCAGGTGGCTGATGTGACAGAGGAAGATGTAGAGGACAGGAAGAGATGGAAACGTGGTATGCTGTGGCGCCCCCTAACGGGAGCAGCCGAAAGTAGTAATAGTAGCTAGATTAGGGTATTTCTTAAAAGTTACATCCATTCTCATTGATCTAGCGTCATACAAAGGCCATTTCAGCATTTGATGTCTTTTCTGATATCACAAATTGAATTTTCACTTTTAAATTACCAATTTAACGAGTTAAAATTCCATTTGTTGATGTCAGGAATTCAGTTCTTTATCAAAAATGAAATGTTAACTAGTGAGAGTTACAGACTTTCTCCCTCAAATGGAGTTCAGTTGTTGGTGTCAGAAATTTAATTTCACCTAGTTAGAACACCAGCTGTTACTGGAAATTCAATTGTTCATATCAGGAATTCCTCTTTTAATAAACATTACCCAGATGGAAAAAAATCATACTTAAATTATACTTTTTAAAGAATGTACTAAGTACACTTTCATGTTCTTTGTACTTTTTTGTCACCTTCAAGTATAATAAAGTGTACTCAACTACTCCTTGAGTACACCATCAGTTGTTAATGACATCTATTTCGAAGTACACTTTTTAAAAGTACATTTTAAGAATACTTTAAATTAAGCACAAACAGTAAAAGTATACTTGGACTAAATTTAGTATACATAGATTATATTTCTAATACACTAAAGTATACTACTTTTTGACCTGGGTAGGAATCCTTGATCACAAATGGAATTTGTGATATCAATAAACAGCATTGTAACTATCCAAGTCCAGTTGCACTTGATTCAACTCCTTTGGATAACCATGACCTGGATGAATGAGAACATTCACAGACAGCATTGTAACTAGTTAGAATTTCATTTCTGATATGATATTTGGCATTTTAACTACTCAAAATTCAAATTCTCTTTAAATGAATGGGGAAAATTTTTAATCTCACTCATTAAAATGTAATTTTTAATATTTGAATTTCATCTATTTAAAATGGAACTTCAGATATTAACAATTGGCATTTTAAATTGAATCAAATTCAATTTTAATAAAAAAATTATTATAAGTATTTGTAATGTCCAAGTGTTTATCAAGTATGGTCTTGATGCCCCCCCCCCCCAGAGCCGCCCTTGCCAGTGAAATGCATTACGAGTCCCATTAAAACCACACTACATTTTATTTCTCATTTTCAGCATCAACACATGAGTGAATTGTGCATTCACAACAAAACTACAGTCTAGAAATGCCTCTTTGCACCAAGGCAGAGGTCTTTGGAGAAGAAAATAAAACCATACGGCCTCTCTAACTTGTACATAAACAGACACATAGCAACAACAACAACATAGCAGTCTTAGGAACAAGAAAGACTTGATGCATGCTCAATAATTCAGGTAAGAAAATCAAAGAAAGATGAATCGGTTCATCTGGACACAACGTTTATTGACAGATATGTTTCATCACTCAACTAGGTGACCTCCTCAGTCTCGACTGACTGCAGGTATCCCCAACCTTATAAAGTCAATGAGTCAAAGAGGCCATCTATGTGAAGAGGGCATGACCACCCCTGAACCGGGAGGCGAGCTAAGAGTACATCTGTCGCCATTTTTTTTAGGGTGGGGGGAGTTTTCCCCCTTTTTCTCCCCAATTGTACCCATCCAATTTCCTCACTCTTCTGAGCCGTCCCGGTCTCTGCTCCATCCCCTCTGCCGATCCGGGGAGGGCTGCAGACTAACACATGCCTCCTCCGATACATGTGGAGTTGCCAGCCGCTTCTTTTCACCGGACTTCTGTTGCTCTTTTCCTATTTTTTATCCCTGTTAAAGGTTTTTTTTAGGGAGTTGTTCCTTATCCAATGCGAGGGTATAAGGACAGGATGTTGTGTTGCTGTAAAGCCCCTTGAGGCAAATTTGTAATTTGTGATATTGGGCTATACAAATAAAATTGACTTGACAGTGAGGAGTTTCACCAGGGGGACGTAGCGCGTGGAAGGATCACGCTATTCCCCCAGGTTCCCCGTCCCGCCTGAACAGGCGCACCCGACCGGCCAGAGGAGGCACTACTGTAGCGACCAGGACACATACCCACATCCGGCTTCCCACCCGCAGACACGGCCAATTGTGTCTGTAGGGACGCCCGACGGGGATTCGAACTGGCGATCTCCGTGTTGGTAGGCAACGGCTACCCGGACGCCCCCATCTATCGCCATCTTACAATGCTGTGATTGCAAACATTCCCAAATCCTCTGTGAATAGTACACATGGCCGTTGTAACTCTAGTTAATGGTCACACCCATATTTGCATATGAAACCGACTGTTGGTTTCGGTCGTTATGCCACTGTATTGTTTATAAGGGTGAGGACACCTGCAGTCAGGTGAGACTGAAGAGATCACATTGACCCCGTTTACACTTGGTTTTAAAATAATGTTTTTTTGCGATCGGATCACAAGTGGACAGCGCTAAATACAAGTGTAAACCATCACCAAAACGTTTTGTGAACCGGTTACTCAAACCACTTGCCGAGGCGGTCTGGGACGCATTTGATCACATATCTTTTGCAGTGTAAACGCTAATGTGTCCTGATGCGTCCCCGACAAGGACGTAACAGGAAATCTTCCTTTTCTTCTTCTTTAGAGAAACGAAATCGGATCACAAGTGGTCAGCAGGACACATTTGGAGACGCGTGATAGACACGGGTGTAAACGGCGATGTGTCTCGCTGTCCACTTGTGATCCGATCGCCCAAAACACATTTTAAAACCAAGTATAAACAGGGTCTTGGATGAGTGATGAAATGTGTCTGTCAATAAACGTTGAATCCAGATGAACTGGTTACGTTTTCTTGGATTAGGAACAGAGAGGCTCAGACAACATCTGGAGGGTCTGTTGCAGGACATGAACTGATGTGAGTGGTTCGTGTTCATTAAAACCGAAGGGCACGCCCGTCAGTAAGGCCTCTGCTGGTGTCCGTCTGAATCACACAATTTAACACTCACGGTAAAGAAAAATAAACATATACACAGTTTAGGCAAACAGTAGTTGTAGATATGGTAAAACAGGGATCGGGTGATGACACAGACTCAAACACTATTTCCTAACCAAGGGGCTGTGCCAAACAGCAAACAAAATGACAAATAATAATGAAAAGGGTTCACATTAGTCATTTAGTTAAATATAACCTGGACTGCATACAATCAATTCATTATTTTAGGCACACTTGAAAAGCATCAAGGACAGGTTAATGCATACAAAGATGAAAAACGCAGTTTTTATTGTAAGACAATTTGAAAAACTGACCTGACTATTTACCGCAGTACAGAAGTAAAAAGGGAAACCTGACGTTGAGGAACCTCACAGTGTTACGGGACGCTGTCGAAGATCTCCTGCATCGATGCAACGTCTCAAAATGACTTGCAGCTTAACAATTACAAAACATGAAAGCGTTTCAGCGAGCATTCCTCGGCTGTGATCCGTCATGACTCGGGCCACGGTGATGTCGTAGTACTACCTCAGTACGTTTACATGCACAGTTGAGTCGAGCTCCGGTTACAGCTCAACTAGGCCATGTAAGTGGACTACTGTCCCGGTATACAAGAACCGGGAGAGAATCGATTTATTGAAGTATGTCCCGACCACGGTACGGTAGGGGGCAGTACGCCCCCTTTCAGCTGGTTGCTATTGGATGAAAGGCCGCCGTGGGAACTATGGATCATGTGCAGAACGCCTAGGCCAGTTCGGGGCTGATTGAAGCGTATACATGCCAGAGTAAATCCATCCCCGACCGCGTTATCTAGGTGTGTTAGTCCCACTTCCAGAAATTCGATTTAGTACGATTTCAGTCAGGACCAACACAATAAATCCACTTTTTCTAACATCATGTAAACGTAGTCACTGCCTTTGTACAAGAGCTGGTCTGACACCTGAAGACCCCCATTTACACCTGGGATTAAATTGGGTTTTTGGGTTTTGTAACAGCAATTGAATATTGTTTATTGTTATAAAAAAATACAGCCGTGAACACACCCGACACGCGTTGGGGATAGACTGCAACCTGACCGCTTAAATCCCTCCTGTAGGCGGTTCTACTGGTGATGAATTGGGGCTGCAAGTGCAAATGGCAGCGTAAATAAAATTGTTTCCCAGAGATTCCATCTCTGTGCTCATCCCAAAACTGGCTGTCGACAATAGGTGTAAACCCAGATAGAAGAATTGATGTGGCCCGGACCCGTCCCACACCCGACACTTCATCCGGCCCACATACCACGTGGAATGATGGCACTTGGGCGGTCCGCTCCTGTTTGCCAGATCTGGGCCAGAACCAAGCCATAGCAATGCCACATGTGCCACATATTTGCCAAAGGCAGCCCATATTTGTTTTGTGATATTTGGGCCATATTCACCATTTACCACACTGGCCACTTCAGGGTCACATCCAGATTACATGTTATTGAGAGCACCGCATCTTTGCCAAAAAAGGCCCACATTTGATTTGGCATATTTGGGCCATATTTGCTATTATACATGTGGGCCACTTCAGGCTCACATCCATTTTGTCAGGGCCAGAAGAAGGCCATCAGTGCCGCATCATTGCCTGAAGTGGCCCACATCCGGATGCTACCTGGGGATGCAATGGGATAAGTCGCCTTAGTCGTGTCGGACATGTGCCCTCGGAAATCATGATTATGATGTACATTAACACTCACAGTGATTTTTTTTTTTTTTTTTTTGGGAATTTACCGCATATATTTAACAGTGATAGTAGAGAGAGAGAGAGACGGGAAAGGCAGGGGAGAGAGAGGGGATGACATGCAGCAGCAAAGGGCCTGGGCCGGGTTCGAACCCCAGGCCGCTGTGGTAAGGACTCAGCCTTATGTGGTACGCACTCTACCGGGTGAGCCACCGGGGCGCCCCCACGGTGATGGTCATCTCGGGTGAGTAAACAAACACCTAATGCCGTTGAAATCCTATAAAAAAAAATGTTGCTAAGTAGTCCACCAAGCTACTTGTGTAAAGACGCTAAACCACCAAATGAGGTCATTTTAGAAATATAAAACACTACCGAGCACCATAGAGAGATCAAGTAATTTGGTTTAAAAACTATATAAAAAAAAAAAGTCAGACTTGGCTCTCAGTTGTAAAAAAAAGTAAAAAAAAATCAATCAAATGCAACATGATTGGTGATAAATGTGATTACATCAGATAAAAAAAACAATATAAAAAAATCACTTCAATATAAAACCAGATGTAGCGATGCATCCATGGAATCCACATATTCGATCCATTAAATTAAATAGAAATAAGAAATACTGGTATTTTTGTGGATTCTGATCCAAATAGTGAGGTAGACGACAGTACTGAGGAAATGTATCGTGTGATTGGAGCACTATAACTTAATGAAGTAGGCCTCCTATGTTGAACGAAAACTTAAAAAGTGTCAGTGCCTTCTGAAAGAGTTGATCGCAAGTCTGACTGACTATTAAATTTAAAGAAGATATCAGTAAACATTTCATATAATAGTCTGAAACCCTTCTCTCATCACAAACCGGGTAACGGGTGAGGAGGACTTGGGGGGGCGGGTGAGGAGGACACAGCACTATCTGTTTGGATGCGTCGTCACCTGTTGCAGGAACGAAAAAAGAGGATTTCGCTCAGAGTCCCGATTCACATTCAAAATAGTCCTTCAGCGGGGCGAAGAGGTGACGGATGACCGGGACGCTCCAGGAACGACCCAAGACTCTCTGCCTTTGGCTCCGACCCATGTTGTTCACGTCTGTGTAGTGTTTGGGGAAACCGAAAATCCTGCACAAGCCAACCATGCATGGAATCAGCAATTGGGTAAAAAAAAAGCCAAACGTCACATTTTGAGCCTCACTATTTCAAGCCCTTTCAAAAATCAATACCCCCCCCTTTTCTCCCCAACTGTACTTGGCCATTTACCCCACTCTTCTGAGCCCTCCCAGCCGTTGCTCCACCCCTTCTGCCGATCCCGGGAGGGCTGCAGACTACCGCATCCCAAAGACATGTAGGTCAGGTGAATCAGCCGTACTAAATTGTCCCTAGGTATGAATGTGTGTGTGTGTATGTGTGTGTGTGTGATGGCCTGGCGGCCTGTCCAGGGTGTCTCTCCGCCTGTCGCCCAATGACTGCTGGGATAGGCTCCAGCATCCCTGCGACCCTGAGAGCAGAAGCGATTCGGATAACGGATGGATGGATGTTCCTTATCCGGCGCGAGGGTCTAAGAACAGGATGTTGTGTTGCTGTGAAGCCCACTGAGGCAAACTTGTAATTTGAGATACTGGGCTACACAAACGAAAGTTGGCTTGACTTGCTGAGCCAACAGCATTGTAGATAACCTAGTATCAAACTAGAATCTGGTTTTGTTGTTTGTCACGTTTGGCCACATGTTACTCACATGTTATTGTATTTGGGTAGGTACAGGATATTGTCATGGGTAATTGAGAGCCCATGAAGCGTAATGAAATCCCTCCGGTCATTCTGGCAGTGCCATTTAAAGGATGTTGGAAACCTCTTTTCTATGTACTGCAAAATACCCCGTTTGTGCCCTCAAGGCAACCAGTAAATCATCTTATTGGAGGAATTACAGATACTGTGTGTGTGTATAACAGAACGTTAGTTTCTTTCATGTTGTTGGTGTATCTACTCATTCACACCTCACATCCACAGTATTCATTTTTCTATGCATTGAGAGAGCTTTGTTGTCACTTTAGATTAGTTTGTATGGTGTGACTGCTGTTGGGTGTTGGCTGGGTTGTCTTGTTTTTTTTGCCAACATGCCTGTTGCATCACGCTCATTTTTCATTGACAGTATAGAGACTTTGTGCCTCGAGGATGTTGCTGAGACCTCTGATTTGTGGTCTGAGGGCATCATTCTTAATGAACATCTATTGAATGAAGGCATGTTAACGACAAAAGGGTGCTTGGTGTATTAATGTCATGCAACGATTATGCCCACTTTATAGATTGCAGGAATGTTCTTGCCACATTATGGTAGTACAACTTCAAAGGGTTGTCCTGTTATCCTCATTCCTCATTAAAAAAAAAAAAAAAAAAAAAAAAAATATATATATATATATATATATATATATGTGTGTGTGTGTGTCTGTGTGTGTGTGTATATATATATATATATATATATATATATATAGTTTTATCATTTAATAGTTCTCAGCTCCAGGTAAAGTAAGGAGGGCCCCTAAAGAAAATCTTGCCCAGGGCCCCCTGTTGTCTAGAGCTGGGCCTGCTACTACTATTACTACTACTACTACTACTACTACTACTACTACTACTACTGCTACTGCTCCCACCATATTTCAACCAAATGAAAGAAGTCATTGTCTATGCTTTAGGAAGGGATCCAGTCTTGACTGTCTTTGTTATTTTATCATATTACATACACCAACAACTTTTCCTGGCTTTACTCTTGCTGCTAGGAATGACAGACAAAAATACCATCTGCTGGACATTTTAATGTTTTCTATCTTTTTTTTCAAGGACTGTGTAGTCTTATGTCAGTGGAACTGTTTGCAGCCTAGAAATCATTGCACTCATAAGTAGCGGCTTGGATTTAGACTTATCCACGAGGAGGTAACGGTCAGAAATGTGATATCAGAGATTTTGAATGATTCCTGCAAACATAGTACATTTGCTTAGACAAATGTTAGCCTAAAGAACAAACATGTCAGTTCAAAGTACAGAAGTTCAGAGCAAACTGTTACAGCAAATAAAGCTACTCTTTTAACATAACTCTTATTGTGTGCTGAACCCTGCAACACTTACTGTTCCATCTCAGTACACCAGAGATAGTCCTCCTTGCCATTCATGCTGACAGGTAGCGGCCCCATCTTCCCTTGTCGAATGGAGTTGGACTTTGTGGTGATGGTGCGGACTTTCTCAAACTACAGGTGGAAGAGGAGACGCAATTACAATTAGATTTTAAAATGTGTTTTTACCATAGCAGCACAAAGACATTCCAGCATCCCTTGAGCAATACATGGTCATGAAACATTAACATTTCAATTCAATGTCAGCTTATAAACGAAAGCCTGAATACAACCCCGAAATACCACAAGTTAGTCTCTACCTTTGCAAGGCGTCCAGATTCCAAGCAGCCCTGTAGGCCCACTTTGTCATCTATAGACGTTGCGAGAGGTCTGACCAGACAGAAAAACAGAAATAAACGTGAAATTACATCAGGATCAATTCTCTTTCAGTGTGAAAGCATTTATTATGGGTAAAAAAAGGGGGATTTTTGTTGGTGCATACCGGTTCATGCCAGGCAGGTTCCCCCAAAAGTAGCGAGCTCTGTGAGCAGGACTGACTTTCACTGCATCAATAAGAATGGGATTACACTGAAAAAAGAGAGAGGGGGGGCACATACAAAACTGAATCATCCTATCCCCAGCCATACTGATGACAACACACTATGCATCGGTACTCAGAGAAGTGTCACCTCGAGAAATCTGCAGATATCGGCCTTGTCATTGGCACTCATAAACACCACGTTCTCAAACATCCAGAAGAATGGACGGTTGTCATCTTCCCGAGGCCTCATCATGGTCAACATACGGTAGAACTCAAAGAACAGCCTCCCAGTTCCCTCTGGAGCGAGAGAGAGAGAATGCCATCAAAAAGCAAGTCCAACAACTTGGTCATTGTGTAGATCAGGGGTTTTCAAACTACGGGTCCCAACAAATTGGCGGAGTCACAGCCGAGGAGCAGATGTGCCGCAGAATGAAGGGTTTTTTTTCTTTTTGGGGATTTTCTCCCCAATTGTACCCAGCCAACTACCCCACTCGTCCGAGCTGTCCCGGTTGATGCTCCATCTCCTCTGCCGATTCAGGTAGGGTTGCAGACTACCACATGGCTCATCCCATACATGTGGAGTCACCAGCCGCTTCTTTTCACCTGACAGTGAGGAGTTTCGCCAGGGGGACGTAGCGCGTGGGAGGATCATGCTATTCCCCCTAGTTCCCCCTCCACCCCAAACAGGTGCCCCGACTGATGAGAGGAGGCGCTAGTGCAGCAACCAGGACACATACCCACATTCGGCTTCCCACCCGCAGACACGGCCAATTGTGTCTGTAGGGACACCCGACCAAGCCAGAGGTAACATGGGGATTCGAACCGGCGATCCCCACGTTAGGCAATGCAATGGACTGCCACACCACCCGGATGCCCGAAATAAAAGTTTTGGCAGGAAATACTACAAAGAAAATCAAAACATATGATTTAGCTTTTGTCCAGTAGAGGGTGCAATCGTTCAGTCCGGTCCGTTTGTTCCATTATCTCAGAGAAATAAAAGGGTTTTTTAAGCCATTGTTTGTAGAGTAATGATTGAAATGACATGAAAAAGAGCAAAAAGCTTCTTGTATCAAAGAAAAAAGTGGTGCACACGGAAAATATTTGGAGTCTTCAGCTGAATATGGTTTGGTGACCTGGATGGTGAAGAAGTCCCTCGCTGTGTTTAAAACCCATTTAGGGGCTCGGGACATACAGTTTATTCTGACTGTAAAGCAAAAAAATAATGTTAAATTCAATGTGGAATAACGCTATAATGATTTGCACTTGACTAAACTTGGGTACCTGAGCTTGCATATTAGGAGACTGACTGGGTGTTTGGCCACCATGGCCAATGTGAGGGGTGTTCGAGTCCTGCCTGAACAGAAGTGGGTTAAGAGTCACAGAACTGAGTGTTTGACTCCCACTGGCAAAGAACTGGGTTTATGTCCTAGATGAGACAGGATCACTAAACCCAGATGAGCAAGACATCTACGTACTGAAAACATCTGCTTGGCCAGATGTTTTCATTTTGTGTTTTCTTCTTTTACTGTTACCTTCTTTTTACCCGTGCACTTTAACATCACGTTTAGCACACTGCATTTTAATGTGCAAAATGTACTATAATACAGTTGCACTCGATTCAATTCCTTTGGATAACCATGACCTGGATGAATGAGAACATTCACAGACATATAATACAGTTTGATAACAATGTAGTTGGATATTCTCAAGTGCCAGTTTTTAACAAAAACATTTTAGTTGACATGCATTTATTCCTTTTCTTCATTATTACAGAATGTTTGAAGAGTGAAAATAACTTATAACAGATAAATAATATAGAGGGAAATGTCCATGATCCCACAGTGCTTATTTTGCTCCACAAAACTCCTCATGGTTCATTGGAGAACAAGCACTTTTCCAGGTGGTTCAAGGTATGAAAACATTTGCGAATTCTTAGTGTATAGGACAACATAAATGTGTGTCCTTACTTTATCAGTTGCTTACTTATTTCTGATATTGTGTTCACATATAAACACATTCATTCATTCATTCATCTTCAGCCCATCTGCAGATGGCCGAACCACCTCAGCTGGCTCCTTTCGATGCGAAGGAGCAGCGATCTCACCTTTTCAGTCACTACCCAAAGCTTATGACCATAGGTGAGGGTATGAACGAAGATTGACTGGTAAATTGTGAGCTTTGCCTTCCGGCTCAGCTCCCTCTTCACCACAACAGTCCGGTATAATGTCCCCATTACTGCTGATGCTGCACCAATCCAACTGTCAATCTCCCGCTCCATCCTACCCTCACTCGTGAACAAGACCCCGAAATACTTGAACTCCTTCACTTGAGGCAACAACTCATCCCCAACCCGGAGGAAGCACTCCACCATTTTCCGGTAGAGAACCATGGCCTCAGACTTGGAGGTGCTGACTCTCATCCCGGCCATTTCACACTCAGCTGCAAACCGCCCCAGTGCGCATTGGCGGTCACGTTCTGATGAAATCAACAAAACCACATCATCTGCAAAGAGCAGAGATGCAATTCTGAGGTTCCCAAAAAGGACACACTCCTCACTTTGGCTGCACCTTGAGATCCTGTCTCCATGAATATCACAAACAGAATCGGAGACAAGGGACAACCTTGGCGGAGACCGACACCCACCGAAAACGTGTTTGACTTTGTGCCGAGAATGCGGACACATATAAATACATAGCTGAGAAAAATTAAACATTGTCATCTTGGAGGCCCCTTACCAAACAATCCTTTTCGAGCTGGATTAACCATGGACAAATCATTACACGGACTGCCTCCAATCAGAAGGTCGAATGGTCCCCATTCAGCCAGCTGCAACCATGACAGGGCCAAATAAGGTTAGTTCATTTTGAAATGGATGTAAACACCAGGAATGAGAAGAGCACATGCAGACCACATACTTTATATGGTTGTAACTTGAGTTATTTATGTTGTTTTACAAACCCCAATTCCAATGAAGTTGGGACGTTGTGTAAAATGTAAATAAAAACAGAATACAATGATTTGCAAATCCTTTTCCACCTATATTCAATTGAATACACTACAAAGACAAGATATTTAATGTTCAAACTGATAAAACTTTGTTTTTTTTTGCAAATATTCACTCATTTTGAATGTGATGCCTGCAACACGTTCCAAAGAAGCTGGGACAGGGGCATGTTCACCACTGTGTTACATCACCTTTCCTTTTAACAACACTCAATAAGCATTCGGGAACTGAGGACACTAATTGTTGAAGCTTTGTAGGTGGAATTCTTCCCCATTCTTGCTTGATGTACGACTTCAGATGCTCAACAGTCCGGGGTCTCCGTTGTCGCATTTTGCGCTTCAGAATGCACCACACATTTTCAATGGGAGACAGGTCTGGACTGCAGGCAGGACAGTCCAGTACCTGCACTCTTTTACTACGAAGCCCCGCTGTTGGAACACGTGCAGAATGTGGCTTGGCATTGTCTTGCTGAAATAAGCAGGGACGTCCCTGAAAAAGACGTCGCTTGGATGGCAGCATATGTTGCTCCAAAACCTGTATGTACCTTTCAGCATTAATGGTGCCTTCACAGATGTGCAAGTTACCCATGATGCCATGGGCACTAACACACCCCCATACCATCACAGATGCTGGCTTTTGGACTTTGTGCTGATAACAATCTGGATGGTCCTTTTCCTCTTTAGCCTGGAGGACACGACGTCCATGATTTCCAAAAACAATGTGAAATGTGGACTCGTCAGACCACAGCACACTTGTCCACTTTGCATCAGTCCATCTCAGATGAGCTCGGGCCCAGAGAAGCCGGCGGCGTTTCTGGGTGGTGTTGATATATGGCTTTTGCTTTGCATGGTAGAGTTTTAACTTGCACTTGTAGATGTAGCGACGAACTGTGTTAACTGACAGTTTCCCCAAGTGCTCCTGAGCCCACGTGGTCATATCCTTTACAGAATGATGTCGGTTTTTAATGCAGTGCCGCCTGAGGGGCCGAAGGTCACGGGCATTCAATGTTGGTTTTCAGCCTTGCCGTTTATGTGCGGAGATTTCTCCGGATTCTCTGAATCTTGTGATGATATTATGGACTGGAGATGATGAAATCCCTAAATTCCTTACAGTTGTACGTTGAGAAACATTGTTCTTAAACTGTTGGACTATTTGCTCACGCAGTTGTTCACAAAGTGGTGAACCTCGCCCCATCCTTGCTTGTGAACGACTGAGCCTTTCAGGGATGCTCCTTTTATACCCAATCATGACACTCACCTGTTTCCAGTTAACCTGTTCACCTGTGGAATGTTCCAAACAGGTGCTTTTTGAGCATTCCTCAACTTTCCCAGTCTTTTGTTGCCCCTGTCCCAACTTCTTTGGAACGTGTTGCATGCATCAAATTCAAAATGAGTGAATATTTGCAAAAAACAGTAAAGTTTATCAGTTTGAACATTAAATAGCTTGTCTTTGTTGTGTATTCAATTGAATATAGGTCAAAAAGGATTTGCAAATCATTGCATTCTGTTTTTATTCACGTTTTACACAACGTCCCAAATTCATTGGAATTGGGGTTTGTAGAATAAGACAGTCACAATCCCTATGTTTGGCCTGACCCACTGTTTCTCCAAACCATTCAAAAAATCCAATCAAATTAAGCCAAATCATGTAAACGCAAATCAAGCCAAGTTTGGGCATTACCAACATTTATCATTTAGGCAAGGCAAGGCAAAATTATTTGTATAGCACATTTCAGCAACATAAGGCAATAAAAAGAAAAAGACATATAAAAAACAAATGAAAAGAGAAAAAGTAACAGTGCAGTGTAAGATGATAATCAAAAGTTTAAAATTTTATTTAATTGTAGGTAGCGGCAAACAGGAAAGTCTTCAACCTAGATTTAAAATTCAATTAAATGTATTGTCATTAAAAACAATGTGCAGGCACGTGTAAAAATGAAATGAGGGCGAAAAGAATGAAAAGAACAGAGTTGCAGCAGACCTGCAGTTTTCTGGGAGTTTGTTCCAGATATGTGTCTTCATGCATGCTCAATAATCCAGGTAAGAAAGTAAAAAAAAAAAGGTGAATCAGTTCATCTGGACACAATGTTTATTGAGAGAAACGTTTCATCACTCACCTAAGTGACCTCTTCAGTCTCAACTGACTGCAAATACTCCACCCTTATGAACAATACAGTGGCATAACGACTGAAACCAACAGTCGGTTTCATATGCAAATTGCCGTGAGTATTAACTAGCGTTACAATGGCCATGTGTACTGTTCACAGAGGATATGGGAACGGTTGCAATCACAGCATTGTAAGATGGTGACAGATGTACTCTTAGCCCCCCCCCCCCCGGTTCAGGGATGGTCGTTCCCTCTTCACATAAATGGCTTCTTTGTCTTCCCATTAAAACCAGCGTTCCTCCCTATCAAGGATGTGCACATCCTCATCCTTGAAAGACTGGCCACTGGCCTGTAGATGGTGTAGACTGTGGAGTCCTGGCTTGACACGTTAAATCTTCTGTGTTGTGCCATCCTCTTGACCAGTGTCTATTTTTTTTGGTGTTTTTTTGTTTTTGATTTGATTTTGATATACTATATTGATCCCCGAGGTACCAGTCATAGCCATCCTCCTGGCACGTAACAGTGTACACTATATGGCCCTGTTTGTGTCGAGGGACTTGATCCTTGGGGTGGACCAATTTCTGGCGCAGTGTGTTTTGTGGTTTGAAAGCAACTGGGACGTGACATTCGGAAAATACGCGTCTCAGCTGTTCCGACATTCCCGCTACATACGGAATCACCACTGATTTACGCTTAGGCAGCTGTGGTCCTTCTCCTCTCTTTAATCAGCTGATGCACTGTTTGGGCGTCTTCCTGGCTTTAACAAACGCCCAGTTAGGATAACCACACTTAACCAGGGCCTGTTTAATGTGAGATTTCTCCCCTTCCCCAGACGCTGTGTTGGTGTCAGCTTTGTGGTACAGTGTCCTGATGACTCCTAGTTTGTGCTCCAGTGGGTGATGAGAGTCAAATCTTAAGTATTGATCAGTATGTGTTGGTTTATGGTAAACATCAACAATCAAATGTCCCCATCACCAGTTGCAATTTAACAGTCAAAGAAGGTTTAGTGCCAGGAGGATTGCCGTGACTTGTACATTAGGGAAACCAAACGGCCAAGAGGATGGCACATCACAGAACATCTAACATGTCAGGCCAGGACTCCACAGTCTACACCAGGGGTGGCTAGCCATGTGCCATTGAGAGCCATGTGTGTGCAGGTTTTCATTCCAGCCGGACACCACACCAGGTGATTTCACTGATTAACAACCCTTCAACCAAAGACGAAGAATGTATCAGTGAAATCACCTGGTGTGGAGTCGGGTTGGAATGAAAACCTGCATACACATGGCTCTCCATGGCACATGGTTAGCCACCGCTGGTCTACACGCACCTACAGGCCAGTGTCCACTCTTTCAAGGATGAGGATGTGCACATCCTTGATAGGGAGGAACGCTGATTTGAACGGGACGTCAAAGAGGCCATCTATGTGAAGAGGGAACGACCATCCCTGAACCGGGGGGCGCGGGGGCTAAGAGTACATCTGTCACCATCTTACAATGCTGTGATTACAACTGTTCTCCAATCCTCTGTGAACAGTACACATGGCCATTGAAACTCAAGTTAATGCTCACGATAATTTACATATGAAACCATTTGTTTTCAGTCATTATGCCACTGTATTGCTTATAAGGGTGGGGATACCTGCAGTCAGTTAAGACTGAAGAGGTCACTTAGACAATTGATGAAATGTTTCTCTCTCAATAAACGTTGTGCCCAGATGAACTGATTCAACCTTCTTTGATTCCAAATATGTGGTGCATAAAAACTGAAAGCTGTCTCTCCATGTTTAGTTTTGACTCTGGGGACAGAAAGCAGACCTGTCCCAGATGATCTGAGTGGTCTGGATGATTCATAGTGCAGCAGAAGATCAGACATGTATTTCGGCCCTAAACCGTTCAGTGCTTTGTAAACCAAGAGCAGAGTTTTAAAATAAATTCTCTGATGGACAGGAAGCCAGTGTAAAGACCTCAGAACTGGACTGATGTGAACCACTCTTTTGGTCTTAGTAAGGACTTGAACAGCAGCATTCTGAATCAGCTGCACCTGTTTGATTGATTTTTTATATATTTTTTTAAGAGACCTGCAAAGACACTCACAGTAGTCGAGTCGACTTAAGATAAATGCTTGGACAAGTTTTTCCAAATCCTGCTGAAACATAAATCCTTTAATTCTTGAAATATTCTTCAGGTGATAGTAGGCTGACTTTGTAATTATATTAATGTGGCTATTGAAATTCAGGTCTGAGTCCATGACTAAACCAAGTTTTCTTGTTTGGTTTGTGGTTCTTAACATTACTGATTGTAGCTGAATGCTGACTTTTAATCATGCTTCCTTGGCTCCAAAGATGATTACTTCAGTTTTATCTTTGTTTAACTGAAGAAAATGCCGAGACATCCAATTGGTTCAATGCACTTACTCAGTGTTTGTATGGGATTATAGTCCCCTGGTGATATGTTTATGTAAATCTGAGAGTCATCTTCATCTAGCGCCCCCTTTCCCAGACCAGCTATTTCCGGCTTCCACTTTAAAGAGTCGGCTTCATGAGATCAATAACTGCCGTTTACTCTCTTACTATCTCTTCTCTATATTCTGCCCTACCCCTTTTCATTTGTCCCACTGATTTAGCTTTTTTTCTGTGCTTAGTTCACTTATCGCTAGATTCTCCAGTTTTCTTTCTCAAATGACTCCTGTGTTTAGTAAGCAGCCTCTCGTTCCTAGTTTGTTACTAGCTTCGAGCTTAGCCTAGCTTAGCAGTTAACTCTATTGCATTTGCAGTCAAAGCAGCCTCATTGTGTGGTGACTGTTTCGCAGTTACAGATGTGTTGTCTCTACTAGAGAGATGTGTCCATGAGTTAGAGCAGCTTTTTTCGGCTAGGATTACGTTAGACGTGATGGGCACTCCAGATAGCCTTAGCCCTGGGCCTGACAGCAGATCCACTATTGTTAGCACTAGGTCAGCCTCGTCGGCAGATGCAGCAGAGTTTGTCTCTGTTTACCAGCATGGGAGGTCTCGCAAGAGCAAGCCACAGGTCGTGTGGCCTGGTTTGCAGTCACCTCTCCTGACTGCAAACCAGTTTTCGCGACTCACCAGCCCTGTTGGTAGTCCTACCAGCCATACTTGTGCCCATGTAGCTCGGGCAAATAAACAAGGTGGGGGTGTTGCCTTAATATATAAATTTATTTACAGTCTGAGTTCTAGACTTGAATCTAAATTCCAATCTTTTGAGGATCTTGTTCTGCGTCCATCTCCCTCAGCTGTGAATAAACTCAGCTCAGTCCAAATTGTGATACTCTATCGACCTCCTGGCTCTTACTCACTATTTCTTGGAAGAATTTGGAGAATTTGTCTCAGGACTTGTTACTCATTCTGATGAGATTCCAATTCTTGGTGATTTCAATATTCATCTGAATAAGGCTGCTGATCCTCTAAGTAAAGCCCTTCTGGTGCTTTTTGATACTTTTGGGTTCGCTCAGTTTGTTCAAGAGTTGACTCATTGCAGTGGTAATACCCTGATTTGGTTTTATCTAAAGGGATAGCTGTTTCTTATCTGAATGTCTTGCCAACCACATCTGCTATGTCAGATCATTTTCTCATCAAATTTGAAGCATTATTGGCCTGTCCTGTTAATGTCGGCACAGATGTAATTAGCACTCGTCACATTGGTCCGTCCACTGTAGCTGCATTTGGTCAGCAGCTGCCTGAAGTCTTGGCTCCTTTCACTGTAGAGACTGACTCTGTTGAAAATCTCACTAGTGACTTAAATGTGTCCCTCTCTAGTCTCCTCGATTCAGTTGCACCTCCAACTACCAGAGCCAGGCGACTAAAGAGGCCTACACCCTGGTCTAATGACGAGACACGTGCTCTTGCCTACTAAGGCAAACTTGTAATTTGTGATAATGGGCTATACAAATAAAATTGACTTGACTTAATTATGGTAACATATTTTGTCGTTTTTCTATAATCTGAACTAGTGGGAGCACATAGATGTTAAACAGAAGTGGCCTCAGAATGGAGCCGCTTCTGTTACTTACTTTCCATCCTATAACTACAAATATGATCTGAAAGGCAAGTTGTACTCACATGTTTTCTCGTGATTGTGCGTACATCATTGACATGTTCTATCTTTCCTTCATGCTTGACCATGCCAACCGCAATTGAATCATCGCAAATCTCCGAAGCAATGTAGCGCTCTATCTTGAAGCCCAGGTCTTTGAGCACCAGGTACCCTGTGATTACACAACAGTTTTTGGAAAAAGTTGATTACTTGGTCAATTAATGTTTGCACTAATTACTTATTAATATAATTACTATGCTACATTTGTACATAATTGTTTGGGTTAAAAATACAGAAACCTTTGTTTGTAAAATTTGTTCGAGTTGTCATAAAGATCAAAAAATGAATTGTTGTTGATGTGACATTTTTATAGCAGGATAAACTGACCTGTTGCAATGCCATCAAAAAGAGACAGCACCTTTAATGGTTTGCGCTGATGGGCAGGAATTGATGGGTAGACTCTATGGGGCTCCTGTGTAAAAGAACAACAGCAAACATCACAAATCACTGTGTCAATTGTCAAAATCCCTTAATTAACCATTTACCTAACAGCAGATACAACATAATTTGAAAGATCATATTAAACATTAACTCATTAAAGCTGAACTGCAGAGCTTTTTATGTAAACAAACACTGATTTAAATTCATAATTTCAATCATGAAGCTTTAAATCCCACTGACTATCTTGAGAAAAGTAGTACCTTAAAATATATTGGGAAATTTTTTAATATTTGCAGGGCTACTATGTTTACATTTAAAAACTCCAATGTTTATGTCTGGATTTCAAGCACAGCAGTTTGGAGAGGAAGCTCTTGTCCCATCATTTGATTCTCAAGTTAAAAAGTAAACTGCCTAGCATGGCGGTCTATTCCGTTGCCCACCAACACGGGGATCGCCATATCAAATCCCCGTGTTACCTCCGGCTTGGTCGGGCGTCCCTACAGACACAACTGGCCGTGTCTGCGAGTGGGAAGCCGGATGTAGGTATGTGTCCTGGTCGCTGCACTAGCGCCTCCTCTGGTCGGTTGGGGCACCTGTTCGAGGGGGAGGGGGAACAGCGTAATCCTCCCACACGCTATGTCCTCCTCGTGAAACTCCTCACTGTCAGAGGGAAAGAAGCAGCTGGTGACTCCACATGTATCGGAGGAGGCATGTGGTAGTCTGCAGCCCTCTCCGGATCAGCAGAGGGGGTGGAGCAGTGACCGGGACGGGTTGGAAGAGTGGGGTAATTGGCCGGATACAATTAGGGAGAAAAAAAGAAGAAGCAAACTTACGGTTGCCTTCGATTCTGTCTGTGATGACTTATTCTGAGTTCCAACATAACGTATAACAGAAAATAGGTGTTGTGTTTGACATACCTTTATGTTTCCGTTGTCAGACGACATTAACACTATAAAGAACTGACTTGATTAAGAGCCACAAAATGCTAACAGCTATGAAATCACTGCTGTCTTTGGTTAGCCTGTTAGCCTTTTGTCAGCTAGTTAGCACCACGCTCTTTACACCTCTGTGCTTGTGGTGTGCACGTACGTTCTCGTTTATGTGCTTGAAAATGACTTGATGATATGGTTTGTTTTTTTATGATGTTAGTGACAGACTGTGATCCATCCATCCATTATCCAAACCACTTATCCTGCTCTCAGGGTCGCGGGAATGCTGGAGCCTATCCCAGCAGTCATTGGGCAGCAGGCGGGGAGACACCCTGGACAGGCCGCCAGGCCATCACAGGGCCCACACACACACACACACACACATTCACTCCAACCAAGGATAATTTAATATGGCCGATTCACCTGACCTACATGTGTTTGGACTGTGGGAGGAAACTGGAGCACCCAGAGGAAACCCACGCATACACGGGGAGAACATGCAAACTCCACACAGAGGACGACCTGGGACGACCCCTAAGGTTGGACTACCCCGGGGCTCGAACCCAGGACCTTCTTGCTGAGACTACCAGACTGTGGTTATGGGTAAATCCTGGGTAGTCACCATTCACACAAGACCCGTCTCTCTTACTGTGGTTCCATATGTTACTACTAAACAGGATAGTTGTGTCTCGACATCATCAAAAGTGGCTGTTGTAATGTTTTGTTTACAGTGGCGATTCAACATTTCTTCTTTATATAAACTAAATGCTGCAAAATGCTAGCATTATGCAACATTCATATTAGTGCGCCTCTGATCTTACCCAAAGAGGTTCCATGATGGAGACCCATGTAGAGTAAAACCGTGTTCGCGGGTCTTAGTGGATTTCAGAACTGCATAAACCCTGAGTGTGAGCAGAATTGCTGACCCAGGTCGGATGACCTGTGTTGACTCACTCACATCAACAGCAAATAAAAGGTTTTCCCAGGGCTTTGCTTCTGTGTGAAAAGGGTAAAATAGAAGTGTGCCACTTACAAATTCCATTGCACTGTTGTTGACAAAGAACTCTTGCACCCTAACACTCCAGTCAGGTCTCAGTTTGAGATTCCCTTTGCACTGGGAGGGAAGGCACATGAAGCAGCTCCATGGATCAATATCCTTCATTTTGTCAAAGGTTCCCGGGCCAACAAGGATATCCAGACAGTCCTTGCAAAAACATCTGGGAGGAAAAAGGAAACAGTCAAGGAGATACATGAAAAGGAAAAAAAAGTCATCCTCCAACATTCAGAGACACAGGGCGCCTGAGTTTAAAAGTATCTGCTAAACTTAAAAAGAAATAATCATAATTTTCAACATCATCTCTCTCTCTACTACTAGTTTCGGCAGCTCCCGTTAGGGGTTGCCACAGCGGATCATCCGTTTCCATTTCTTCCTGTCTTCTCCATGTCCGTCCTCACCAAATCCATAAACCTCCTCTTTGGCCTTCCTCTTCTCCTCTTCCCTGGCAGCTCCATATTCAGCATCCTTCTCCCAATATACCCAGCGTCTCTCCTCCACACATGTCCAAACCATCTCAATCTTGCCTCTCTTGCTTTGTCTCCAAACCGTCCAACCTGAGCTGTCCCTCTAATATACTCATTCCTAATCTTGTCCTTCTTCGTCACTCCCAATGAAAATCTTAGCATCTTCACCTCTGCCACCTCCAGCTCCACCTCCTGTCTTTTCGTCAGTGCCACTGTCTCCAAACCATATAACATAGCTGGTCTCACAACCATCTTGTAAACCTTCCCTTTAACTCTTGCTGGTACCCTTCTGTCACAAATCACTCCTGACACTCTTCTCCACCCTGCCTGCACTCTCTTCTTCACCTCTCTCCTGCACTCCCCGTTACTTTGGACAGGTGACCCCAAGTATTTAAACTCATACACCTTTGTCACCTCTACTCCTTGCATCCTCACCATTCCACTGTCCTCCCTCTCTTTCACGCATATGTATTCCGTCTTGTTCCTACTGACTTTCATCCCTCTTCTCTCCAGTGCATACCTTCACCTCTCCAGGATCTCCTCAACCTGCGCCCTACTCTCGCTACAGATCACAATGTCATCCGCAAACATCATAGTCCATGGAGACTCCTGATCTCGTCCGTCAACCTGTCCATCACCATTGCAAACAAGAAAGGGCTCAGAGCCGATCCTTGATGTAATCCCACCTCCACCTTGAACCCATGTCATTCCAACCACACACCTCACCACCATCACACTTCCCTTATACATATCCTGCACCACTCCTACATACTTCTCTGCAACTCCCGACTTCCTCATACAATACCACACCTCCTCTCTCGGCACCCTGTCATATGCTTTCTCTAAATCCACAAAGACTCAATGTAACTCCTTCTGGCCTTCTCTATACTCCTAATCAACATTCTCAAACCAAACATCACATCTGTGGTGCTCATTCGTGGCATGAAACCATATTGTTGCTCACAAATCGTCACCTCTCCTCTTAACCTAGCTTCTATTACTCTTTCCCATATCTTCATGCTGTGGCTGATCAACTTTATACCTCTGTAGTTGCTGCCATTCTGCACATCACCCTTATTCTTGAAAATCAGTACCAGTATGCTTCTTCTCCACTCTTCAAGCATCTTCTCACTTTCCAAGATTGTGTTAAACAATCTCGGTAAAAACTCCACTGCCATCTCTCCTAAACACCTCCATACCTCCACAGGTATGTCATCAGGGCCAACTGCCTTTCCACTCTTAATCCTCTTCATAGCTTCCCTCACTTCCTCCTTGTTAATCCACCACACTTCCTGATTCACTATCCCCACATCATCCAACCTTCTCTCTCTCTCATCTTCTTCATTCACCAGCCCCTCAAAAGTACTCCTTCCACCTTCTCAGCACACTCTCCTCACTTGTCAGCACATTTCCATCTCTATTCTTGATCGCCCTAACCTGCTGCACATCCTTCCCAGCTCGGTCCCTCTGTCTAGCCAATCGGTACAAGTCCTTTTCGCCTTCCTTAGTGTCTAACCTCTCATACAACTCACCATACGCCTTTTCCTTTGCCTTAACTTCCTCTCTCTTTGCTTTACGCTGCATCTCCTTGTACTCCTGTGTACTTTCTTCATCACTCTGACTATCCCACTTCTTCACTGCTAACCTCTCCCTCTGTATACTTTGCTGAACTTCCTCATTTCACCACCAAGTCTCCTTGTCTTCCTTCCTCTGTCCTGGTGACACACCAAGTACCTTCCCAGCTATCCCTCACTATTTCTACAGTGGTTGCCCAGCCATCCGGCAACTCTTCACTACCACCCAGCGCCTGTCTTAACTCCTCCCTGAACTCCACACAACAGTCTTCCTTCTTCAACTTCCACCATTTGATCCTTGGCTCTGCCTTCACTTGCTTCCTCTTCTTGGTCTGCAAAGTCATCATACAGACCACCATCCGATGCTGCCTAGCTACGTTCTCCCCTGCCACCACCTTGCAGTCTCCAATCCCTTTCAGATCGCACCTTCTACATAACATATAGTCCACCTGTGTGCACTTTCCTCCATTCATCATCATCTTGCTCTCTCTCTATATACTATATATCTGCTATTAGAGTGTCGTCCTTCATATATATATGTATGAAGGATGACACTAATAGCAGACATAATACTGAGCACTCTTTTGTGTATTTCTGATATGCTGCTTAAATAGTATGGAGAACTATCTGCCAGTGACGTCACTGGTGGACAATTAGTGAATATGAAAGCTTACTTCCTGGTTTGCCGATGCGCTGCCTTGTATCAGAAAATGTAAACAACAACCCAACATTATACAGCTGTTTGTAGCACTGTTATTTGCACTTTCTTATATATATGTTGCATTGATAGTCACCTTTTCTTATATAATGCAGCTTATTAGCAAACCAAGAAGTGAGTTTTCTTTTTTTCCCCCCCAATTGTATCCGGCCAATTACCCCCCTCTTTTTGAGCCGTCCCGGTCGCTGCTCCACCCCCTCTGTGCCGATCCGGGGGGCGCTCCGACAGACCAGAGGAGGCGCTAGTGCAGCACCCAGGACACATACCCACGTCCGACTTCCCACTCGCAGACACGGCCAATTGTGTCTGTAGGGACGCCCGACAAAGCCGGAGGTAACACGGGGATTCGACCTGGCGATCCCGTGTTGGTAGGCAACGGAATAGACCGCTACGCTACCCGTTTTCACATTCACAGATTGTTGATGAGTGACATCATCGGCGGCCACTTTCCCCATGATTTTGGCGGCGTTTCAGAGACATTAAGAAACCGCTCAGCATTACAGCTGCCAATATTATCCCTACGACATACACGCATATAGAGAGATAATGTTGGAAATTGTGATCTGTTTTCCTTTTAAGGTAAGGTAAAGTTAGCCTTAACCATACATATTCCATCTCATATTCCTGAAGTTTGTAGACTAACCTGCAGCAGCTTGCGTTGCCACAGAGAATGACCTCCTGGCCGGCGCAACACACCGTGCAATACGACTGGTAGCCATCTTCATCATACCTGTACAGGGTCTCGGCAAAGTTTTCCTAAAAACAAGGAGAATGTAGCTTGACAACAAGCAACAGATCATAAATACTGTAGCGAATTCGGGGGGCCGTCTGGGAGACCGTCGCCACAGCCGGGACGCGAACCCGTGTCTCCCACTCCGCAAGCGACAACGTTAACCAGACGAAAGGGTCCTACCCGTTAGTAAAGGACCAACGTGTCTACTTATCCATGCACGTTACACTACCCCCCTCCTTCGGGAAGCGCGGGATCAGCTCCCTCACGCCTCTGGGCGCACGCGCTTCCAATGACCTCACGATCTCACCATCCCACTCCTGACACCAATGTAGCGAATTCAGGGTGGGCAGCCCGGGTATCGCCACAGCCGGGACGCGAACCCGTGTCTCCCACTCCACAAGCGACAACGTTAACCAGTCGACTAAAGGGTCCGACCTATTTGTCAAGGACCAACGCGTCTACTTACCCATGCACGTTACACTGCCAATAGACTTTTTTTCAAACAAGGATTAGACATGAGCCAACTGGCATGGAAAAACTCAGCCCACGTTTACACGACAGCGGTCTTGCTAGAAACGGACAAGTTTTTCCTTTGGGTTTTAAAAAAAGTTCCGCGTTCAGACCACATCGTTTTGGATACGATCCGCTTGCACACGGATCCGCAAAAAAACGACTGAAAAGGCTGCAGTATGCATGCCAGGCCAGTAGTTAGCGGCGAAACGTTGTAGCAGAGCTTTTCCGGTGGACCCCAGTAACACCACGCGCCTGCTCCATTCATTCACTCTCGTCAACAGCGCCATTCACAAAGTTTGCCATCACCGGCTTGTTCTCCGGGTCTTGTCCAAAGCGTCTTTCGGGTGCCCGCCATCGGCGTATAGGTGGATTGAGAATTTGGCGCGCATGTAAACAATGCGTCTCCGCTGATCACAGCACTTTGCTGGAGGAGCGTTAATAAACGTGGCAGAGATAACAGCACAAACACAGCTCGGTAATCCGCCATTGTTAATGTCCTTTTTTTGTCTTCTTACTCGCGCATGGCTCTCTGGCTGAAAACGTAATACGCATGTGCGGACTGGCGTCGTGACGTCACCGTTTTCGCAGGAACCGGTTTTGCTAGTTTACACGGCGACGCAGGCGTCTCGTTTCAGAAGGGTAGAGGCTCCCATCGATGCAGAGAACGGAAATGGAGTAGAGGACGGTCAACTGAGCATGCGCGAAATGCCTCTACCATGCCTCCAGACACGCTCCGCGTAGCATCCAGGCGCTAGGATTCTAGGAAGACCCGCCCCTACTCTGCGTCTGATTAGTTAACTTTAACCCTAACCCCGCCCTAACCCTTACCTTAACCTACCCAAACAACGGAGGCAACGAGTACTTGCGCATGCTCAGTTGACCGTTCTCTGCATCGACGGGTACTAGCCTCTAGCGTCTAGCGTTTCAGAATAGTCCACTCTGGAACCCGGTTTCAAAAGTCTGCGTTTTCAGGCCCCCGCGACGCCGTTGCCGTGTGAACGAACGGCCAAAACGCAACAACACTTTACCGTTTTATGTTGAAAACGTTGCCGTGGAAACGGCCCAACATACCCTGTATACAACTCTATAAAAGCTAGCGTTCACGCTCTGGATTAATAGATTACCTTGCACTTCAGACAAAGACTTCCTAGGAACAGTGGGTGGGGAACTTCAGTCTCAGGTGTTCCACAAGATAAGCAGAAATCTGAAATTATGGCAAAATTGTTACCTTTCAATTACGCATGTTACACTTATTAATACCATAAACACAAAAGATAACCCAGCTCCTCCGCTCTCTTAACCAAACGATACCTTCAATGGTTTTGCCCTTTCCTTTCTCGAGAACCATTTTTATCATTGATTCTGGAAAGTAAAACGAGAAACGTCACATTAGGAAACAGGAAAGGTGATACAAAGGTGATAATCTTGGTTATCTATTAAGACGCCCGAAGGTTGATTCCCACCAATCTCATGTTACTGAGCTTGCAGACGGTGGCAGAGTTCTTACAGTACGTACCTCTGCTGTAAGTGACTTGGACTGCATTTGGTTTCGGCTTATGAAGGAGTTTCCTTTTCGCTGGGGGCTGATAGTCTGACAGGCCAGAGTCCGAATTATCACCCTTCACGGTATTACCTCGAAGAACAGAGGGAAATTAAATATCTTATTTTCATGGATAAAAATATACATAAAAGCAACAAAACACCATCCCAGTTACGGCCATTTGGATGCTAAATAAACTCTTAACAGATCCGGATGCAGAGTCTTACATACGAATGGCCAGACCAGGAGAAATTCAGCACCAAAATTAATGTTAAAGTTGTTTCCGTTGGATAAAACAGTCTGTAAAAAATGGCCATGAAAATCAAAGGATATATCAGTAAAGACAGACTTACTATCGGGAGGATTGAATCCATCGGGTCCTGAGGGTAGGAAGCCTTCGAAGGCCCAGTCCAGCATCACCTTCAACTCCTTCTCCTTGTTTCCTCCTGCCTCCGAAAAAGACTTCCTACAGCGTTCGGCTGCCAACTGAAAATGACGGAGTACGGTCGAAATGAAGGAACACCACCAACATAAAGACTTCGAAAAAACAACAAGATGTTTTAAAAACTTTTATCTCTCATCTTAGATTTCGTTTCCTTGTTGTACCTTTGTGGCGTCATGATCAGTCAGTGGTCACTGGGAATATTACAAGGCCAATACTGTCAGCCACCCTGGTGACTTGACTTCTACAGTCCTTTGTCACGCCGGGAGCAGGAAATGAGGACCGAAATGAAAAGGAAAGCTTTCTTTGTGTGTGTGTTTTTTTTCCATATTGCATTGCAATAGCCTGTTTAAGGGATCATTTACCAAACAACTAATCATTGCTGATACTGTATGCTAATAGCTGCAGGAGTGACGGTAATGCAGTAATGCTTTGAATTCCTTAGATATAGCAATACCGTGTTCTAAGCAGACCGGATGGCATGCAGCAGTAGATAGAAGGCTCATTACAAACATAAGAGACTTGAGACTTGACTCGGACTTGCCCCTCAAAGACTTGAGACTTGACTTGGACTTGCTAAAATGACTTGTGAGCATCTCTGCTAAAAACTGATCCCACTTTTACATGCATTTTTTCCCCCCTGTCTTCAATGGTGGCAGGGTACCTTTCAGTGAGTGTCAGTTGTTCATAAAGTGATGTTGAGTGAAGGAAAACGACGGAAAAGCATTCGCCAAAGCCTTGTCAAGTCAAGTCAGTTTTATTTGTATAGCCCATTATCACAAATTACAAATTTGCCTCAGTGGGTTTTACAGTAACACAACATCCTGTCCTTAGACCCTCGCGTCGGATAAGGAACAACTCCCTAAAAACCCGCAGGGAGAGCAACAGAGGAGGATCTCTCTCCCAAGACGGACAGACGTGCAATGGATGTTGTGTTTACACAATTTACACAACACAACATTGAAAGAGGATAACAGAATTATGATGGCATTATGAGAAATATGAAGAATATGATGAGGAGGAGGCCAAGCAGTGTCCAGACGCCACCGGAACTGCCCAGGACCCGAGCCACGTGACCAGCATCACCATGTAGACCTGACAGGAGGACAGACTACACATGCACACAGGGGAGACTCACATCACACCATTCACACACACCGAAGAGAAAGGAGAAGACATTGTGCATTTTAACAGTGTGCAGACTGAGTGTCTGATGGCAGCAGGCAGGTTATTCCACAAGAACGGGCCCGATAGGAAAAGGCCCTGCCACCAGAGGACTTCTTTTAACTTTGGGTACACACAGAGACCCTGTATTTTGAGAGCGGAGAGTTCGAGATGGAATGTACGGTTTAAGGAGATCAGACAGGTAAGATGGGGCCGGCCTATTTAGGATTTTACAAGTCAGCAGAAGCACCCTGGAGTCTGATCTAACATGGATAGATAGGAAGCCAATGAAGGGAGGCAAGAATTGGTGCAATACGGTCAAATTTTCCAGTTTTAGCTGCGATTCAAGCTGCAGATGCTAGATGCTGGTCGTTGGCCCTGCTAGACACAGACACCAATTTGCTCAAATAACAATAACAGTCGACAACTCTGTGGTTTCACGAAGTGTGGCAGCCCAAAATCTTGGTGTTACATTTTTAACGTGTGCCTGCATGTTGTTTTTAAAGACGATAAATTGAATTGATGCCAGCCCTTCCTTTGATAAGCACATTGAAGAAGTCACCAAGACTGCCTTGTTTCCCTTACGTAACATCGCCAAAGTTCAGTCTTTCCTGTCTATGGCTGATGCAGAGACTCTCACACGCACGTGTTTCATCCAGACCTATTGTAATGTTCTGTTCTCAGGTCGGCCACATTCTAGTACCGAAAGTCTTCAGATGGCTCAGAATGCTGCAGCTAAATCCTAACTAAAGCATGAAAATTTGACCATATTACACCAATTCTTGCCTCCCTCCATTGGCTTCCTATCCATGTTAGAGCAGAATACAAGGTGCTTCTGCTGACTTGTAAAATCCTAAATGGGCTTGCCCCATCTTACCCGTCTGCCCTCCTTAAACCGCCGTACAGTCCATCTCGAGCTGTCCGCTCTCAAAATACAGGGCCTCTGTGTGTACCCAAAGTTAAAAAGAAGTCCTCTGGTGGCAGGGCCTCTTCCTATCAGGCCCGTTCTTGTGGAATAACCTGCCTGCTGCCATCAGACAGTCAGAGTCTGTTGAGTCCTTTAAATCCACACTTAAAACTCATCTTTTTGCCTTAGCTGTCTTTAAGTTGATTACTTCACAACCTGTACTGCATGGCGGGTCGGTTTCTGGCTCAATGAATTTATCAACCACTGTTCTACCGACCAGATTATAGAGTATAGATTATAGAGTATAGATTATAGAGTAGAGATTATAGATTATAGAGTAGAGATTATAGAGTAGAGATTATTGACTATTGCAAACTGTTCTCTTCTCTCACGTCTTTTCTGTCTCTGAATGATGTCTTCTCCTTTCTCTTCTGTGTGTGTGAATGGTGTGGTGTGAGACTCCCTTGTATGCACGTGCAGTCCGTCCTCCTCCCAGGTCTCCATGGCGATGCTGGTCACCACCTGGATGCTGCTTGGCATCCCCCTCATCACATTTTCTTTTTATATATCTTATAAATCCATGTAATTTTGTTATCTGTTTCAATGTTGTATCCTCCTCTCACTCAGATGTGTGACTACTGTGTTATCTTGTCTCTTCTTCTGTGTGTGTGAATGGTGTGATGTGAGTCTCCCCTGTGTGCATGTGTAGTCTGTCCTCCTGTCAAGTCTACATGGTGATGCTGGTCACGTGGTTCGGGTCCTGGGCTGTTCCGGTGGCGTGTGGACACTGCTTGGCCTCCTCATCATATTCTTCATATATTTTATAATTCCGTTATAATTGTGTTATCCTCTTTCAGCGTTGTGTTGTGTAAATTGTGTAAACACAACATCCATTGCACGTTGTCCATCTTGGGAGAGAGATCCTCCTCTGCTGCTCTCCCTGAGGTTTCTTCCTAGTTTTTCTCCATTAAACATTGTTTTAGGGAGGTGTTCCTTATCTGATGAGAGGGTCTAAGGACAGGATGTTGTGTCGCTGTAAAGCCCCCTGAGGCACATTTGTAATTTGTGATACTGGGCTACACAAATAAAACTGACTTGACTTGACTTACCTGAATAGTAGATTAGCAGGTTGGCAGTAAAAAAAGGATTTTCATTGTGCAAAATCAGAGCAATTAAAAAGTCAAGAACACGGCGCCAGCCTCTTACCTCGATAATCTGGTAAATGGCCTCTTTGTAGGTGGGGAAGCTGGCATAAGAATTTTTGCAGAAGTTCTTGAAAAAATCCCTAAATGGCAAAAGGCCATCCGTGTAGATCTGCGGTGTGAAACAATAAAGTCAGCAGCTGTTTTAAAAAGTCTCAAATGTTGCTGCAAGTCTGGCAAGTGGAGACAAGAAGCAGATACGAAAGCACAACGCCTCTTACCTCAGAGAACATGCCATCGCCGAACCACTCCACCCGACGCAAACCCGGGGGCGCTGACTTGGTTTTCCAGGTCACGACCATCCCGGGCCACAAGGAGAAGCCCTTCAACTTCCCCCACACCAGCTCTCCTGTCAGGAACCCCTTCCCATCCTGAAACACCAGAGAGGGAGTGAAATATAAACACACATAAACACTCTTAAGGCATATCTGAGCTACTAGTCCAACTTTTGACTCTTAAACACATTTAACCTTCTTTGCCATTAGGTTTGATTATAGATAGATAGATAGATAGATAGATAGATAGATAGATAGACAGACAGACAGACAGACAGACAGACAGACAGACAGACAGACAGACAGACAGACAGACAGACGGGCAGACAGGCAGGCAGAGAGAGAGAGAGAGAGAGAGAGAGAAAGATAGATAGATAGGCAGAGAGAAAGAGATAGATAGATAGATAGATAGATAGATAGATAGATAGATAGATAGATAGATAGATAGATAGATAGATAGATAGATAGATAGATAGAGGCAGGCAGGCAGGCAGGCAGGCAGGCAGACAGACAGACAGACAGACAGACAGACAGACAGACAGACAGACAGATAGATAGATAGATAGATAGATAGATAGATAGATAGATAGATAGATAGATAGATAGATAGATAGATAGATAGATAGATAGATAGATAGATAGGCAGGCAGATAGGCAGCTGGATAGATAGATAGATAGATAGATAGATAGATAGATAGATAGATAGATAGATAGATAGATAGATAGATAGATAGATAGATAGATAGATAGATAGATAGATAGATAGGCAGGCAGACAGACAGACAGACAGACAGACAGACAGACAGACAGACAGACAGACAGACAGACAGACAGACAGACAGACAGACAGACAGATAGATAGATAGATAGATAGATAGATAGATAGATAGATAGATAGATAGATAGATAGATAGATAGATAGATAGATACAGGCAGGCAGGCAGACAGACAGACAGACAGACAGACAGACAGACAGACAGATAGATAGATAGATAGATAGATAGATAGATAGATAGATAGATAGATAGATAGATAGATAGGTAGATAGGCAGGCAGACAGACAGACAGACAGACAGACAGACAGACAGACAGACAGACAGACAGATAGATAGATAGATAGATAGATAGATAGATAGATAGATAGATAGATAGATAGATAGATAGCAACTTTAATGATCTTTGGGTGGGAAATTAGATGCGTAAATTTGGATAGCGGATAAGAAAATGTAGGTCAAGTCAAGTGCTATTTGGCACAGCAACATACTACAGCTGTCCACATTACCTGGTACGCTTGGACCCGTCTCGCCATCCGTGGGCTCCGTGTGATCTTGTTGGTTGGTGACGCCTGTTTCACCTAAATGTCAAGCATGTTTAAACTGGTAAGCAATGAGAGGCAGGAGGGGGGGGGGAATCTGAGAGGAAATACATACATGATGTATATTAGGGCTCGACCAATTATCGGCTTAGATATTCGTCGTTTCCCCCCCTTCATATTATCGTTATCGGTACATTTTTATCGGCCAGCCGATTAAAAAAAAAAATCGGCTGCGCAGCATGCGCGCCCCCTGACGCAGCCGTCACTCTCCCGAAGCGCAGCGCGACACTCACACAGAAGAGAGGCGTCGAGGAGTCGGACCACGTTTTTAAGGTAAGCGGAGCGTACCAGATGCCGTAAAACCCACTCGGTTCGTAAGAAAAGCATGCCATGACGTTAGTTGAAAAACTCATTCCGTAACGTTAGTTTCTCCGCCCCCCCCCCGCGCACAGACACCCCCCCCAACACCAAAGAGCATAACGTCGGTCTGACAGAGGCCCGGCGGCCCGTCCAGGGCCTCTCCCCGCCCGGCTGCCGCCCAGTGGCTGCTGGGATAGGCTGCAGCATCCCCGCCACCCTGGGAGCAGGGTAAGCGGTTTGGATGATGGATGGATGCTTAACCCTCAAATGGAACTAAGCTAAAAGAAAACAAAGCCGATGTGTGATATTTTAGTTACAAGTGTAGCAGGAATGAGAACACCCGCACTCGTTCCATTTACGTTCCCAAGGGAATAAACTCCTAACGCGGTATTTGCCATTTCTTTACGTTACTTTTACAGCGACGCCCCCTTGTGGTCTAACCCGGGTATTACTGGTTGGTTCGACTGGGCTGTCTCGTCCCCTTTCCGTGAGGAAGACGCTGCGAAGGCGGCGCGTCAAAATGGGAGCCCCGCTCCTGTTTTGTGATATAATACGTCATGATCTGCTTACAAGTTTCATCTAACTGCACGGTGCCCGGTGAACGTTCGTAGATCTCAATGCGGGGAGATCAAGACAGCCGCGAGTGTTTATGTTGCTCGTTTTTGTCGGAATAGATCGACGCTGGTCGAACACGTGCTGAAATGCTCGCTAATTAGACGTCTGCCTGTATTTGACGCCCGCGCACAGGAGCCGCAGCACTATCGGACTTGCCCAACTGTTGTTGTGATTCATTGCCAGGTATGTGTATTTAAAACGTTGTATTTTGATCTCTGCATGCTAGTGTAACAGAGTCACGAGGGCACTTTAACAACTCCCATTTCCCGAATAGTATTTGAGAATTCAGTTTATTGGGTAGATTTAATTTACCGTTCGTTATACTGTAGCGAATTCGGGGAGGGGGGCAACCGCAGGAACTGCCGCGGCTGGGACGCGAACCCGTGTCGCCCGCACCGCAGGCGACATCGCTAACCGCTCGACTAAAAGGTCAGACCCGCCAGTCAGTCAGCGGGTCTTCTTATCCATGCACGTTACAATACTGCTTCCTGTGGAAATGACCATACCGCACATCGCTTGTTTTGTACCTCCTGAGTTTCCGTAGCCCGTCCTCTTCACGGTGCCATTTCGCCTTGCCGAGCGGCAACTTGTGTGGGGAGGTTGTCGCCGCGCTATTTTGTTGCTCTCCTTGGAAGTCGCGCTGTTTACGTCGTAACATTTAATACATATTGTTTACTGTTTAATACGATTACGTTACTGTGTTGTTTTGACCGTTGATAGAAGTTTTGTGGACATTTTTGATTGAACTTTCCGGCGCCATTTTGATATTACGGCAGGCAGCCCTGTACCATGTGATCGACGTAGCGTCGCAGATTTTAGCGCCCGCTTCTTTGTGTTAATTCTGCCGTTTTTCATGTTTAGGAGTCGACGTGCAGACGGGACCACAAGGCAGCTCATGTGTGTTGTGTTTGTCTTCTGCAGGTATGCGTTTTCCTTGTTAAATATGACATTTTCGTTTGTGTCCGTTTACTTAACCCAACCCCCATGCACCTTTTACTTTGCCCACCGGGTGGCGCTGTTTTTCGTTTTGTATGCTTGTCATGGTTCAATTTAACTTTTGAAGAGGAACGACTTGTGATAGTGCGAGAATGAAATCTGACAGTGCCGTTTTGCATTGCCGAGGGAGTCGACGTGCAGAGGGAACCAGAGGGCAACTCGTGTGTTGTGTTTGTCTTCTGCAGGCAGGGGCGGATCTACAGGGTGGCAACAGGGGTGGCAGCTGCCACCTCTGGGACACAGTCTTGCCACCCCATTTATAAATCAGATAATATGTTTTTAAAGTATATTTTATGTACATGCATGGTGAAGGTCAATGAGACCCGCACCAAACTCATCTCAAACTGAAGTCGCCGATTTAGAATCCCCCTCCCCCTCACAGGCGCGGATCTACAGGGTGGCAAAGGGTGGCAGCTGCCACCTCTGGGACCCAGTCTTGCCACCCCTTTGCCACCCCAGGAAAAAAATCTCTAGATCCACTACTGTCTGCAGGAGCAAATAAATGCTGGAACACGACCCCTTGCGTCGTCACATTTCATGTCCTACCCACATCTGTTACACTAGCACAGCGGTGGCTAACCATGTGCCATGGAGAGCCACGTGTATGCAGGTTTTCATTCCAACCCGACTCCACACCAGGTGATTTCCCTTATACATTCTTCCTCGTTGGTTGAAGGGTTGCTAATCGGTGAATTCACCGGGTGTGGAGTCGGGTTGGAATGAAAACCTGCATACACGTGGCTCTCCATGGCACATGGTTAGCCACCCCTGCACTAGCATGTTAGCTAGCAGACTGTCGTACTTTAGAATGAGAAAACGGGTTCATGTGACGTGGGTTCGTTGGCTAGTATGTGTGTATCATTCAATCTATACGATCACATTGGTTAACCAGAGTAGTCGCCCTTTCCGTGATGATTGTGGCGAAGACGGAGCTGGAGTACTATTCATATTGTAACGAACTTGACCGACTGTTGTTTTGATTCATTGCCAGACAATATTGAACTGGACATTTGTTGCCTGAACCCGACGTGTCTGCACGGATGTGGTTTCTGCTCTGGAGTCGGGACCAGAATATAGAGGTTACACATGCAGAGTGTTATTGTCAGTGTTGTGTATGAACGCGCTAGAAACGTGGTATTATGTACAACATATTTTGATGTCACATACAACATTGTTATTCCGGAGTTTCATGTTAAAGTAGGGGAAAGGATCAATGAGGAAATATCAGTATACACAGCAGAAATGTGTGCAATATTGTTAGCAGTGTAGTGGATAGAGGAAACAAGACCATTGAGACCAATTATTTGTTCAGACTCAAGTTCATCACCAGCCAGTTTACAATCATTAAGGTAGCAGACCAGATATTTTAATCCAGGTACAGCAAACATATAGAATTCAAATGATGGGTCTTACAGCATCATTTTTATGGGTACCGGCACACATTGGCAAGTGAAATAGGGAAGTGAAATAGCAGATAAGGTTAGAAAGAAGGCTACAAAACATAATCACACTGATTTGGTAGTAACTTTAAGCAAGACAGAAATAAAGAGCATTATTAAACACAGATTGACGGAAAGGTGTCAAAAGCAATGGGAGGAAGAGAGGAAAAGACGATGGTTTTACAGAGTTCTAAGGAAAGTGGGAGAAATGAGGTATGCAGGAAGGAGTAGGAGAGATGAGACAATAATTTCAAGAATAAGATTTAGACACACTGGACTAAACGGTACACTTTTCAAAACAGGCAAACACAATACAGTTAGATGTGACTACGAAGAAACATGCACGTTATGATGATATATTGTCAGAAATATGAGGCAAAGAAGGCGTCTGACTCAAAATCTCAAAGAAATAAAAGCACAATGTGATTTAGTAGATATTCTACAGAAGAATTCAACTGAATGTTGGCAAATCTTGCTTCAGTTTCTTAGAGTAACTAATTTAATTAAGATTTGAGTGGTTTTTTTGGGGGGGGGTAGCGTAAATTATAGTCTGAGCCACACTCCATACCAGATGGTGGCGGTAATGCACCGATTAGTTGTTTGCCAACGGCCAATAAACACCAAGAAGAAGCGGAAGTGTTTTTTTTCTCTTTTTGACGACGTCGGACGGTAACGCTTGCTAAAAGAAGTGGTCGTTGCCACCCAATTTCCCCTCGGGATGAATAAATTTGACTGACACAAATTGTATTTGTGTCACCGTTTTATATGTTTTGTTTGCATATATTGTTTATGTAATTTATTTTCGCGAATATTGATTCGTTTTGTATTAAAACTACGCCGGAAGTACGTTTCCGTTCTGTGTTGTACGGGGACACATTTAGTTGTTGCAACTTCCTGCAAGAGGAAACCGGAAGCGGCAGAAGTTTTTTAATACTCCGCTTAAAAGGTTTGGGTTTCGAAGTGAACATTGTCCGTTTGTTCGAGTGGACAGCGAGGTATGTTTATTTACATTTGTTTGTTATTTTTATTGTTATAGTTGGGTTTCTACAGTTTGTGTGTGATATGAAGGCGTGTTTATTCTGTATTTGAACAGTTCGACGGCGGATTTGATGGCGGTGATGTTGAATGAATTTTCTTTGAATCGGCGTTATATAAGATCCAATTAATACAGTCTAAAAATACGGGGGAGTCTTGTTATGTTCCGTGAGTGATCGTAGGGCCTGGAGTTCGTTTCCATAGTTTATTATTAACTTCCGGGTTGGCCGCGGAATTTCCCGTGAAGTGAGGCCGGCCCGAGCGTCACTGCGGCCGGTTAGACTTTTCACGAGCGCCGGTCCCTGCTAAAGTTCGTGAACATTAAACTAAAACGTTTTTGTGATTGACGACCAGTCATGTGAGGTGAATAAAGATAACGTGAACTGAGAAAATACTTAATTAAAATGGGGTTGTTGACCAAATAGGCAGTGGCGCCCCCAGAAATTTTTCATCGGGGTGGCCAAATGGGGCCACTGAAAATCTTGGGGTGGCACACCAAAACCAAAAGCCGTGACTGAATTTCGGGAATTCTATGCTGCTGTTGTAGTATACGGTATAGGCTAGTGGAAAACTGTCAATATGAGAGTTAAGAAAAATATACATTATTGATTTAAATGAACAGCACCTGATGTAAGATATCAGATAGAAGCATATTATGCATAATCAGAAGCATATTCTGCATATGCGACTTGTGGCTGGGGGGGCCAGTGGGGGGCCAGGGATAGTATCAGGGTGGCCGTGGCCACCCCTTGGGGGCACCACTGCAAATAGGTGTGTGTGTGTGTGTTGGGGGGGGGGGGCGGCAGCCATGTGATGACCTGGCGGACTGTCCAGGGTGTTTGACTGCTGGGATAGGCGCCAGCATCCCCGCGACCCTGACAACAGGATAAGCGGTTTGGATAATGGATAGGGGGATGGATGGATGGATGTTTAATGAATGAATAAATCCAGCAGTAACAGAAGAACCACGGTGTCGTATATTTCCTGGAGGGAGTGATATAAAGTATTTCTGATTCAACGTGGTATCATGTACAACATATTTTGATGTCACATACAACATCGTTAATCCCAGACGACGAGGTCGGGAGGTAACGCCGAAATCCTATTCGGGACACATTGTTACTGATAGGTGGCAATGATTGCAGGCTGGGGATGGATGGATAGGAGGAGGCTCTTAAAGCTCAGAGCAGCTGCTTTAAAAAAAAAAGAAATGAACGTGAATTTGGTGTAAAATTCATATAATGAATGTGAACTAGTTCATTTTATTTTATTCTAAATTTATTTCTGATTTTCTCCCAATTTAGTGGCCAATCGATCCCTATTTTAGTTCAAACACCCACCCTCGTACTGCATGCGTTCGCCAACTATATCTCTCTGGCCGGCAGTCTCAAAGGAGACGCCTCCCCTCTTTCGTAACAAGGCGAATCCAGGCCGAACCACTGCTTTTACGGTAGAGGCTAGTTCCCATCGACGCAGAGAACGGTCAACTGAGCATGCGCAAGTACTCGTTGCCTCCGTTGTTTGGGTAGGTTAAGGTTAGGGTTAGGGCGGGGTTAGGGTTAAAGTTAGCTAATCAGACGCAGAGTAGGGGTGGGTCTTCCTAGAATCCTAGCGCCTGGATGCTACGCGGGGCGTGTGGAGGCGTGGTAGAGGCATTTTGCGCATGCTCAGCTGACCGTTCTCTACTCCATTTCCGTTCTCTGCATCGATGGGAACTAGCCTCTACCCTGCTGGTACCCCCCACACAAACAGACGCATTCATATGACGAACACAAGCCGACTCCGCCCCCCTCCCGAAGACAGCGTCGCCAATTATTGCTACTTCATCGAGTCCGGCCATAGTCGGATCTGACGCCAACCCCGGTCCCCAGTGGGCAACTCCATCGACACAAAGCCGATGCTTAGACCGCTACAACACCGCGGACCGCAAACTAGTTCATTTTAATCTCCGTAACATTAGCTTCTTCGTCCCCCCCCCCCCCACACACACACACACCCCAAAGAGCATAACGTCGGTCCGACATGAACTCGACAACAGAGAACACAACTTCCACTGCCGTGCTTAACTTTCGAATGTAACTAGGCTGAAAGAAAGAAAGCTAATGTGTGATGTTTTAGTTACATACAGAGTGTTATTGGTGTGGGTCTTCCGGTGTGGGAAGATGGTGGTGTGAATTCACTTTTGTAGCGGCCTCATCCAGTACCGGTGTGGGAAGATGGCGGCGCAAATTCACATTTGCGGTGGCCTCACCCAGTACCATCGATGCAGTGTCTTTGTCCACGTCTGCATCTAAATTTTTGTCTTCGTTTGTTGGCTGGGAGAGTTGGTGTTGGACCGGCTGCGAGAGCTTGGTCTGCTGCACTGTGGGCCCAGGGACTGCAGCCCCTGCCTGGACCTGCGCCCAAGGGAAACACGGAGGGCGGTCTGACAGGACGTGTAATTGGGGCAGGCTAGGTTAACGGCTAGACCATGCAGACCAGCGGTTCCGACAGTCATCCTGGCTGGCGTTCGTTCCCTCGGACAGACAGTGATTTTTTTTTTTCAGTTTGGATATATGTGTTAGTTCTTGAATGTGTTTTTGTCAGTATGTTGCACTGCTGTGGGCTGGGGGAAACAGCATGTCATTTTCCGCCCCCCCCCCCCCGCCGCCGATCCGGGGGTGGGGGCTGCGAGGAGTTCCGCCAGGGGGATGTAGCGCGTGGGAGGATCACAGCATTCCCCCCAGTTCCCCCTTCCCCCCTGAACCGGCACCCCGACTGACCAGAGAAGGCGCTAGCGCAGTGACCAGGACACATACCCACATCTGGCTTCCCGACCGCAGACACGGCCAATTGTGTCTTAGGTCAAATTTAATTTTCATACCACAAATCCCAGTTTCATTCAAAACAAATGTGATCCTGAAAACACAGAAAGTGTCCACATGAAGGTCACAATTTTTGATGAGATTTTTGTGTACCACCGGCGAGATAATCCGGCCATACCGTGCGTATATTGGCGAAAGAAGACTGATCAACAATGTCGTCTGATGTCTTCTGGTTTGGTCAGTGGAGGAGAAAGTGTAATTTGGGAGCACTCTGCAAAATTTAATCATTTTGCGCCTCTAACTTCACCTAAGACAGCAAAGGTAAACTTCCTTAACTAAAATAAACACTACATCGACTCCTGAACCAGCAACATGCCTAATACGAAGCAAAGGGATAAACTCGAGGACAAGAATACGACATACAGCACTACAGAGGAGGAAGAGGCTAGCTAGCTCTACTAACAATGCTAGTAGCACCCATGAAGCTAAAGAAGGGACAAACATGGACTCCCAATGTAACAACTCTGGTCCACACCGAATCCCTACTACCCTACTACAAGGCCTGGAAGAACGTATTGTCTCCAAATTATTCGGGCAGATTGCTGAAAATAAAGCCACCATTCATGAACACGACCAGAAAATCAATAGCCTTGAAACCTCACTCACTGATCTGCATGAGAAGTTAGCCCCTGTACTCTCCACAGAAAACCCCTCCATAAAAGTGAAGTTAGACGACTTAGAGAACAGATCTAGGAGGAATAATTTACACATCAAGGGAATAGCAGAAGGCACCCCCGACGGATTTTGTATCTACTGCACTGGTAGAGATTTTGGGGCTAATGCCTTTGACAGTGCACATCCAGTGATAGACCAAACCCATCACATAGCTACAAGACCACGGAGCAACGATGGTCCACAAAGACCGATGATTGCAACTGTGTACTTCTTCAAGACAAAACAACAAATCCTACAACTAGCCCCCAAAAGAGGGCCACTCACATTTCGTGGAGCAACAGTGTGTTTTTGCAACGACTTCAGTGCAGAAGTGATGAAGCAACGGGCGTCATACAGTGAGGTGAAGGGGCAACAGAAAACACCGGGATACGACTACCACCTGGAATTTCCGGCTAAACTTTGCATCAACAAGAATGGCATGACATCAGTTCAACTGGGCATCCGATGTAGAAAAGTTCATCCGACATGAAGCTACTGAAACAGTGAGCGCAAACCAAGACTGAACCAGCTGCTGGAGTCATCTATGATTGTGCTCATTTATTTTTTGTTGGGCCATTGGGACAGATGGAACTTACTACAGTCTATACAGGCCGTGGTAAGCCTATAACTGAGCTACACAGGAGGCATACTGAACCGAACATCTCACTTGTAGTTCCAGGGCAGATGGTGGACAATTTTATTTTTCCATTTTACCAGTGAGGCAACAGTGTTTGGGTTTATGGACTCACAGATTTTAGGCTTCACTCGTGATTCATGTTATAAAGAGCCAACTGTTTCTCCAGAGGAGTTTTTACCCACTACTTTATTATAGTGTTGATCATCTGACTTTTTGCTCAGGTATTTAGACTATTTGCTCTGAATTAATGCAATAACAATATAAGGACAGCCCAAGTTCTCTACTGATGTCATAGCTGTTCTGTTTCTTTTACACTTCTGTATTACTCACATCTTCGATTTACGACAGCACTATTATGACTTGATTTAACCCAAACTACAAGGTGATGGAGGCTATTTCTGTTTAGTATTTGCCTATCTGTGGCCCTTAACTTAAGTCCCTCACCTGTTTATCATTTATTTATTTTAATTCCTGTTGATACGCCAATATGCTGCAGTGGTGCCCCTGTATGACCCAACGGTGTGAAATAACGCAGGGTGATGCTCAGGCCTGCGTATAGAGAATAGATTTGTCAATACTCTTTTATATAGTGTGCTAGTAATTGTGAATATTTTGTACATTTCCTGTTCTTTTTGTTTTGTTTTGTTTTTATTTGATTTATACCACTTTTCTGTTTTCACATTGTAGGACGTTGTTTGTAACTAATACCAGTTGTCCTTTTTTCTCCAAGTGGCCCATCAGATGTGGGACTGTTTAAACGGAGATCTTTGTTTCTGCTCATTAACAATAAAAAAGCCTTGATGGGTGAAACGCCTGTCTCATAAACCAGATTCTTTTTTTGCATTTTGCAATTATGAGCCTTCTGTTTTTGATTTGAAAATACCTAGAGTATACCTACCGTCTCGTCTTTGGATTCCTGCTCATTTTTGCCGTCCTTATCAAGATCTAGAGGCTTGTTCCAGGTGCTGGCACCAGCCTGAAATACTGTACGAGCCCGTGGTCTCTGACGCAAGCTGTTCTCCCGGCCACAACCTCCCCTAATGGTCCCCTGAGAGACAATATACGTTCATTATACAAACATATATCATGTGCCAGGCGACTGTATACACCCCTCCCTGTCTCTGATAAACACACACACACACACATGTATATCCCTGGACACTTTGCCTCCCCTAATGCCAATCATTATGTTGACCCTCACGGAAAAAAAGAGGAAATAGCAGCAGGGTGAGGCCAAAAAAGAGGCTGTTAGTATGGTTAGTGTGAAAATCAGGATGGAAGCGGGGGAGCTATGCAGAGAAAAGGCATGGCAGTTTTGAATGAGGTCTAACATGGACCAAATCGGTCTCATTCATTATTATTTTTTTCCCTTGTTGGGTATAACCGACATTATGTGTGGTCAGCTGACAAGACGGGTGCCTGCGCGTTAAAAGACAAGCAGCTTTAAGCTTCATCTTGCAGTAATAAACAACAAAACATTTGTCAAATCCAGTGACTTCTTTACTTTCTTTATTGTTGAGGATTCAGCAACAGATTCAGATTTAAAAAGAGCTACAAAAGCATAAAGAAGCATCGATGCATTACCTCTTGATTCGCAAGCGCTCCATCAGTTCCAGGTCCTGCGTTCTCCTCGGACTCCGGCTCTTTGGAAGGAGTGAGAGAAAACCTTCATGTTTTTTGTTTTTGCTCAATACAGCATGCATATAGGCGATGCCCTCCGTTTGGCCTTTCAAAGGGAAAACCTGTGAGATATTTTTTTTTCTCCCCGATTGTATCCGGCCAATTAACCCACTCTTCCGAGCCGTCCCGGTGGCTGCTCCACCCCCTCTGCAGACTACCACATGCCTCTGATACATGTGGAGTCACCAGCCGCTTTTCACCTGACAGTGAGGCGTTTCACCAGGGGGGCGTAGCTCGGTCTACTGCAGCGGTCATACCAGTTTCCTGTTTGTTTACCATGTCAACGTTGACATGGTAAATCTTGCAGGCATCGTGAAAAATATGCCATTGTCAATAGCACACGTCAACAAACAGGAAACTGGTATGACCGCTGCAGTAGAAAGGGGAAGTCAGTGGACTACAGTTATGCACAGAGTAGATTGTGTCTGTAGGGACGCCAGACCAAGCCGGAGGCAACACGGGGATTCAAACCGAGATCCCCGTGTTAGTAGGCAACAGAATAGATGGCCGCGCTATGCGGACGCCTCAATCTGGGAGCTCTTAACCATGGTGTACATAGTTTTATGTTAGGTGACATGAATGAATATAAATCATATTGTTAAACCCAGAGTGTCTCACTTACTGATTATCTTCGTCAGACGGACTGCACACGGCTTCAGGATTTTCTTATCTAGAAAACAAGCAGACAGAAATATTTTACTCATCAGGAAGATGAAAAAAATCGAAATATAAACTGTTCTTTTGAATATTTGAGGCTGACAGTGTTTCTGTGGTTTTCTCTGTCAGTCTGTGTGGTGGCTGACAGTACTCTGATTTCTCAGTATGTCTGTGATTTAGGCCACCGTTTGTTGAAAGTTTGTCAAAATACACAAAAAATTGAACATATGAGATATTGCTTAGAACACATGGAGGCGATGGAACGAAGCTTTAATAACCATATACTAAGTTATGTATTGCAGTACTAAATCAAATGCTTGTGTACAATTGTCTACCATTTACTTAAATGGTTTTCTAAACATTTAAGTAAATGGCCTCAAATTTGTATAATATAACCTAACTAATCAATACTGCTGACAAGGAAATAAACCTTTTTGTACGACACAATTCAACTCTAAATTGAGTTTTTATTTGTCTAAGATAATTTCATGTAAAAAAAAAAAACCTTGTACAAACCACAAACTGGCTTCTTGCAGGTACCTGCCTTAATCGTCGGTGTTTGGTTGCCATGGTAACAGGTGTAAAGCTACTTATCCTGGGCCATTCCAACCCAGTAGTTAGCATTAAAATGAGCTATTACCTAATCATTAATGTATCGATGTTTGTGGGTTAGCTTTGGTCTTTAATGTGCTAGCAATAGAGAGGGCATAGTTTAGGATGTAAAGATTCGAGATTATAGCTTTAAAAGCGTTGATTGCTGATTGTGACCTCAACATTTTAATTCACTTGCTGAAATGTGATTACTTTCCTCTTCCTGACACTCCTGTCAGGGGTGCCATGTTGCTGGTGTTATCAGGGCTCAATCCTTGGCTCTGTTCACTTTCTACTGCACTTTTGGTGTGGGAGGATGGCGGCGTGATCTCAGCAGCGGCTTCACCCAGTACCAAACTTGCAGTGTCTTTGTCCTTGTCTACGTCTGCTAAGTTTGTGTTATCGTCTGAAGTTTGTTTTGAAGTTCGATTTAGAATTTTTTATTTATTTATTTATTTATTTATTTTGATGGCTGGGAGAGCTTGGTCTGCTGCGTCCTGTGGACGGCCCTGCTCGGAGCTCTGTCTGAAAGGAAACACCAAGGCGGTCTGGCAGCGGCCTCGCCTAGCGTCAGCTGTGCAGTGTTTTTGTCTGCGTATACGCTTGCCGCTGTGTGGAGTGCAGGGGAGGTGTGTCAAGGTGTCTGGCTGGGAGAGCCAGCATTGGATCAAGTCAATCAATCAATTGCATTTTATACAGCGCATTTCTAGCTGCAACAGCCACTCAAAGCGCTTTACATTTCTGGTCACATCTGAATTTCAGACAGCTGTTAAAATAGAACACAAGCCGTTTTCTGTACAGTCGCTACCTATTTCGTATGCGTAAGGCCACCGAAATGTGATTTACTTTACAACGATTAACTAATTCACACGTGTATTACAAAAAGATTTGACATGGGCCGTTTGAGACTACTGACATTAAGCAGACCAGTGACAGACCTTAGTCGGTATGCAGATAATGGATTGCCGACAGCAGAGGAATGGTCACCAGAAACTACCAAGTTATTTTCCTGCACCTAACATGACCATTTCCATTATTACCACGTGGGAATGAATCAGAGCCTCTGAACAAGCCACAGGCTTTGCACATTAACGCGGCCGAATGGGTCTCCGTGTTAACCGTTCGAATAGATTTAATAATTTTAGCGCAATTAATTAATCGGGATCGGCTGAGGGAGCCTGGTCTGCTGCATCCTGCGGGTCCAAGGACAACGGCCTTGCCTGGAGATGCGCCCGAAGAGGAAGCGACGAAGGCAGTCTGACAGGACGGGGAAGCGGGGCAGGCTAAGCTAACTGCTAGGCCATGCAGACTGGCAGTTCCGGCAGTCATCCTGGCTGGTGTTTGTTCTCTGGACAGTGGAATTTTTGGACCATGTTGCACTGAATGGACTGTGTTGTTAGCTTTCTGGGTTGTTGTTATTGTTGTTGTTTTTTTTTTGTTTTTTTTTTGCATTCTCTGTTTTGGTGGTGTCGTTTTTGGTCATTTGTATTTGTTTTTATCGTTTGTGTTGCACTGCTGTGGGCTGGGTGAAACGGAATTTCGTTTCTTTTGTGTACTCAAGTACATAAGAAATGACAATAAATTGTTCTTGATCCTGGATTCTTTATTATTATCCTTTATTATTTTATTTCTTTTATTTTGTATTTTTTTAAATTTTAAATTTTAAATTAGTCTATATATTACACATTAAATATCTATTATATTAAAATATATTATACATATATAATATATTAAATAATATTAAATAATTTAAAAAATATATTTTTATTATTATTTATCTCATTATTTTATTATTATGTTACCTTTAGGTAAAATCTTTTATAGGTAAAATATCAGTTTCCACTTTTCAAATCTCTCTTAAAACACACCTTTTCAGAATTGCGTCCTCTTGAATAAGCTATTCCATCTTTAATGATTGTTTTTACTGTGTTTTAGTAATTCATACCTTGTCACTTGTCATTATTGCTATATCAAATCTACTTTTGTGTATTATTTATCTGGCAATTTTCTCTTGCTTTATGTCTTTGTAAATCACTTTGTAACTTGTTTTTAAAAGTGCTAAATAAATAAAGTTATTATTATTATTATCAGAGACTGCTGTCCATGACAATCTCTGCCTGCAGCACGGACTCTTGCTCACTCTCTGTCATGGCTTCGTCGCTCTCAGATAGAAGTACGGCGTCCCCGTTCTCAAATGCCTGAGATGAGATGCAGAAAACAGTAAAGTAAAAATACACAAACAAAGGCCAGGAGGGGAAACAGACAAGGAGGCGGGGGTTTTTTGTTTGGTTTTTTTGCAAGAATAGAATGTATAGATAGATGTAACTGTTTACACACCTGGGTAAAAATCCTCTGAGCCTCAAGTGGAGGACATGGTAGGGATAACATGGTTAAAACCAGTTTCCTGAATATGGACGTTGACTCTGCAGACTTCAACATGCTGGACCAGTGCTGCTCCAGAGAAACTCCCTCCAATTCATCCTTCTGTCCTTCCTCAGCCAGCTGGTACTCCAGGAACTCACTGGTGAGCTGCTTGACCTCCTCTGGGGAGCTGCAGACTCCCAGTTTGGTTCCCAGCTCTCCGACTGCTTTGCCTGTTACCTTAAGTTTATTCTGGGGGTTCAGTAGCTGCGCCATGCTCTTTAACACCCCATCGCTCAGAGGCAGTGCATCTGCTATGCTACACGTGAGTGCCACATAGAACGACAGTAGTTCATCCTGTAAAGGTTGCAATGCTTCTGCAGACTGAGATTCATTCAGAAAGTCTTCTATGGCGGACCCTCCGAAATTGAGCTCAGATCTTGACAGCTGGCACTCTTTGTCCTTAAGGATCTGGGTGTTGCGCTCCTTGAGGAAACGCACAACAGCCTGCGGCTGAAGGAAGCTGGATGCATATGAACGCAGCAGGCTGCTGGCCTCTTGGAAGATGTGGACCAAGTCGGCCCGGGCGGCTCCCTTTTGTGTCTTTATGTGGCTTTGGAAAGCCTGAAGGGGCTTCATGGCCTGATCCAAGAACATAAATGTTGCCCTGAGTTTTGGATCCTTCAGTTGAGAGCAGATTAACTTGGCTTTTTCATCATCCTCATTGCAAGAGTTAAAATATGAAGTGAGATCCGTCCACATTTCCAGCATTTTTCTGACCGTCAGACAAAAGGTAAGGCAGCTGGTACTGAGTTGAAAGGATGGACTCCCTGCATTGTCATCACAGGCAAAAAGGGCCTGTAAGTCGTTGTTTTTGGTGGAAGAGGAGGTGTAGTAGGCATGGACGTCTACAATCATCTCTTGAGCCTGATTAGAGAGCTCCATGACCCCGGCATGCCAGGCTGCATCAGCCAGCTTATACAGCCCTCCTAAGGCTACTGTGTTTGGGTTAAGTTCCCTGAGGTGGAAGCAGATCTGCTCTAAGGCTGCACCATTACTGTCTACGTAAAAAGAAGCAAGGTTAGCTTCCGGGAGCCCAAATCTCTTCAAGGTCTCCACTACAGCTGAACCTGTTTGATCTGCAGCCTCATTCACTGACAACTGAAGAGTATCCAGTAGCTTGATGCAGTGCCTGGAAGCTTTCACATCAAAATACCCAACAAGGACTACCGAGATAGTATCGTCTTCTCCAAGTGTCACACCTTGGTAAATGTAGACACAGTAAGGGGTTTGTTGGCAAATATATATAATGTTTTCACGATACTGTGACCCCAGCGTGAAGCGTGCAATGGGACTCGACACCCGATCGCCATTAGCAGAGACAGAATGACAGTGCTTCCGGATAAATCGAATAGTTGCCTCATTGAAGGGCAAGTGCTCTGAATCTGAATTCCTGCGTTCTAAGTCAGTGCCCTTAGTCTTCCGGGTCCCCTTCTCCTGCTTCATGGCTCCCCTCTTGTGCTTCCTTGTTTCCTTTGTTTCATCGTTATTTATCAGTTTTCTATTTAGTATAAGGTCATCCCCATCTGAATCTGATTCATCAGTTTTGCTCCCTGGCAAAGCAGATGACAAAAATCAGTATGGCCAGAGTGAACAAAGATAATTTCACACGTCATTAACGCATCACTCATAAAAGTGACTCATAAACATGCCACAGTGTTGTGAAGTCATAACATCACAAAAATGCATGTATTGCTTCATAGATGGAGAATAACTTACCAGCTTTAGGACTGAGCAAAGGCGTTGTACAGGAGATATCCTGGCCGCCCCGAGCTTTACAAGGATCATAGTTGTCCGTTGACACATTTCTGTCGAAGAGTGCTTTGAACCACTTCAAGAAGCCAAAGTTACTTATGAAACTCCCCTTTATCAGCTCTTGAACTGGAATAGTCTGACAGAAGACAGGCATTAATACGAAGATGCCAGCTAAAACACAAATAACGTACAAAATAAGCAATGTTCAAAAGCATCATATTTGACAGCAAAATAAACTAACATCCATTCATTATCCGAACCGCTTATCCTGCTCTCAGGATCGCGGGGATGCTGGAGCCTATCCCAGCAGTAATTTGGCGGCAGGCAGGGAGACACCCTGGACAGGCCGCCAGGCCATCACACAGGACCGACACACACACACACACACACCTTCATACATAAGGGGCAATTTAGTACGGCCAATTCACCTGACCTACATGTCTTTGGACTGTGGGAGGAAACCAGAGCACCTGGAGGAAACCCATGCAGACATGGGGAGAACATGCAAACTCCACACAGAGGACGACCTGGGATGGTCCCCCTCCCCAAGGTTGGACTACTCCGGGGCTTGAACCCAGAACCTTCTTGCTCTGAGGCGACTGTGCTAACCACTGCGCCACTGTGCCGCCAAAATAAAATAAAGTTTTGTCCCAAAATTGGATAAAACCTTTTTTTTAAAGGGTCACATATGCAGCATGTTATTTTGTGTTAAAGAAGAAAAAAATATACACCTTAGTGATTTTACAGTCATTGAAAGCTCTCTGAAGGAGACTGAAGTTATGCTTGAAGTCGTCTTCATTTTGTGCTTGGAACTTCACCTTGCTCATGTCAACAGAGCCAGGAAAGAGCCAGTCCATGAGCTGACAATAACATGCACCTGTGTGAACATATGAACAAGAGCACACACATGCGCGCGCACACACACACACACACACACACAGATACCAATAGTTAAGCATTTATTAAACAACAGTGTTAAACTCCAAATATCTGAGCAGCTGGTGAATTCAAATGGAGAGAATAATGTTATTTTGGATGATAATGTGATAGGTCACCTGAATTGGTCTGTGCAACATGACTAAAGCTGGTTTTCAGTATTTTATTGAGCCAGGTGAGCAAGTGGTAGCGGGTGCATTTTTCAGGAGAATCCTCTGGAACCACAGCTATATTCATCGCCATCTTGCAGCTTGCTGTGAAAGAAAAGAACAAATACAGTTTTCACCAACACTGAACAGGCCCTTTATGTTTAACAGTTTCATAATCACAGCCTTGGTGCATTTGGATTTCATTCATGTTTTCCCAACTCTTTTATGGTAATAGAAACTTGTATTTTTACTCATTACTTATATTTATTAATGTCGCTCGGTGGCTGTTTTTCACAAATGTACGTTTTTTTAATTACATTCCATTACCATGTAACTAGGTGCCTGTTGACAGATGTTAGATTGCTTTAGGATTTGTTGATTCTATCTTATCGATCGCCCGTTTTCCACTACATGGTACCGGCTCAACTTTTTCGTTTTCCATTACTGGAAAGTACCAGCATTTTGGTAACTGTTACCGCTTTTCTGGTACCACCTTTGTCAGAAAATCAATGCAGACCAGCTACACTGAGGGGGTACTGTTACGGCAATGGAAAACAACACTCTGCAAGTTGAGTCGAGTTGAGTTGAGCCAGTACCGTGTAATGGAAAAGGGGCATATCTATCTATCTATCTATCTATCTATCTATCTATCTATCTATCTATCTATCTATCTATCTGTCTCTGTCTGTCTGTCTATTTGAATAACAGCAAGACTAGTCAAAACCTAGTATATGGTTGGCCCATGCATGGTCAGTGTTCGAAATTGTGGCCAGTTTGTCACAGGGATAGTCAGTGGTAATATGAATTCCCGAGTATTAAATGTTCACCTGCAATGTTCTGTACTGGTCCCAGTAATATTTGTGGTTAGTGTACGTAAGAAAGTAGTAGTAGTAGTGTACTGACTTAGCATATCCCATCACATGGTTACACTATTTTCGAATAAAAGTTACAAATGCAGTTACAAAAACAATACTTTCCACTCATATCTCAGGATGCCTGATTTGAAAGAACTTGATTTGATTGTAATCATGTGTTGACTCCCCCTCGTCTTGCATGTTTCTATTTGCGGATGACTCTCGCTTTTCTAAGACTCGCTCTGTATTGAGTGTTTTGTCCGAGCGATTGTTTGGGGTGCGTTAACTGCACAGAACATTCCTTTCTTAGTGTTTCACCCGATCCAGCGGAACCAGTCGTTTAATTTGTTCTACTGAGGTTCAGTACGTTCAAAGCAGTCTTGAGTCTAAGTTGCGAGACCTCATGTCTTGTCCTGCCACAAATTCGGAGGGGTGGCGCAACCGTGCAAGAACGTGGGGTGCATTCGGTCTAAGCTGGCGGTTGTATGGCTGACCCCGCTGGCCGGTTCAGCCAGAAAAGAGCCGACAATCTTGCGAGACCTCATGTCTTGTCCTGCCACAAATTCGGAGGGGTGGCGCAACCGTGCAAGAACGTGGGGTGCATTCGGTCTAAGTTGGCGGTTGTATGGCTGGCCCTGCTGGCCGGTTCAGCCAGAAAAGAGCCGACAATCTTGCGAGACCTCATGTCAATCCCGTCCTGCCACAAATTCGGAGGGGTGGCGCAACCGTGCAAGAACGTGGGGTGCATTCGGCCTAAGTTGGCGGTTGTATGTCTGGCCCCGCTGGCCGGTTCAGCCAGAAAAGAGCCGACAATCTTGCGAGACCTCACGTCTTGTCCTGCCACAAATTCGGAGGGGTGGCGCAACCGTGCAAGAACGCGGGATGCATTCGGTCTAATTTGGCGGTTGTGTGTCTGGCCCCGCTGGCCGGTTCAGCCAGCAAAGAGCCGACAATCTTGCGAGACCTCATGTCAATCCTGTCCTGCCACAAATTCGGAGGGGTGGCGCAACCGTGCAAGAACGCGGGGTGCATTCGGGCCAATGGGTGGTTAAATCCTCTTTTGTTTGCCCGTGAAGGGGGAGGGTAAGCGTCAGTACTGGATGTAAACAGGTTTAATTACGTCTCAAACGTTTACAACCGGCAACGATTTATGCTTATTTCTGTGGCGGCATATTTTTTTGGAGCAAAAAAAAGCGTGTCTTAACACGCTGCACGCAGGCGGGGGCACGGAGCCATGCTGCTGCGTGTTTCCTCCTCCCCTTCCTTAATCAATAGAAGGCAGAAATCTCGCGCGGAGTCTTTTTGCCGCGAATGTGCTCTGCACGATTTTCCATTCAACTCGGAAGAGGTAACTTTAGAAGTAAACATCCACCTCGGTTCTCCCGAGTGGAACGAATCGACACGTTTTAAACTGCATTTCGAGCCCACGCCGGCTTCTATAGCCAAGGCATGTTTCACAACACGTTGCTTAATACAGACACGTTCCTGATCGCGACCCACTTGGCGTGCTTTTGCAGCACTATCGTCCTACCAGTCCTCTTAGGTCCGGGCTCACTGTTGTGTTTGAATGACTTACCAAATGAAACATGCCGGGAGCGGGTTAGAAGTTGTAAATCCAACAAAACAAAAAAGCAAAAAACTTGCAGCCCATCTACACGCTTGATGTCACCAAAGACAAGCGCATTTTACGTCAAATTCATTTAAATTCATTTAGCGCTGGTCCCCCAACTCCCCCTTTTATTCTAGGTATCACATTGTATCTATGAACCATTGTCTTTTTTTGTTGTTTTTTTTTTGCGCGTGCCTGCAATAGGAACGGGTATCAAATAAACATGCCACGAGCCAATGAAAACACCCCCGTGTGTCCGTTACGCTGCCGGATTTCATGCGCGAGAAATTTTAACTTACGTTATAAAGGGAAATGGTTCAATGTATAGATTTGGTGTACGGGTCACTTACCTTCGCTGTCCCCTTTAGGGATGGAGAAGACCCTTCCTTATGGGTTCTTCTGAGTCAGATTCTCCGATAGGCCTACCTTCGCGTGACGTCAGAGCTCCGCCGCCGTCCTGCGTCGTGATTGGAGGAGCGGAGCACAAAGAGGTTGTCCCGTAATAGTTCTTACCCTCCCACGCTATGTAGGCTATCTGGTCATCGATATAAATGAATGTAGGCCCCGGATAGCATCGACTGCGGTGAAATCTTTGGGGTTTTTTCGCAGAAGTTTGGTGGAAAACGTGTAGGAGGTTTATGTGCCGGTCAAGTAAAACCAATCGCCGGGACAAGAGCTTGAGTCTGCATAATTCCAATTGTCTGATCAATGGCTTTACCGCCGGTTGTATTATGAAACGCCGACTTGGTCGTCGTTTATCTAGACAACGAAATATACCAAAATCGCGAAAATGCCAAACTGTTATGACGTCAAAACGTTGATTTTTGTTGAGCTAACAAAATAAAACACGGTTTTGGAAAATGTCAACCTTAAAGTGAACCGGTCGGTCGGGTCGGTTTGCGGGAATAGGAAACACTGTGTTCCAATGAGCCGCGTTGGAGATGTTGGCGGGCTGAGACATTATTAGTTCATTAATGAGCGCTAATATTTCACATTGTGAATGGGCTACAGCGTGGCCGTATAGTCTATGTCGGGGTTTTTATTTCTACGTATGCGGGTCGAGAAACTGCGACAGGGCAGACAATTTCTCGTCGGCCATTTTCTCAACCCGCGAAAAGACAATCAACCCACTCGATACAACGTACTACTGTCTTGCCCTTAAGCTCATTACGTAATTTTACTGTTGTTCTAACAATGGCGCCCCTCGTTTTGATACTTTCAACCTTAACGGTGCGTCTGATAGCACGCGTAATTGGGGCAGGCTAAGCTAACTGCTAGCCCATGCAGACCGGCGGTTCCGGCAGTCATCCTGGCCGGCGTTTGTTCTCTTGGACAGAGCCAGGGGCATAAGGGACTGCTGGGGGGGGGGGGGAGAAAAGGGAAAGTGGGGGAAAGAAGGAAAGAGAAAAGGAGGAAAAAGAAGGAAAGAACATACAATATATCCATTTCTTCTCTACTCATTTATCTTTTTAAAATTGTTTTCACACACTTCCGCACTTATTGCAAGGGATACCATCGCTTTTATTGTCACATCTCTTGCGGGATTCGAACCTATTCTGTGGCGAGAGCAGCCGACTAATTGGCCAGGCTAAGCTAACTGCTAGCCCATGCAGACCGGCGGTTCCGACAGTCATCCTGGCTGGCGTTTGTTCCCTTGAACAGTGATATATATATATATATATATATATATATATATATATATATGTGTGTGTGTGTGTGTTAGTTTGAATATGTGTGTTCTTGTAGTTGTTGAATGTGTTTCCCCCCAGGGAAACGCCATTTCGCGTTTCGTTTCATGTGCGCTAGTACATGAGGTGAAAGGACGGCGTGCTGGTACCGGGAGTATCTTGTATGTTTTTAAATCCTGACGGCGCAACATGTTTCCCATTCGGGACAATGAAGTTGTTGATTTAATGATTGGCGTTTGGTTTTTTTGTGCCGTTTTTTACGAGGACTTTTCAGTCTACCGAAACTGTCCCGGTTTGGCCTATTTGTCCGTGTAAGATAGCGACGTGCTAGCCAAGTCGTGCTTTTAGTTCTAGTCGGCAGAGCCAAAATGGCGGCCGCGTGTCTTCCCAATTTGGCCTATTTGCCTGCGTAAGATAGCGACGTGCCAGCCAAGTCGTGGCATTAGGCCTATTCGGCGGAGCCAAAATGGCGGCCGCACGTCTTCGTTTGTTGAATTATGACGTATCTCGCAGACTCCACGTTGTCCCCTTGCGCGCTCAAACCAGCAGACTGTGTGGCGTCGCCATGATGCTTCACCCACTTCCGGGCGGGATCCCGCTCCGACCGCCATTTTGTCGTTTCCAGTAAAAAAGAAAAGAGAAGTCTTTAACGACAACGACAAACACGACATGAAGTTGGCGAAATTCGCGGGAAGGTTTCTTCGCTGGCTTGACGTCGATACACGCTTTAGCCCATTAAATAGAAATGCGAGAAAATGTGGCGGAAATATGCACACGACATGAACCGCGATCGAAACGCAGTCGCAAAACAAATTTAAAAAAAATGCCAATATATTTTAATCACACGATCGGCTTATTTTAACTTAGCGAGGGATGTTAACAGGTGGACGAAAGAGGAAATGCAACCCCTCCGTTGTCCGATGTGATAAAGAAATACGGTGGAGTTATTAGCATATAAAGAGAGACTAGATTATAAAGATTTGTCAAGTGCTTGGTAGCGCTTTATCGACCTCTACAACGTTGATCAGTGCAGTACGCCTGCGTCTTTGGGTGGCGTTAGGCGTGGTCGTCAGCTGAGCCCAAAGATCAATAAAAACCGATAAGTGAATCAATCGGTTGTTTGTATGCACATATGACCATTCAGGGCTTTAATCAGAGAATCCATTCATGCTTTTTGATTGCGTGCGCACGTGGGCGTGCGTGCGCGTGTGTGTGTGTGTGCGCGCGCGCGCGCGTGTGTCGTGGAGCCAGTAGGCTATAGGCTGTCTGCTGACGACTTACCTACCGGTTCTGATGTGAGTAAATGGCTGCTGGCTCTACTTTAGCTAATTAGCTAATTAGTTTACTTTCATTAAATTTCAGTCTATCTTATCTTCTAATATTACACATGCAACTGCAATAAGTCCACTCGTGGGGCTTCATTCATAAAAAGGTGTAAAAGACATTGTAATGGGATCTCAAATCCAGGCTAAAGTTGATTTTGATGACCAAAAATCTCTGGTATTTTCTGTATTTTAGAATAACCGTAAATTCAGTTCCACCAGCCAGGACACAAATGCCATTAGAAGTTTTTCCTCTCGCTAGTATGATTGTTCTCGGGACTGCAGTTTGTCTATTAGATAGCATACATGCCACATCTCCAGAACAGCTGATCATTTGGATCCATTTGACGCTGTGGTCGGTACAACCTGCTGCTGGCTCTACTAGTGAAGTCCTCCTACAGAGTTTCTCTGCACAAACAATGCAAAGTGGTGCCCTGATGCCACAAAGTCCATAGGCTATATTGCTCATTCTTATGCTTTGGAATTGAAAAGGTGCTGATCTACTGTGATATTACCGTGGATAAGATAAACCTCTGATAAAACCCGTAGACTATCTGAGGAAGAATAATAGAGCTTTCAAATGGCAAGCGATGAGGTGACTATTTTATCAAAGGGCAGTAACATCTGTTAGGCAACCAAAAGCTATCGACTCATGTTAATAAATAGAGCTACCTAAACAGGCCTTTGAAGAGACGTTCACCGAAAACAATGAAATATTGCAAGTGTGGTAAATACAATATCACATCACAGAAAAGAGCCAAGACATAGCAAAACTAAGTCTCCCTTCATCTTTTCATTCCAGGATCTAGCATTGAATCGATTCAGACTACTACAATTATATTCATTTGATAGTCTTTTAAAGGTCTTAACTTAATAAGTTTCAGCAGAAGCACACAATGAATGGGAATATGGACAGTGGGGGTTTTATTAGATGACATTGTTTAAGGGATAATCCTTCCAGCCATCCATTATCTGAACCGCTTATCCTGCTCTCAGGGTCGCGGGGATGCTGGAGCCAATCCCAGCAGTCATTGGGCGGCAGGCGGGGAGACACCCTGGACAGGCTGCTAGGCCATCACACAGGGCCCACACACACACACACACACACACACACACACACACACACACACACACACACACACACACACACACACACACATATTCATTCCTTAGGGAAAATTTAGTATGGCCGATTCACTTGACCTACATGTCTTTGGACTGTGGGAGGAAACCCACACAGACACGGGGAGAACATGCAAACTCCACACAGAGGACCACCCCCAAGGTTGGACTACCCCAGGGCTCAAACTGCCAGCCTTTTGAGTAATTGCACATTCTTTTTTTGTGACAGATTTTTAAGAAGCATGTGGGCCAACGCTCACCCTGGCTGTCTGAGGTGCAGCCATAGTCCAGCCTTGGTAGGACACGTGTTCTGGGCATGCCCCTCTCTCAACAGTTACCCGGGACATATATTTAATGTGTTCTCGCATATCTGTAAACAGACCATAACCACTGGTTTTCACACAGCCATCTTTAGCATACCACCCCCTAACTGTTAAGGTCACAACTGTGCAGGCAAATGCTCTAGCATTTGCTTCATTGCTAGCTCGCAGACTTATTCTTTTTGACTGGAAGTTGAATAAAGCTCCATCGGTTTTGCAGTGGTTAAGGGAGGTGCGGTCCTTTCTACCTTTAGAAAAGCTCTGATGTAAAATATATAAAACCCACAAAAACTTCGCTTTGACCCAGAGTCCTTTCATGGGCTTTATTGAAGGTTTCTCCTTTCATTGAATGTATGCTTTTTACCTGGTTGTAACTACATATTTACACAGATGTATGTGTATATTGTTATATTGTCTTCACAAACATAGTTATGTGGAATTGGAATAAGAAGTCCCTGCATAGTATACATAGTCTGCATAGGCCCTGTGATGGCCTGGCGGCCTGTCGATGATATCTCTCCACCCGCTGCCCAGTGACTGCTAGGATAGGCTCCAGCATCCCTGTGACCCTGACCGCAGGATAGGCGGTTTGGATAATGGATGGATTTTGAGGAACCAACTCACGGTGGCCCAGTGCTTGGTACTGTTGCCTCACAGCAAGAAGGTCCTGGGGTTCGAACCCCAGGCCGTCCCAGGTCCTAACTGTGTGGAGTTTGCATGTTCTCCCCGTGTCTACGTGGGTTTCCTCCAGGAGCTCTGGTTTCCTCCCACCATCAAAAAGACATGCATATTAGGGTTTAATACTCCTGTCTCTGCCCCTGAGCAAGGCAATGGAAAGAAGAACTGCGGTTGGTCCCTGGGCGCTGCAGCTTCCCACTGCTCCTATACAATGGGATTGGTTAAATGCAGAAAACACATTTCGTTGTATGTATGTACAATGACAAAGTGTCTTCTGTGTGTGTGTGTGTGTGTGTGTGTGTGTGTGTGTGTGTCTTGGTGTCCCCTAGAATTTGTTGTTCAGTGGAATGTGAGCAGAAATCACTGAGAGCAGTTTTCAAAATCAGTAGAAATAAAGTTGTCGAAATATACAGATATGGTCTGAGAGGTTTTGGTAAATGCACTGCATTTCATGTAGCGGTTTTTAGCTGCAACAGCCACTCGACTATTTCAGAACATTGCTGAAACTGCTAGTTTCAGTTTACCTCTTTGGCCAATTGGGTGTTAAGTGGCCAGGGTGTGACCTGCACTCCTGGCAGACAATTAGCAATCAGTGTTCTTTAAATCACTGCTGCTACTGGTCAGCTTTCAAGCAACAGGCAAACAAGCTGAGGGCAAACAGGTCTAGGTTGAACGAAGGCTAGGTGGACAAAGGCAAGTGCAACTTTATCAAGCCAAGATTTTGTCAAGCAAGGACTGCTCTTTTTAGATCCGGTCAATCATCTGTATTTTGTGTACCTAGTATAGACTGTTTCCTTCGCATTCCTGTCTTTTCCTCTTCCCGGGGCTGGCATAGACATTGGGTCACTCCTAGGCACTGTGACCCTACCAATCTATCCCATTCTCTCTACTCACGTTGAGCAAGTGGTGACGAGAGGGCTCTGGAATTGCCAGTCTGCGGTGCTGAAAGCTCAAGCTACGCATCCTTGCTCCTTCAACTTTCTTGCTCTAACTGAGACCTGGATCACACCAGAAAACACTACCACACCTGTAGCTCTGTCAGATGTGTAATCTTTTTCTCACACTCCCAGAGCTGGGAGGCGAGGTGGCGGTACTGGCCTGCTAATCTCCCCAAAATGGAAATACTCTCTTGTTTCCATTGTTACTATCTCTTATCCAGTCAAACTTACCTTTGTGGTTGTGTACCGCCCACCAGGCCCCCTTGGTGAGTTTCTGGAGGAGCTTGACACACTTGTCTCGCACTTCCCTGTTGATGAATCTGCACTTATCCTTCTCAGTGACTTCAACATCCACACTGACAAGCTAGATACTCTTCTCTCTTTCCTCTCCTCCTTTGACCTTCACCTCTCACCCTCTCCTCCTATCCACAAGGCCGGCAACCAGCTGGACCTTATCTTTACTAGACACTGTCCTATTTCCGATCTCTCTTACTCCCCTCCAACTCTCTGACCACTATTTCGTGTCCTACTGTCTCTCCCTCTCGTCAGACCCCTCAACCCCTCCCCCTACCCACATGGTTTCCACCCATAGACACCTCCGCACTCTCTCCGCCACTGATCCTTCTTCCTCTGTTACCTCTATCCTCCCTACACCTGAATCTTTCTCTCTACTACCCCCTGACACTGCTACTGATCCTCTTCTCTCTACCCTCTCCTCTTCTCTGGACAATCTCTGTCCCCTCACCTTCAGGCCTGCATGCCCAACTCCACCAGCCCCTTGGCTGTTCGACTCCGCACATACTGACAGACGTACTGAGTCGGACAGCCGAGTGGCAGAGCGCTCGGCTAAGAGTGGCAGAGCACAAATGGAGAAAAGGCAAACTCCCAGAGGACCTTCTCAACTTCCAATCTCTTCTTTCCATTTTCTCCTCCTCCCTTTCTACTGCTAAGGCTGCCTTCTGTCGCTCTAAAATCCTATCCTCTGCCTCTAATCCTAAGAAACTCTTTGAAACCTTCTCTACACTTCTTCACCCCCACCTCCTCCTCCTACTTCCTCCCTTCTCCCTGATGACTTCACTAACTTCTTTGACAAGAAGGTAAATGACATCAGATCCTACTTTTCTCACCACCCGGTTAGTGCTCCTTGCACTAGCCCACCCTCTGCCCCCTCCCTCACTTCTCCATGTCCCACCCTGTCCCACTTTGCTCCCCTCTCCCCCGACGAGGTCCTTAATCTCATCACATCCAGTTGCCCCATCACATGCTCCCTTGACCCGGTCCCCTCCCCTCTTCTTCAGTCTATAGCACCTGAACTCCTTCCCTTTCTAACTCACCTCATCAACACCTCCCTCCAGGTAGGATGCTTTCCATCTGCCTTCAAGACTGCTAGAGTCACCCCCCTTCTCAAGAAACCATCACTTAACCCCTCTGATGTCAAAAACTACATACCGGTTTCCCTTCTACCCTTTCTGTCCAAAACTTTCGAACATGCTGTCTTAAACCAACTTTCTTTGTACCTTCACCAGAACAACCTCCTGGACCCCAAACAGTCTGAGTTCAGGGTGGGTCACTCGACAGAGACGGCCCTCCTTGCAGTGACAGAATCGCTGCACTCTGCGAGAGCAAACTCTCTCTCCTCTGTCCTGATACTCCTGGATCTGTCAGCTTCGTTCGACACAGTGAACCACCAGATCCTCCTCTCTACCCTCGAGGGGCTGGGTGTCACAGGCTCTGAACTCTTAATGTTTGCATCCTACCTGACGGGTCGCTCCTACCAGGTGACATGGAGGGGATCTGTGTTGGAGCCTCGCAGACTGACTACAGGCGCCCCACAAGGTTCGGTTCCGGGTCCTCTCCTTTTCTCCCTGTACACGACATCCCTGGGTTCTGTTATTCGCTCACATGACTTCTCTTACCATTGTTATAACAGTGACACCCAGCTAATCTTGTCCTTCCCCTCCCTCTGACACACAAGTAGAGACACACATTGCTGCGTGCTTGACTGACATCTCGGGAGTGGATGGCGACACGCCACCTGAAGCTCAATCTAGACAAGACAGAGCTGATGTTCCCCCCGGGGAAAGGTTGCCCGAGACCTGGCCATCACCTTTGACAACACCGTGGTGACGCCATCTCGGACTGCGAGGAATCTGGGTGTGATCCTGGACAACCAACTTTCGTTTGCTGCAAACGTTGCATCGGTTGCTCGCTCCTGCAGATTTCTCCTGTATAACATCAGGAAGATTCGCCCTTTCCTCACCGACGGGACAGTACAGGTGCTCATCCAGGCTCTGGTCATCTCCCGGCTGGACTACGGCAACTCCCTCCTTGCTGGCGTCGGCAATCAGATCCCTGGAGTTTGTTCAGAAAGCTGCAGCTTGTCTGGTGTTCAACCACCCTAAGTTCTCCCACACAACTCCCCTTCTCATGTCCCTACACTGGCTCCCAGTAGCTGCTCGCATCCAGTTTAAGGCTCTGGTGCTAGCCTACAGGGCAGGGAAAGGAACAGCTCCTTCCTATCTCCAGACCATGGTCAAGCCCTACACCCCCGCCCGACCATTTCGCTCTGCTGCCTCGGGACGTCTGGCTGCCCCGTCGCTCAAAGGCCCCTGCTGCCGATCGACCCGGTCACGGCTCTTTTCTGTCCTGGCCCCACAGTGGTGGAATGAACTCCCCACTGATGTCAGGATAGCTGAGTCGCTGCCCATCTTTCGGCGCAGGTTGAAAACTCACCTCTTTAAGAACTACTACCCTGTTACTTGCTTTTAGCACTTATTGTATTCACTCATTTAAAAAAAAAAACTCTTTCTTGCGCTTTTACTTTAGCGCTGGTTTTGCTCTTAGATAGTTGTTTAGAGAGAAGATGCACTTAACTTATGACCTCTGATGACTAGTAGTTCTCCTGATTTCCTACGTTAAATGCACTTATTGTAAGTCGCTTTGGATAAAAGCGTCGGCTAAATTACTGTAATGTAATGTAATTTCCTCACCCTGCTGTCAGGTGTTATTTCCTGTTTCATGATAATAGCAACTTGTTTCAGGACATTTACTCTTAAAAAAGAAAGACTGTCGGAAATCAGGTTTCTCATTTTAAGGTTTCTTCTCACGCTTACTGAAAATTCCTTCTAACAAGCCTTATGATCATGACACTAGTGAGCTTTGGGGAGCTGATTTTCATGTATCTGTATTTCCATCCATCCATTATCCAAGCTGCTTATCCCAATCGGGGTTGCGGGAATGCTGGAGCCTATCCCAGCAGTCATTGGGCGGCAGGCAGGGAGACACCCTGCACAGGCAGCCAGAACATCACAGGGCCGACACACACACATTCACACCTAGGGACAATTTAGTATGACCGATCCAACTGACCTACATGTCTTTGGACTGTGGGAGAAAACTGGAGCAACCAGAGAAAACCCATCCAGACACGGGAAGAACATGAAAACTCCACACAGAGGACGACCCCCAAGGTTGGACTACCCCGGGGTTCGAACCCAGGACCTTCTTGCTGTGAGGCGACCACGCTAACCACTGTGCCACCGTGCCGCCCCTGTCATATAATGCAATAGTATAATGCATTCAGAATTCTTGGCAGCCCTAAGTTGTTGTATCTGTATTTGTGAATTTATATTTGTTTTTGATGAAAAAAAGTGAGAATTTTCCTCGCAAGTAAACCGTTTTCTCCACTGCCAAAAAACAACAGATTGTCACAGGATGTCCATTCATGGTGCATAGTTGACATTTGGCAGATAAACCTGTGTGCCATTATCTACTATTACCTGTTAGATTCCCTCTAGTGGCAGTCAACAGAAAGGTCACAGGGATCAAGGTGGGCTTTGTGTTTCGAACCACCACTTCACCAGCCCATCCCCCCTTTGTGTGTGTGTGTGAGTGAGAGAGAGAGTGAAGGGGGAGGGGTGAGTAGGGGGTCTGGGGGTCATCAAAGCTGGAAGCTCCACATGGTTCAGATGCAGCTCTTTTCTACTTGTGTCTAACTTCCAGATCATTGAGGTATTTATGAAACGCCGCGTGTTCCCTTTTAAATGCTGGATATTGAAAACTAAACAAAATAAATAAAGTATTCCACTGGGCTTCCCAGATTTTCATTGTGGCCCGGGTGAAGAGGTCAGGTCCTGGAATTCAGAGCTCCAAACTGAAACGGATTGGTCAAAAGGAAGAGACAAAGTCTCCCACCGTAAGCACCATAAAATCTACTGGCCAATGGACACTGGAGAGGCTTGAACGAATCTGACGCCCAAACAGTGGAAAGTGGAATTTAAACCGGGACGAGGGTCAAAGCTGGATGGGGATGTAACAACATTCAGAGTTTCCCCCTAATTATGCATTGTTTGCCTGACACATACCTATGTGACCTCATTAGCTGGGGTGACTATGCATGTGGATGGGATTTATTTGATCTAAACTGTCGACTCTGCCTCCCACAACATGAGAGGGTGACGAGATTACTGGTTTAACCATTTCTGTCACCTATTAATCCTGAGTACAATACAGTCCGCCTGGAGACACAATTGTAAGGTTTTGATGGGAGTCTTCAGGAAAAAAGACGCTACTTAAGTGCACTTTTAACATACTGAAAACGAGCAAGTGTGCTTTTTATTTTACTTTTGTCGCATTTGCAAAAGGTAAGCTCGAGAAAAGTATACTTAAAACTTGTCGTTTTAGACTTGTTGAATATACTTTTGCTGAAAGTAGTATACAATAAAATGGGTTGATATTTGCCCGTTAGATGAAAGTTTTGCTGAATAAATATTTTTGTAACACCTTGAAAGCTAGTTTACCACAGAGCACTTTGAGTTTACTCAGTTACAGAATGCTCTGATGAAATTACTTCAGGTAATAATGAAAATAATAATAATTATAAAGACATATAGAGCTTTTGTAAATACTCGGAGATGCTTTACATCAAAAGCAAAGATAGACAAGCAGAACAAAGCTGTTGCAGTAAGAGAGTAGGGAGGAAGAGAGGGAGGTTAGCTGGGAAAGGCCAGTCTCAAGAGTGTTGAGGGCCTTTGAATGCAGACAGAGTCAAGGCAGCTTGGATGTGGTTTGGAAGAGTGCTCCACCAAGGGGCGGGCAACTGAAAAGGCCCCGTCACCCTAGGCCCGCTTTATCTCCCCCTGAAACCAAACGACCAGTCTGATCTAGTCAGCCTCTTCAACTGCCTTGAGGACATCAAGTGCTGGATGGCACAAAACCTCTTAAAGCTGAGTGAAGGAAAATTTGAAGTCGTCCTATTTGGCCACCCTGACTCAGTTAAAGTGTTTACCAACTGCTTTGTCAACCTGTCTACCCTTGTCAAACTTCACGTCAAAAACCTTGGTGTGATATTTGATTCCGCCTTCAAGTTTGACAAGCAAGTTAATGCTGTAGTGAAAGCCAGTTTTTTCCAGCTTCATACTGCTGCCAAAATTGAGACGTTTCTCTCTTATAAAGACCTCGAGGATGGAGGGGGTAACAACGGAGCTATCAATGTTAAGGGAAATCAATGTTAAGGGAAAATCCCGGGTGTTACGGGTGAGGGAGCTTTCCGATTAATCACCGATAAAAGTTATTTTGCATCCATGTTTTACTGTCTGTGTGGCAGGTGGTTAAGGAGACGGCACTGGTGGTTTTGGAGGAGAGGTAAAGCTGGGTGTCATCAGCATACCTGTGAAAGCGGATGCCGTGGTGGTGGAGTATCTGGCCAAGTGGCAGCATGTAAAGTGTACTTAAAGTATACTGATGCACTGTATATGTTTTGTATCACAGAGTATTGTGGGAAATTATATCTCAGGTTAAACACAACAAAGAGGAAGTTATCAAACTACGATGGCTACTTAATTATAAGGCAGGTCAAACATACATGTGTACTTGAGCAGCTCCTTTGATAAAACACTCCGCCCCCCAAAACACCTTAGCGCCCCTTCAGGAGATAACAATTAACTTACATTTCTTTACACACCACAGTATATAAGTACTGTAAATAAGAACACTCTAGTTTACTTTGATGTATACTTTTGTTAACTGTAGTATACTTATAGTATTTGTGTAAGTCAACTAAAAATGTACATTTCAGTCCCAACAGATATGTTGATATGGTACTTTTAGCTTACTTTAAGTACACTTACAAGTTTACTTCTATAGACTAAAATGGACCAAGGGTTAGCGTTCGGCCCAAAGATATAATAGTATAATGAACTGTACATTTTCAGTTCTCCAAAGCTATAACGCTCTTCATACTTGAAAAGTATACTTTAAGCCCACCCTTTTTTTACTTTAAGCCCACCCATTTTGTTACACCCTGGGGGTGTAACAAAATGGATGAGAATACACCATTTTTCAGTCATTGCACAATGAGTTTACCACACAACCTATTATTACGTCTAATATTTATATTGGTATATACTTTTTGCCAGACACAACCAGCCGACATTTTGTTTAATGATATTTCTGTTTATTTTCCCCTGACATTTTGTGGTTGATAGTAAGCATAACCGATATATTGTGTCCATTTTATTAAACTTTGGTTTCTTTGTTAAATAAAGTTACAAATGACAAAGTACTTTCTTAGTCACTCATACAAACACTTAGCAGACACAAGAGCGCTGTTTGCTCATACGTGTGATGGGCTGCTTGTGAAACTTGAAGACAAGAAAAAAAGTTCATAATTACTTGTTGCCTTCTCCCTTAGAGAGGTTGTTTTCCGAGCTAGTTGGTTTCACAAACAGGGTGTCCAGCTGGGTTTGTCTTGTCAAATGGGGACAGGCCCAGCTATGATGTAAAAGTGGCTATTCTGTTAATTTCATCTGGATTTAGACTGAGCTGAAGTTTCCTCAATATACAAATATGGGTGTGACAGTTTACTAGAGTTTGGATGGCCATGTGTACTATTCACAGGATTGGGGAATAGTTGCAATCACAGCATTGTAAGATGGTGACATGTACTCTTAGGCCCCCCTCTCAGTTCAGCGATGGTCATTCCCTTTTAACATAGATGGCCTCTTTCACTCCCCGTTCAAACTATTGTTTGTTCCTATCAAGGATGTGCACATCCTCATCCCTGAAAGAGTGGCCACTGGCCTGTAGATGGGTGTAGACTGTGAAGTCCTGGCCTGAAGTGTTAGCTCTTCTGTGTTGTGCCATCCTCTTGGCCAGTGTCTGTTTGGTTTCCCCAATATACAAGTCACAGCAATCCTCCCGGCACTTAACAGTGTACACTATATTGCTCTGTTTGTGTCGGGGGACGCGATCCTTGGGGTGGACCAATTTCTGGCGCAGCGTGTTTTGGGGTTTGAAAGCAACTGAGACGTGGTTGGAAAATACGCATGTCAACTGTTCCAACACTCCTGCCACATATGGAATCACCACTGGTTTACGCTTAGGCAGCTGTTGTCCTTCTCCTCTCTTCGATTGGCTGGTGCACTGTTTGGGCATCTTCCTGGATTTGACAAATGCCCAGTTAGGATAACCACACTTAACCAGGGCCTGTTTAATGTGGGATTGAATCTGACCACCAAAAATTTTAAATTCACACTGTGGCAGTAGGGCTGCCACATCTGACAATCTAACCAGTCCACTGTGTAGCATGGGTGAAGTCTCTGTAGTGCTGGTGTCTGGAACCAGAGGAACTGCAGATGCTGCCAAGTGGAATCCCTCAGTTGAGGTATTGGATGCGTTGTGCTCCTCTAGTGCCTTTGATGTCTCTGAGGTTTCATGCCCATTTCTGTCCTCTGCCACCTGGTGAGCGAGGTCGCAGAGACAGAGCAGCTGTACAAGGCCCTGGTTCTCTAACTCCCTCAAGTGGTCACAGTTCATGTAGCTCACCACATAGTCAAACAGTTCAGCTTCATTGTTCCCTGTGCTGTTCGGGGGCTTGGAACTCATCTCCTCGCTGATGGCTGTGGCCAATTCATGCAACTGGTCCTCAGCCAGCTGGAACAGGAGTTTCTGGATGCGCCACACTAGCTTCTTCTGTATATCGCCGTTGGCCATCCTGCCTGCATTCTCTTTGGACCCGTCTGTGACTGCTATCTGTGTCGTACACCTCTGCCCCTGAAGACCTGCAGCTTGCCTCCGTCTCTACACATACATCACCATGGGTCTTTCAGGATCTGCAACATGAGAAGTTGCAAACCCTCGATGAGACCCCAAATATTGCCACCAGTGCCATGGAGACATGATAAATAACTCACAGGACACACAGCTCTCCTTCAGTGCTTTACTGATTGGTCTGCAATCACAGTGTACAATAGGACAAGGGTGACGGGACATCAAGGCACTCTGACATAACAGCTTTCTCTCTGTCTCGCTCAACCCCAAGCCCGAACTGACAGTATGTGTATATCACAATATGAGCAGCACAGTATCCCCTGGTGGCTATACTCTGTAGCCAAGTGGCCCATCTACAGAAATTTTTATTACTGTGTACAGTCCCCGTAACTTCAAACTGTATGAATAAAATAAAATAAATGTTACACTTAACAAGAATATATAGAAATAAGTGAATAACTCAAATAGTCATTTGGTTAGACTCAACATACCTGCAATCACAGTGTCAAATAGGACAAAGGTGATGAACATCAATGCACTCTCACATAACAGCTTTCTCTCTGAGGATGCATAACATGAAACCCAATAAAGCCCTTGCCACAATCCTCTTTCACATTGCAGGTTAAGTAAAGTGCAGGAACATATGCACATTCAATACTGTCTCTTAAACCAGTGGTTCTCAACCTTTTTGGGGTGCTGGACCCCCTGCGTATTTTTGATCTACCCTGAGGACCCCTCCACCTGATCTTGGGGGAGGGGGGTTGCAATCTGATAGAAACAGTAGAAACTGCATTTTAAATTGCATTATAGCATTTATTCACTCTGGGGCAAAAATAAGAGCTTTCGGTTGTAACTTAGATATAGTTAACAAAACAGAATTCTTATGCAGTAACTTTCAGATATGTGTAACAACAGAATATGTATTCAGTAACTTTCAGATATATGTAACAAAACAGAATTCTTATGCAGTAACTTTCAGATATATGTAACAAAACAGAATATGTATTCAGTAACTTTCAGATATATGTAACAAAACAATCTGTATTCAGTAACTTTCAGATATATGTAACAAAACAGAATATGTATTCAGTACCTTTCAGATATATGTAACAACAGAATTTTTATGCAGTAACTTTTAACAATGCAAACGGGAGCGAGATCTCTTATTAAAATACAATAAATTACACTTGTGAAACAGATGTAATTAGAGAAAAACGTCCTGTTACCCTTTATAGTTTAGGTAGATAAAGGTCTCAGTCACATCTGAGTAAAATAATCCTATTTCTATAAATGTCATTGGATCTTTTTTTAAAGATATTTTAGTTTCACGGACCCCTTGCAATTACACCACGGACCACTAGGGGTCCGCGGACCCCCGGTTGAGAAACGCTGTCTTAAACCAACAAAAGTTGTGTGGTTAGACCCGTCTTTCCGGTGCAGAAACGAAAACTACAATTCCCATATTGCCGTGACGCAGCGAGGAGCGGCCATTTCAAAGGCTACCTTGCACCAAAATGGCGGCCTCAAAGCTTGCCGTGTTCTACAACGCTACGAATTCTACCGAATCGCGGTTTACAGGGGGGGCCGTTATCTTGCACTTAATCCACAGCTTATAACGCGCATTTCCGCTTACGATAAGCAATTAGCCACCATTTTATGCGCAGTGTCTTGTTACCGTAGCCGTCTCTCTCAGTCCCAAGCCCGAACCGAGGGGGAAACCGTGCGTGTGCGCGTGTACGCGCAACAGGCGACGTCGCTTTTAAGACGCTAAACAACTGAGATTTAAAACAGCGTAACTTATATTGACCGCATTAACCTCGTTTCAGCAAATACCGAACAAGTGCGCTTTGTATTGTAAACATTCTATGGAAAAGCAAGATGAACAAATGATCAATACTGTAACGTGCATGGGTAAGAAGACACGCTGGCCGCTGGCTGGCGGGTCTGACCCTTTAGTCGAGCGGTTAGCGATGCCTCCTGCGGTGCGGGCGATGCGGGTTCGCTTCCCGGCCGCGGCACTTCCTGTGGTTGCGTTGTCCCCCGAATCCGCTACATTGGTGTCAGAAGTGGGATGGAGCGACCGTAGGGCCATCGGAAGCGCATGCGCCCTGAGGCGTGAAGGAGCTGATATGCTTAAGCGCGGGGACGCGCTTCCCGAAGGAGTGGGTAGTGTAACGTGCATGGATAAGTAGACACGTTGGTCCTTGACTAACGGGTCGGACCCTTTAGTCGAGCGGTTAGCGATGCCTCCTGCGGTGCGGGCGACACGGGTTCGCTTCCCGGCCGCTGTAGTTCCTGTGGTTGCGTTGTCCCCCCGAATTCGCTGCAATACCTTATATCGTTTAACCCCTTTCATCTCCCTCTAGTGTAACCTGGCCCAAACTACTTCGCTTGCATAGGGGCGCATTGTTTGTAGGGATCCCTCTCGACCGCAGTATTACCATTATTACATAGCCTTCTCCAGAGGTAGGTGTTCTCCTGGCTAGGTGGTTTCACAACAGGGTGTCTTATCAAACCAGCTGGGTTTGTTTTGTTAAATGGGGATGGGCCCGGCTACGATGTAAAAGGGACTATTCTGTGAATTTCATCTGGATTTAGATTGAGTTGAAGTTTCCTCAATTTTATGAGTTTTTTTGTTTCCTTTATGTAGAACTTGGGGGTGGGGGGGTGGGGGTCCCTCATTGGGGTGATCATTGCTTCCTAAACCTGTCTCCCAGAACCACGACACAGACTCCTCACCGCTCGTTACTGCCAGCTGGTGGCGGCTTCGTGAGCTCGGTAACTGCTGTTTATTGTCTTAATATCGCTTTTCTATATAACCTCTTCATATGTCCTACTGATTTAGCTCATTTCTGTTATTAGTTCACTTATCGCTAGATTCTTTCGTTTTTCTTTCTCAAACAACTCTTGTGTTTAGTAGGCAGCCTCTTGTTCCTAGTTTACTAGCTTTGAGCTTAGCCCAGTTTAGCAGTTAGCACTGTCACAGTTGCAGTCAAAGCAGCCTTGTTAAAACAATGGTTTGTGGTGACTGTTCCGTAGCTGCAGATAGGTTGTCTCTACTGGAGACATGTCCACGAGTTAGAGCAGCTTGTGTTGGCTAGGATTACGTTAGATGTGACGGGCACTCCAGATAGCATTAGCCCCGGGCCTGACAGCGGACTTGCTATTGTTGGCGCTAGCTCAGCCTCGTCGGCAGATGCAGCAAAGTTTGTCTCTGTTTACCAACGTGGGAAGGCTCGCAAGAGCAAGCCTGGTCTGGTCTGATCTGGTCTGCAGTCACCTCTCCCGACTGCAAACTAGTTTTCGCCCCTCACCAGACCTGTTGGTAGTCCTACCAGCCAGCGTGCCTCTCCCACTCCTGTCGACCGAGTAAAGCAACACACGCTAGTGATAGGAGACTCCATTACAATTCAATTCAATTCAATTCAATTTTATTGTCATTAAAAACAATGTGCAGGCACATGTTAAAAATGAAATGAGGGCTGTGGCTTCACCAAACAGTGCAAGACAGACACAGACAAACACAGCAAACACAATATAAGATATACACACATGAAGACCAAAAGCTAAAAATAAGTAAAAAAAAAAAAAGCTGGCGTACAAAATATTTAAAAATATCTACAGACATTCAGTGGGTGGCCAGGTTCTGGTGGGCAACAGCTTGTGGAAAGAAGCTGTTTTTGAGCCTGGTAGTGCGGGCTCTGAGGCTCCTGTAGCGCCTCCCAGAGCGCAGGGGGGAGAACAGTCCATGCTTGGGGTGGGTGGGATCTCTGCTGATGCTGAGACCCCTTCGAAGGCAGCGTTTGTGATAAATGTCTTTTATGGCTGGGAGCTGGGTACCAGTGATATGCTGGGCCGCCTTGACGATCCGCTGCAGAGCTTTCTGGTCTACGGAGGTGCAGTTGCTGTACCACACTGAGATGCAGATGGTCAGGATGCTCTCTATGGTGCAGTGGTAGAAGCTGGTTAGAATTGTGGGGGGTAGACGGGCACTCCTCAGCCTCCTCAAGAAATGCAGGCGTTGTTGGGCCTTTTTCACAAGGGCCTGGGTGTTTAATGTCCACGAAAGGTCCTCGCTAATGTGGACTCCAAGGAATTTAAAGCTGGAAACACGCTCCACTTCCACCCCATTGATGTGTATGGGGGAGTGGCTGCAGCTTCTAGACCTCCTGAAGTCCACAATCAGCTCCTTTGTCTTCTGCACATTAAGGACAAGATTGTTGCTAGTACACCATGATGTGAGGGGCTCAATCTCGTCTCTGTAGGCCATCTCATCATTGTTGGTGATACGGCCAATGACTGTGGTGTCATCTGCAAACTTAACTATAACATTTGAAGGGTGAGTTGACAGGCAGTCGTGGGTAAAGAGGGAGAAAAGAAGGGGGCTCAGAACACAGCCTTGAGGGGCACCTGTGCTGAGGGTTAGGGTGGAGGAGGAGTGGTCACCTAACCTAACAGACTGAGGTCTGTTGGGGAGGAAGTCCAGGATCCAGTTACAGAGGGAAGGGCTGAGGCCAAGGGAGAGGAGTTCGGTGGTTAGTTTGGCGGGGATGATAGTGTTGAAGGCAGAGCTGTAATCTATAAACAGTGTCCGGATGTACACTACCGTTCAAAAGTTTGGGATCACCCAAACCATTTTGTGCTTTCCATGAAAAGTCACACTTATTCACCACCATATGTTGTGAAATGAATAGACAATAGAGTCAAGACATTGACAAGGTTAGAAATAATGATTTGTATTTGAAATAAGATTTTTTTTACATCAAACTTTGCTTTCGTCAAAGAATCCTCCATTTGCAGCAATTACAGCATTGCAGACCTTTGGCATTCTAGCTGTTAATTTGTTGAGGTAATCTGGAGAAATTGCACCCCACGCTTCCAGAAGCAGCTCCCACAAGTTGGATTGGTTGGATGGGCACTTCTTGCGTACCACACGGTCAAGCTGCTCCCACAACAGCTCAATGGGGTTCAGATCTGGTGACTGCGCTGGCCACTCCATTACCGATAGAATACCAGCTGCCTGCTTCTGCTCTAAATAGTTCTTGCACAATTTGGAGGTCTAGGTTTAGGGTCATTGTCCTGTTGTAGGATGAAATTGGCTCCAATCAAGCGCTGTCCACTGGGTATGGCATGGCGTTGCAAAATGGAGTGATAGCCTTCCTTATTCAGAATCCCTTTTACCCTGTACAAATCTCCCACCTTACCAGCACCAAAGCAACCTCAGACCATCACATTACCTCCACCATGTTTAACAGATGGCGTCAGGCATTCTTCCAGCATCTTTTCATTTGTTCTGCGTCTCACAAACGTTCTTCTTTGTGATCCAAACACCTCAAACTTGGATTCATCCGTCCACAACACTTTTTTCCAGTCTTCCTCTGTCCAATGTCTGTGTTCTTTTGCCCATCTTAATCTTTTTCTTTTATTGGTCAGTCTCAGATATGGCTTTTTCTTTGCCACTCTGCCCTGAAGCCCAGAATCCCGCAGCCGCCTCTTCACTGTAGATGTTGACACTGGTGTTTTGCGGGTACTATTTAATGAAGATGCCAGTTGGGGACCTGTGAGGTGTCTGTTTCTCAAACTAGAGACTCTAATGTACTTATCTTCTTGCTCAGTTGTGCAACGCGGCCTCCCACTTCTTTTTCTACTCTGGTTAGAGCCTGTTTGTGCTGTCCTCTGAAGGGAGTAGTACACACCGGTGTAGGAAATCTTCAATTTCTTAGCAATTTCTCGCATGGAATAGCCTTCATTTCTAAGAACAAGAATAGACTGTCGAGTTTCAGATGAAAGTTCTCTTTTTCTGGCCATTTTGAGCGTTTAATTGACCCCACAAATGTGATGCTCCAGAAACTCAATCTGCTCAAAGGAAGGTCAGTTTTGTAGCTTCTGTAACGAGCTAAACTGTTTTCAGATGTGTGAACATGATTGCACAAGGGTTTTCTAATCATCAATTAGCCTTCTGAGCCAATGAGCAAACACATTGTACCATTAGAACACTGGAGTGATAGTTGCTTGAAATGGGCCTCTATACACCTATGTAGATATTGCACCAAAAACCAGACATTTGCAGCTAGAATAGTCATTTACCACATTAGCAATGTATAGAGTGTATTTCTTTAAAGTTAAGACTAGTTTAAAGTTATCTTCATTGAACAGTACAGTGCTTTTCCTTCAAAAATATGGACATTTCAATGTGATCCCAAACTTTTGAACGGTAGTGTATGTGTTGTTAAGTTCAAGGTGGGTCAGAGCAACGTGCAGGGCAGTGGCAATGGCATCCTTGGTAGACCTTTTGGGATGGTAGGCGAACTGATGTGGGTCGAATGTGGGGGGGATAATGTTTTTGATGTGAGCCAGAACCAGTCTTTCAAAGCACTTCATGGCAATGGGGGTGAGTGCTATGGGTCGGTAGTCATTCAGACATGTGGATGTTGGTTTCTTGGAGACAGGAATGATAGAGGTGGTCTTAAAGCATGCTGGGACTTTAGATTGGGACAGTGAGAGGTTAAATACAGGTGTGAAGACCTCAGCCAGCTGGTCGGCACATTGCCGGTAGACCCAACCCGGTATGCCGTCTGGTTACCTGCAATATCAGACTAGTTTCGCCAGCCTTGGTTCACTGTTTACCTGTGGCCAGAGTCTCTGACACAGAGGACAATCTTTGGGCGCTCGGATCACAGAGAGGAAACAGGGAACTCAGGCACACAGCACCACTACTTTAAGCAGCATTGTTATTCATGTCGGCACCAATAATGCTAGGATGAAACAATTGGAGATCACGAAAGCCAGCCTAGTCAGGATGCTTGAGTTTGCCAGAAAGATGTGTCGGTATCGATTGTTTCTGGTCCCTTACCCATGAGGGGTAATGATGAGATGTACAGTAGGCTCACCTCAATGAATGTCTGGCTGGCTTGTTACTGTAATGAGCAGGGATTCGGTTTTATTGATAACTGGCCTTCTTTCTGGGGCCACCCTTACCTGCTGAAAGCGTACGGCATTCACCCTGCTGGGGACGGTGCTGCTCTTTTGTCTAGCTATATAGATAGCTGCTTATGTTTAGTTTGAAGCTAGGGACTTATTCAGCAGGTAGCAGGTGATTAGAGAGCCTGCTAGGTTTAAACCTAGTGCAGATGTGGAGTCAACTAGTTTAGCTAATATGTTTAGTCAGGGAATTTCTCATAATATAATTTGACATCTTGGTCTGTAACATTGAGACTGTCTCCCTACCTTTTTGTATTGCTCCCAAACTCTCCGCATAAATGTGTGAAACACAAGAATTTAATAATAACTACTACCACTGGTGCTGGTGAAATGTGCAAAAAAGTGTCTTCTAATAAACTACAGAATCAAACATCTAATGTTATCAAAAGTGTGACCACATAACATCCAAAGCGTAGGTCGTCAAATTTGTCAACTAATAATACAAGGTGTCTAATTCCAATTAATATTTCATCTACTGGTAGCTCTAAAGTTCTGCCTACTACTGATCACTTCAACATGATGCTTAAATTTGGTTTCATGGATATCAGATCAGCCTCTCTCCAGGAATTTGGTACCATGAGCTTTGAGTAGTTACCAAAAGGGTGAGATTGTGGATACAAGCGGCTGAAATGAATTTCCTCCATAGGGTGTCTGGGCTCAGCCTTAGAGAGAGGGTGAGGAGCTCGGACATCCGGAGGAAGCTTGGAGTAGAGCCATTGCTCCTTTGCATTGAAAGGAGCCAGGTGAGGTGGTTCGGGCATCTGATTAGGATGCTTCCTGAGCACCTTCCTTTGGAGGTTTTCCGGGCATGTTCAACTGGGAGGAGATCTCAGGGTAGACCCAGAACTCGCAGGAGGGACTACATGTCCAATCTGGCCTGGGAATGCATTGGGATACCTCAGGAGGAGCTGGAGGGCGTTGCTGGGGAGAGGGATGTCTGGAGTGCCCTACTTAGCTTGCTGCCACCGCGACCCGACCCCGGAGAAGCGGCTGATGATGAGTTGAGATATCAGATCACTGACTACCAAAGCCTTACTAATAAGTGATCTGATTCTTGAACACAGTTTTGATATGATTGGGTTATGTGATGGCCTGGCGGCCTGTCCAGGGTGCCTCCCCGCCTGCCACCCAATGACTGCTGGTCATTGGGTGGCATCCGCGCGACCCTGAGAGCAGGATAAGCGGTTTGGATAATGGATGGACGGATGAATGTGAAACATGGCTGAAACCAAATGTTTTCCTTCCCTTAAAAGAAGCTTCCCCACCCGACTATATTTATGCCCATGTAACTTGGGCAAATATACAAGGTGGGGGTGTTGCCTTGATATGTCTATTTTCAATTTAACTTCTCAACTTTAATCTAAACCAATCTTTTGAGGCTCCTATTTTCTTAAATCCATCTCCCTCAGCCACGAACAGACTTGGCTCAGTCCAGATTGTGATACTCTGTTGACCTCCTGGCTCTTACTGACTATTTCTCGAAGAATGTGGAGAATTTGTCTCAGGTCTTTTTACTCATTCTGGTGAGATTCTAATTCTTGGTGACTTCAATATTCATCTGAATAAGGCTGCTGATCCTCTTAAGTAAAGCCTTTCTGGCACTAGTTGGTACTTTTTGGTTCGCTCAGTTTGTTCAAGAGTCGACATATTGCAGTGGTAATACCCTTAATTTGGTTTTATCTAAAGGGATAGCTGTTTCTGATCTGAATGTCTTGCCAACCGCATCTGCTGTGTCAGACCATTTTCTCATCAAATTTGAAGTATTATTGGCCTGTCCTGTTAATGATGACACAGATGTAATTGCCACTCACCACACTGGTCCGTCCAACTTATCCACCGTGCTCTTAAGTGGGCCTGCAGCAGACTGGAACCTAAATGGCGAAAATCAAAATGGGAAGTTTTGCACCTATCTTGGAATGAATGTTTATTGAAATTAGGGGTGGGGGGGAAATTGATTTTTAGATGCATCGAGATTCTCTCAAAGATTATATATCGATGCAGAAAACTCAATAATCTGAAATTTAAACTCAATTCTTGACTGGGCTGTACGCTCCTTATGGCTGCCGCCGAACCAACTGGATAGTGAAACGTAACAGACGTAAAACATGCGCGTTGTGTTTACGTTCTAAGCTAGGCTACTTCTTCAGTTTTGGTGAGGATGGCTGAGCACAAGTAACCGAAGTTGGATACAATCTCACTGACACCCTCTGGCTTAAAAGCCAGCGTATGGAAGCATTTTGGCTTCCATGAAGTTGAAGGGAAAAGGGACCTGGACAAGAGCCACACTGTATCTAAGCTGTATCTAAATAAAATAAAATATTTTGGGAACACAACAAACATGAGAAGTCATATTTCACGTTTCCACCCGGAGTTGGAGGAAAAACAGCCAGTTGTAGTTGCTGCCAACCAGAGAACATTTGAACAAGTGATAGCAAAGCTTCCACCGTACTTGGAAAGAGCGAAGCAAATCACAAAGTCAATCGCAACTTTATTGCCAACGACTTGCGCCCCTACTCAGTCATTGAGAACCAGGGCTTTCGCACCGTGCTGCACACTTTGGAGCTGAGATACAACATCCCATCTCGATGTTTTTTCACCGACACAGCGATACCCACACTCTACAACGAAACCAAAACCAAGGTCATGGAATGATTGAGGAAAGTGGGTAGGATAGCAATAACATGCAATGCGTGGACATCCATTGCTACAGAATCTTATGTCACCGTAACAGCACACTTTATTACTGATAACTGGCAACTCGTGTCTCACGTGCTCCAGACGAGCAATGTGTGAGGGCCACACGGGTGCAAATGTGGCTGAGCTGTTACAGAATGTAGCAGAAGAATGGCAGTTCACTACCAAAGATGTCGTTTTAGTGACTGATAATGCGGAGGTTTATGGATGTGGTGAGGGAGGACATGCAGGTGGCTGGTGTGACAGAGGAAGATGCAGAGGACTGGAAGAGATGGAGACAGATGATCGACCCCTAACAGGAGCAGCCGAAAGTAGTAGTAGTGGAGAGTGGAGACGAAATGTGATCACTGAGGCTGCATCACTAGAGGTAATTCTGCTATTTTATTTTATGTAAAAATCAATGTAAAACATATAAAATGTCACTTTGGGCTGAAGACATTTGACAAAATAACACATATTCCATCAACAATACAAGTATTTTGATATCGAATAGAAAAAGCACATTTGTGTTTGGTTAAATGATATTGTTCAAATATGGTTTGGGTTGAAGATATTGATGTTGTCATTTAAAATTTTAAGGTTGTTGTGTTTACCTGTTCTTATTGTGTTTATCTACAGCAAGAGGTGAGAGCAGAAGAGGAGGAAAACCCAGAGCCCAACACAGTGAGTGAGGAGGACACCCCTCATCTCAAGACCACTGAGGAGCAACACCAAAGCTCCTCTGCTCCCAGAAAAAGGCTTCATCTTCTCTGCTAGTGAATCTGCTGGGACAGACCTTCGCTGATGCTAGAGTTCAGCAACCCATGTCAGCCTCTGCCAGAGCTGAGGAGGAAGTGACCAAGTATCATAGTGTCTCACCTCTCTCTGTCTCTGTCTCTCTCTCTGAGGACCCTCTCAGTCGGTGCAGTAAGAATGAGGCGAAGTTTCCTCTGATTTCCAAGTTGGCCAAGAGATACTCGTGTATTCCAGGCACCAGTGTCTCTGCAGAGAGTCTTCTACTGCAGGGGATATAGTTACTGCACAGCAGAGCACACTTACACTGGAGCATGTAGACAAACTCCTGTTCTTACACAAAAACGTGCACATTCCAGCATTCACCAGCTAAACACATTTGCTATGTTGCACTTCCATGATTTCATTGTGGCCTATTATTTGTATTTACTCCCATTATTTATTGTTTTACCACATATTCCACAGAAAGTGTTAGTTTTGTATGAGAGCTGGTACAGAATTCTATGTTGTTTTTGTATGAAAGCTGTTTTTGATTTTAATATACAGCAAAAAAAAATTAAAAAAAATTTTTGTCTGAGGGATTCTGTGCCCATTGCCCGTAACAGGAGGGTTTCGGTTGAAGTCTTTATTATTTATTTGTGAATGAGGGCAGCTTTTTATGTTTTTTTTTTAACAATACTTTATTAAAGAAAATGCAGCAATATGTTGTACAAAAATAGAAAAAAGGTCACACACTGGGCATTTTCAGTTTTTTTCTTCTTCTTCCCAACCCAAAACACCCTTAACCCCCTACCTTACACCCCATCCCGCAGGCCTCTTCCACAGGAAATAAATTACTACAGTAGTATAAATAAAGGTGGAAATTACAGTAAATAAAATTAAGTAAATATAATTAATAATTAATTAGTAATTAATAATTACATTTAATTAATAATTATAATTGAATATAATAGAACACTACAATATAAAGATGGATATAAGTTGTACTCATGAAGACGGGGGGAAATAAATAAATACAATGAATAAAATCGGTCATTAATTTCACCGAGACGGTTGCAGTACTGCTGAGAGTCCCGAACATATTGTCTGGGACCTGCAGATATGGTACCAAGTCACCCACATGTCGCAGACAGGACCACAACACACCTCCACTATGAAATTTCACTGGCAGGCAGTTGATCAAAATAACTGATTAATGGTTACCAATGGGAAAAGAATCTGTCAGTGGAACCCCTCATGGAGAATCAAATTTTTTCCAATTTCAAGAAGTACGTTACATCGCATATCCAGGATTTAAATGATGGGGGTAGAGAGGATTTCCATAGCAAGAGAATGCTTCTGCATGCAATTAGGGAGGAAAAGGCAATAATGTTAGTTTGAATATTAGTTGTAACGTTTATCTTCTGTTGGTCTTCCAAAAATGGCTATGTGAGGAGATAGTGAAATTTGAGTCCGTGTTATTTCGGAGACTACAATGAAAAAAGATTGCCAAAACCTAAATAATTTGGGGCACGACCAGAACGTATGTGTTAGATCACACGAAGAAAGTGAGTCTCTATTCCATTTATCTTCGATTGTATCTTGGTAAATTTTGGAAGGCTTAGCCTTACTATAGTGGAGTCTGTGAACCACCTTAAACTGGATAAGGCTAAGCCGGGTACAAGAGGAGGACAAGTTAACAGTTTTTAGGGCTTCTTCTCAGAATTGACCGGAGAAAGTAGTCTGTAACTCGCTCTCCCAGTTTGCTCTAATTTTCTCTAAAGTCGATTCGTTCGTAGGTTGTAAATGGTCATAAAGGTAAGAGACATGGCCCTTGGTTAAAGTATCAGCCATGAGTATGTGATCTGTGCCAGTGGCAGGTGGAATTTGAGGGAAGACCGAAGCATGAGCCCTTGCAAAGTCCCGTAGTTGAAAATACCTAAAAAGTCTGAATTGTTTAGTTCGGAAGTGGCGCACAGTTGATCAAGGCTAGCAAATGACCCGTCCACATACAAGTCTCTCAGCTTTTTATGTTATCAAGTGATTGCTGACGTCTTTCTGAAGCCCATGTTAATTTACAACAAGGCTGCTGCTGCAGGCACACTTTTGTTTCTTTTCTTGTTGGTTCTTTGCAATGCTGGGAAAAGTGACCTTTCAGTTGACACATCTCTTCTATTTGTTACTGTATGAATAAAAGGTAATGAAAGTAAATTCATCTGTTTGTTTTAATTGTGGATCATTGCAAATGTGCTATGTTTTAAAAGTAGCAAGTAGTCACACAGAGAGAAAAATAAATCATGTATAGAAAACAAAGCTGTTGATGCATCAAGATGCATCCGTAATCGTTTCAGAATGGCATCATAACCCTCTGAATCGGAATCGTATCATGAGGTGCCTAGAGATTCCCACCCCAATTGAAATAAATACAAGTGTGCTCTCTCACTTTGTCAATATTAATAAACATAACCCCAGATTTCTCTTGGACACTGTATCTAAATTCACTAAAAAGCAGCCGTCTATTAGCTGCTCACCATTCACGGCCCATGAGTTTCTAGACTTTTTCTGCAATAAGGATGATGAGATCATAAACAAAATTAGTTCTTCAACTCCAGCTACTCCTGCAGATCCTGTCTTTACCAAATTCATATCTATACAACAATGAGTCACATTCATATCTATACACTGAGTCCATGTTATTACAGCTTTTGAGACTATCTCTCTTGATACTTTGACTAAGTTTGTGTCAGCTTCTAAACCAACAACTTGCCTACTTGACCCTTTACCAAAAGTTTTTAAAGACCTCTGGCCTTTCCTGGACCTGCAATGCTAGACATTGTTAATTTATCACTTACTACTGAAACTCTTCCCAGCAGTTTTAAGACAGCGGTGCTCAAACCTCCACTTAAGAAACTGCACTTCGATCCAGGGTCTCTTAATAGCTATCAACCAGCCTCTAATCTCCCATTCTTTTCTAAAGCACCAGTGAGAGTTGTGTATCAACAACTTTCGACCCATACAGAAGAAAACTATCTATATGAACCTTTTCAATCAGCTTTCAGGGCCTGTCACTCCACTAAAACTGCGCTTACCAGAGTGGTGAATGATCTTTTACTAGCTATGAACTCTGATTCCACTTCTGTGCTTCTACTACTGGACCTCAGTGCAGCCTTTGACACCACTGATCACTGTATACTATTAGACAGATAAAATTGTAATTTTGGTGTCTCTGGCTTAGCTCTCTCTTGGCTTAATTCCTACTTATCTGGAAGAATACATTGCGTCTGCTATAATAATGTTACATTGTGCAGGATGAAAGAAAGGAGACGAGACAACTTCTCCTTTTGACCACACAGCTGTTGGGGTCGTTTATTTCCTCCAACAAACTCTTAAGTCAGCAGTTCATTCTGCTACAAACCTCAGCTTCGTGTCTACCCACAATACCCCTTGCTAACCCCCGCCCACTGTCTTAAAGGGACCGTCTCTGACCCGCATGGGAAATGTCTAACCTGCAAGTAGGTCACTACACACGCCACCCCAGAATTCACCATGACAAAAAGGAAAAAAAAATCAACGTGGCGGGGGACGAATAATGCGGCCAAAACGGCTCCTCTTGATGGGTGTAGGGGCAGGGGGGCGTCCACGCCGAGGGGGCTGGGCTAGTTGAACCGGCCTGTCCAAGTCCAGGTGAGCCGACTTGAGGCGATCCGCTGAAACCCACTCCTGCTTACCACCGACACCCACAACAAAGTTCTTACCCCCCGCCGCCAGGACACGGAAGGAGCCATCGTAGGGGGGCCACAGGGGGTTATGGTGGGCGGCATGCTGGATGAAGACATAACCGGCCGACTGCAGGTCCTTGGGGATGTAAGACTGAGGGAGGCCGTGCCGCGAAGTTGGGACTGGAGTGAAAACGCTGGCAGCATCCTGGAACACAGCCCGTTGGCGGGCAGCAGACCAGGGTGCCACGCCGTCTGGGAAAAATTCCCCCAGGACCCGCAGTGGCTGGCTGTAAACCAGCTCGGCCGACGAGGACTGGAGGTCTTCCTTAGGGGCGGTCCGCAGGCCAAGCATGACCCATGGGAGCCGGTCGACCCAGCTACTGTCTGTGAGGCTGGCCCGAAGAGCGGCCTTCATAGAATGATGAAATTGCTCACATAAACTGTTGCCCTGTGGGTTGTACGCCGTGGTGCGGTGCAGCTTCACCCCTAGGCTTTCAGCGACTGCAGACCAGAGCTCAGATGTGAAATGCGGGCCCCAGTCAGAAGTGAGGTCAGATGGCGTGCCAAACTGGGCTACCCAGGACCCGATGAACGCCACCTCAGCAGACGTGGTGGTTGACAACGTAATTGCCTCTGGCCACCTAGTGGTCCTGTCCACCATGGTAAGGAGATGAGTGAAACCACGGGAGGAGGGAAGGGGTCCTACTAGGTCCACATTGACATGGTCGAAACACCTCCCAGGCACTGGGAACAGTGCCAGGGGTGCCTTGGTGTGTCAGTGTACCTTGGAGCGCTGACACGCCACGCAGGTGCCTTCCCAGTCCTTGATGTCCTTCCTGAGGCCATGCCACACGAACTTGACCCCCACCAACTTCGTTGACGCCTTCACGCCTGGGTGTGAAAGACTATGGATGGTGTTGAAAACCCGTCACCGCCAGCCCGTGGGCACCATGGGCCCGGGCTGACCCGTGGAGATGTCACACAGAAGGGTGGCCCCAGCGTCGTCTAACACCACATCCTTCAACTGCAGCCCAGTGTCAGCAGTCCGTTAGGCCTGCACTTCTGTGTCAGCAGCCTGGTCTGCAGCCATGGCTGTGTAGTCAAGTCCCAAGTGGATGGCCCCCAACATCGCCTGGGAGAGGGTGTCGGCGACGAAGTTCTCCATGCTGGCGACATGCCAGATGTCAGTGGTGAACTCCGAGATGTAAGAGAGCTGCCGCTGCTGGCGCCCAGACCACGGCTTGGTGGCTTTGGCCATGGCGAATGTCAGTGGTTTATGGTCCACAGACACAGAGAACCGGTGGCCTTCCAGCAGGAACCGGAAGCAGCGGATGGCGAGAAACAGGCCAAGAAGCTCCCGGTTGAAGGTACCGTATTTCCTCTCACTGCTGCGCAGCTGTTGGCTGAAAAAAGCAAGTGGCTGCCAGGCTCCGCCCACCCACTGCTCATACATTGCCCCCACGGTGAAATCTGAGGCATCCGTGGTGAGTGCTACTGGGGCAGTCGGTGATGGGTGCGCCAACAAGGCGGCGTCAGCCAGCGCAGCCCTAGTGTTCTCAAACGCCCGGTTTTTCTCCTCCGGCCAGCCCACTGGGCCCTTGGGGTCCCTACCCTTCAGAGCGTCATACAGGGGGCACATGAGATGAGCCGCCCGGGGAATGAACCGGTTGTAAAAGTTCACCATGCCCAGGAACTCCTGCAGGGACTTCACCATGTTTGCGCATGGGAACCTGGCGACAGCGTCCACATTGTTGGGGGGGAGGGTTGCTCCATCCTTTGTAACTCGTTGCCCAAGGAAATCAAAGGCTGGCAGGCCCAACTTGCACTTTGCCAGGTTGACGATGAGCCCATGCTGGCTGAGCCGTTTGAACAGCTGCCAGAGGTGGACCAGGTGCTCCGCTGCGGATGTACTGGCCACGAGAATGTCGTCCAGGTAAACAAACAGGAATGGCATATCTGGCAGCACAGAGTCCATGAGCCGCTGAAAGGTCTGTGCAGCCCCCTTGAGCCCAAACGGCATCCTCAGGAACTCGAACAGGCCGAACGGCATGATTACTGCTGTCTTCAGCACATCCTGTGGGCGGACCGGCGCCTGGTGGTATCTGCGCACGAGGTCTACCTTGGAGAAGATGACCGCCACCGCCAAGTGCACGGAGAAGTCCTGGATGTGCGGGACGAGGTAGCGGTCTGGTGTTGTGGCGTTGTTGAGGTGGCGGTAATCACCACATGGGCGCCAGCCACCGTTAGCCTTCGTGAACATATGCAGGGAGGAGGCTCATGGACTGTCGGAGTGGCGCATGATGCCGAGGCGCTCCATGTTGGTAAACTCCTCCTTGGCGATGGCGAGCTTGGCTGGGTCGAGGCTCCGTGCATGAGCATAGACTGGGGGGCTCGTGGTGGTAATGTAGTGTTCCACTCCATGCTTGGTGACTGCTGATGAGAAGATGGGCGTTGTGAGGTCCGGAAACTCAGCGAGCAGACGCTGAAATTCATCCCCACTGGCAATCATGTTGGACAAGCCGATGGGACCCGCCTCCCCCAGCGTATATGGGTAAGAGCAGAAGGAGACGGCGTCAATCAAGCGGCGTTTTTAACGTCTACCAACAGTCCATAAGCGCACAGGAAATCCACACCCAGGAGGGCAATGGACACCTTCGCCATTACAAAGTCCCAGCCGAACCGCCGACCTCCAAAAACCACCTCCACATACCTCGTGCCATAGGTGCGTACAGGTGTGCCATTAGCAGCATCCATAGGAGGGCCGAATCCGCCGGCTATCGCGTCCACTGGTGTCGCAGGCAGGATGCTCCGCTGCTTGCCTGAATCAACTAGCAACCGCTTGCCGGAGATGTTGTCCTGAATAAACAGCAGCCTGCCTTCCTGGCCAACACTCAGGGCTACTACTGAGTGCTGGCCCTGGCTTTTCCCGCCCTGCTGAAAGTGCATGGCGCATGGTATTGCTTGGCTTTGGTTCCAAACCTAGCATGGTAGAAGCACAGTCCCCCTGCCGACGAGAAACTGCTGCCGCAGTGACGCCTACAGCCTCAGCCGGCGGTGGTGGAAGAGCGTGGGCAGGCAGCAGAGCGGCCGCACACTGCTGTTGGCTGGTGAGAAAAATCCTGTCAGCCTCCGCGGCCAACTCCTGAAAGTTGCTGGTGGTGGACAACTTGGAGCTTGCCAAGGCAGCACAGATGTGTGGGGGGAGCTGACGGAGGAACAGCTGGCCGAAAAGGAAGGTGGGATTGCACGAACCCACCATACTCAGCATCTTGTCCATTAGCTTAATCGTACCGTACTTATCCACGGGCAGCGGGGCTTGCAGCAGGCCCAATATCCATGATGCTGTAGATGTTCCGAGTGCCGCCACAACGTATTGGTACTTGGTCTCATCCACGGTGATGTTCCTAATCGCGAACTGGGCTTCGATGTGAGCGAACCATGCTGCCACAGCCGTTTCCCAGAAGTCAGGCAGTTTGAGCGAGATGGCGTTAGTCACTGCCGCTGCACTGGTAGCTTCGTCCTCCATGGCTCACATCGGGGTCACCAATGTGGAGGATGAAAGAAAGGAGACGAGACCGCTTCTCCTTTTGACCACACAGCCACGGGGTCGTTTATTTCCTCCAACAAACTCTTAAGTCAGCAGTTCATTCTGCTACAAACCTCAGCTTTGTGTCTACCCACAATACCCCTTGCTAACCCCCGCCCACTGTCTTAAAGGGACCGTCTCTGGCCCGCATGGTGAATATCTACCCTGCAAGTAGGTCACTACAACATCAAAATTCTCTGACATTGGCGTACCGCAGAGCTCAGTTCTTGGCCCTGTACTTTTCTCTCATTATATTTCACCTCTTGGCCAAATTATATCAAGTCATGGAATAAATTTCCATTGCTATAGTGATGATACTCAGCTGTATGTACTTATAAGGGCTGATGCTCGTGCTGAAATGACTAATTTAGAGGCCTGTTTAGCTGCTGTGAAAATTTGGATGGCACTAAATTTCCTGCTTTTAAATTCAGATAAAACTGAGATGCTGGTCGGTGGCCCTGCTAGACACAGATACCAATTTGATCAATTAACAATAATAATCGACAACTCTGTGATTTCATAAATTCTCACAAAGTGTGGCAGCCAAAAATCTTGGTGTTACGTTTGATCCCAGCTTTTCCTTTGATAAGTATATTAAAGAAATCACCAAGACTGCCTTGTTTCACTTACATAACAGCCAAAGTTTGGTCTTTCCTGTCTGTAGCTGACACAGAGACTATAATACATGCATTTTGTTTCATCCAGACTTATTGTAATGTTCTGTTTTCAGGTCTTCCACATGCTAGTACTGAAAGTCTTCAGATGGTTCAAAATACTGCAGCTACAATCATAACTAAAAGTAGAAAATTTGACCTTAATACACTAATTCTTTCCTCCCTTCATTGGCTTCCTATCCATGAAATATCAGATTTCAAGGTGCTTCTGCTGACTTATAATATCCTAAATGGGCTTTCCCCATCATACACGTCTGATCTCCTTAAACCGTACATTCCATCTCGAGCTCTCTGCTCTCAAAATACAGAGCCTCTGTGTGTACCCAAAGTTGAAAAGAAATCACATGGTGGCAGGGCCTGTTGCTATCGGGCCCCGCTGTTGAGGAATAACCTGCCTGCTGCCATCAGACAGTCAGTCTGTTGAGTCCTTTAAATACAAACTTAAAAGTCATCTTTTTTGGGGGGAGGGGGTTCCCCCTTTTTTCTCCCCAATTGTACTTGGCCAATTACCCCACTCTTCCGAGTCGTCCCGGTCTCTGCGATACCCCCGCTGCCGATCCGGGGAGGGCTGCAGACTACCACAATCCTCCTTCAATACATGTGGGGTCGCCAGCCGCTTCTTTTCACTCGACAGTGGGGAGTTTCGCCAGACGTAGCGCATGGGAGGATCACACTATCCCCCCCCCCAGTTCCCTCTCCCCCCTGAACAGGCGCCCCAACCGACCAGAGGAGGCGCTAGTGCAGCGACCAGGACACATACCCACATCCGGCTTCCCACCCACAGACACGGCCAATTGTGTCAGTAGGGACGCCCTCCAAGCCGGAGGCAACACGGGGATTCGAACTGGGATCCCTGTGTTGGTAGGCAACGGAATAGACCGCTACGCTACCCGGACGCCCCACAAAACCCTTTTTTTTTTTTTTGCCTTAGCCTACAATTAGTTGCCTTTAAGTTGAGTGCTTCACAACCTGGACTGCGTGGCGGGTTGGTTTCTGTCTCAACCAAGCATTGTTCTGCTGACGCAATTATAGATTATTGATTATAGCAAACTGTTGTCTTCTCTCACGTCTTTTCTCTCTCTCTGAATGATGTCTTCTCCTGTTTCTTGTGATGTGATGTGAGTCTCCCTTGTATGGACGTGTAATCTGTCCCCCTCCCAGTCTCCATGGTGACAGTGGTCACCACCTGGACACTGCTTATAAATCCATATAATTTTGTTATCTGTTTCAATGTTGTTATCCTCCTCTCACTCAGATGCGTTTTGTTGTTGTTGTTGTTTTGTGTCCCGTGTGTGTGATTGGTGTGATGTGAGTCTCCCCTGCCCCTGTGTGCGTGTGTAGTCTGTCCTGCTGTCAGGTCTCCATGGTGATGCTGGTCGCGTGGCTCAAGTCCTGGGCAGTTCCGGTGGCATCTGGACACGGCTTGGCCTCCTCATCATATTCTTCATATATTTTATAATTCCATTATAATTGTGTTATCCTCTTTCAATGTTGTATTGTGTAAATTGTGTAAACACAACATCCATGGCCCGTTGTGCGTCTTGGGAGAGAGATCCTCCTCCGCTGCTCTCCCTGAGGTTTCTTCCTAGTTTTTTTCTCCCTGTTAAAGGTTTTTTTTTTAGGGAGGTGTTCCTTATCCGATGCGAGGGTCTAAGGACAGGATGTTGTGATGCTGTAAAGCCCCCTGAGGCACATTTGTAAGTTGTGATAATGGGCTACACAAATAAAACTGACTTGACTTGACTTGACAGGCAGACAGAGAGAGAGAGAGAGAGAGAGAGAGAGAGAGAGAGAGAGAGACAGGAAGATAGCTACCCATCCATCCATTATCCAAACCGCTTCTCCTGCTCTCAGGGTCGTGGGATGCTGGAGCCTATCCCAGCAGCCACTGGGCGGCAGGCGGGGAGACACCCGGGACAGGCTGCCAGGCCATCACAGGGCCGACAGACAGACAGACAGATAGAAAACTGTCCTCAACTGTATAGCCATATAACCAAGAAGCTATAAAAATAAAAATATAAGAAATACAAAATAAAATTAAAATAAAAAAAATATCTGGTAACACTTTAGTATGGGGAACATAGTCACCATTAATTAGGTGCTTATTAGCATGCAAATTAGTAACATATTGGCTCGTAATTGGTCATTATGACGTACTCATTAATGCCTTATTCTGCATGGCCTTATTATACAACCAGTAAGCCATGAACTATGAGTTTTCCCTCTATAACCTCAGAAGTATTGCTTATTAGTAGTACCATCTCAATATGCTTTGCTTAGTATGGCCTTTATAAGGTGGTAGTACCACAAGAAGAGTTATTCTCCCTTACTAACACTTAATGAATATGCTCTGTTCTTACATAACAACACACAACACTACAAGTGTTCATAGTGTTAAATTACTGTACATTAAGTTTTTGTTACTTAGAATATGTTCCCCATACTAAAGTGACATCTTGATCATTACTAATTCACTAGTAATTAAGTGTTTTTATGTTCCCCATACTAAAGTGTTACCAAGTATCTTCATATGTGCATGGAAAGAAATGGAAGAAAGACGGAGCAAACGGGTCAGATGTGCCATATCCTGCGACGGTGGCGGCAGCGGTGCACATGGTCAGACTGCTTGTTTAGTTGGCTGCATTAACGAGCAGTGAGGTCACGTGACGGTTTGCTCTGATTTTCAGGTACTTTAAATGCTGCTGATGGAAGCAGCCGGGATTCAGCACACGCTGGATGTGACTCGTCCCTGTGTGTTTTATCAGTCTGGTGGAACGGGAGCAGTTAATAGGAGAGCGGAGGTGTTTACTGCACCCCGGTGATCTTACAGATTTTCACAACCGTGCACAACTCCCTTCTCCGCATGGTGTTGGGACTCTCCAAACCAACCTGCAACACACCGGGGCGGTTTGCTCTCTTGACTTGTTTGTGAAACAGAACAGTAGGCCGGATCTGTTTAGTTGGCCAGCACGTGTAAGGACATGTCAGCGTTTCATGTCATTTTTGTGACGCTAAACTATTTGTTTGACCTCGGGATCGATGAGGTCGCGCGACTGAGTACTACTTCTTGTCGTGGTCGTATTGTGACGGGGGGGGGGGGGAAGTAGGAACAATAGCCTGCAGCCTGAGAATAGGGAGGTACACGGGGGGGCAGAAAAAGGTCAGAGGGAGCATTCAGGGGAGAAGGCATATATGTGTCACACAGCCGCAGTGAAGTGGCTGTCAGCCTGGCTGGGGGGGGGGGGGTCCACTATAAGCATGCCACAGCCAATCAGGATGGTACGCCGAGCTGGAGGGTTTGTTTGGGCAGAATTGAGTGCCGGTGTCGTCCTGTTGTGAACCCGTTATAGCCGTAGAGCCGGCCGGGAATGTCATGGGCAGGACCGAGGGGACAGATTCGGCGTGTGTGTGAGGAGTTTTTCCCCCCCATACGTTCTGTAGCCGGCAAAAGTTGAATCAGGCCCGGTGAAGGTCGGGTTTCGGTTTGTAGATCGTTATAGCCGACTTAACGTCTTGCCACTTGTTTACCCCGTGAACCTCAAAATTCATGGCCCCTCGGCTGGGTCGGGCCCTCCATTTTAAACAGATGTTGTGGTGGAGATAAAGGTTGCGCAAGAGGAACAGGGGTTGGGACCACCAGGGTCACACTTACAGCCTGCCTTTGTGCAGGGTTGATGGACTTCCTCTGGGCCCCTCAGGTTCTTAAATAAAGCACACGGCAGAAAGGGCAGCGCAGGGCTCTACTTGATGGGAGGGGCTTTGTTGGACAAGACCAGACTCTTAATGATTTTAAGATGTATATATACGTACATATACATACATCTACACACACATATATATATAATATATACATCTACATATATATGTATATATATATGTTTGTGTGTGTATATATGTGTGTGTATGTGTACATCTACATATATATATGTGTGTGTGTATATGTATATATATGTGTGTGTGTGTACATCTACATATATATCTATATATGTGTGTATATGTGTGTGTGTGTGTGTGTGTGTGTGTACATATATATCTATATATATGTGTGTGTATATATGTGTGTGTGTGTATCAGTGCCACAGCGGTTAGCGCGGTCGCCTCACAGCAAGACGGTCCTGGGTTCGAGCCCCTGGGTAGTCCAACCTTGGGGGTCGTCCCAGGTCGTCCTCTGTGTGGAGTTTGCATGTTCTCCCTGCGACCCTGAGAGCAGGGTGAGCAGTTTAGATAGTGGATGGGTGGATGGATGGATGGGTGGATGGATGGGTGGGTGGATGGGTGGGTGGCTGTATAACAAAGGGATATGCTAAACAGCTTGAAGGTTGACATGAACATACATAGTGGCTGTTGTGATGATCAGTTGGAGACTTGATGTGATCATTCAGACACTGGTTTACTTGTTGTCATTTGGATGCAGGTGCGGTGTTGGGCCTTGTTGAAGCATGATACGACTGTTCGATATCAGCGGCGGTTGCTCAGCGGCACTCTCGAAGTTAAAGAGGTCACTCGTATATTCTGAGCTCTCTTTAAACTGCAAACCATATTGGATGAACGCATTGAATTGGTTAATCACCGTTTGACAGAAGTGACCACTGCTGCTGGAAAATGGCTGCTGGCGTGAAGGCACAGCTCGTTGTAGAATATTGTTGAACCAGTCAACTAAGAACCTGTATGTCCATCCATCCATCCATCATGCATCCATCCATCCACCATCCATCCATCATGCATCCATCCATCCATCATCCAAACCGCTTATCCTGCTCTCAGGGTCGCTGGGATGCTGGAGCCTATCCCAGCAGTCATTGGGCAGCAGGCGGGGAGACACCCTGGACAGGCCGCCAGGCCATCACACAGGGCCGAGACACACACACACACACACACACACACACACACATTCACCCCTAGGGGCAATCTAGTACGGGTGAGTCACCTGACCTACATGTCTTCGGACTGTGGGAGGAAACTGGAGACCCCGGAGGAAACCCACACAGACACGAGGAGAACATGCAAACTCCACACAGAGGACGACCCGGGACGACCCCCAAGGTTGGACTACCCCGGGGCTCGAACCCAGGACCTTCTTCCTCTGAAGTGACTGCGCTAACCACTGCGCCACAACAACATTTTCTAGTGGCAAAAGGTAGCAGTAGTGGTAATCAACACAATTAAAGCGTAGCGACAAGGAGGTTGAAGTAGTGCCGGTAACATTTCAAATCATAATGGTACGTCTGAAATGTAAAGTATCCATTTTCTGTTGACTGAAGCTCACATGGGGGCGGCACGGTGGCGCAGTGGTTAGCACGGTTGCCTCACAGCGAGAAGGTCCTGGGTTCGAGCCCCGGGGTAGTCCCGCCTTGGGAGTCGTCCTCTGTGTGGAGTTTGCATGTTCTCCCCCGTGTCAGTGTGGGTTTCCTCCGGGGGCTCCGGTTTCCTCCCGCAGTCCAAACACATGTAGGTCAGGTGGATCAGCCGTACTAGATTGTCCCTAGGTGTGAATGTGTGTGTATGTGTGTGTGGGCCCTGTGTGATGGTCTGGCGGCCTGTCCAGGGTGTCTCCCCGCCTGCCGCCCGGTGACTGCTGGGACAGGCTCCAGCATCCCCACGACCCTGAGAGCAGGATAAGCGGTTCGGATGATGGATGGATGGATGAAGCTCGCATGTAAGCTCGCTGTATATACGATAAACGCCAAAATGTCATGTTTATGGAGAAGCAGTGCCCCCTCGACAAGTGTTTCCTGGTGGTTACTTCCTTGTGGTTTCGGCTGCAGTTTCCTCTGAACACCCGAGGCCGTCTCTCCATCTTCAGTCTCTCTCTCTCCATCTTCAGTCTCTCTCTCTCCATCTTCAGTCTCTCTCTCCATCTTCAGTCTCTCTCTCTCCATCTTCAGTCTCTCTCTCCATCTTCAGTCTCTCTCTCTCCATCTTCAGTCTCTCTCTCCATCTTCAGTCTCTCTCTCCATCTTCAGTGTCTCTCTCCATCTTCAGTCTCTCTCTCCATCTTCAGTCTCTCTCTCTCCGTCTTCAGTCTCTCTCTCTCCATCTTCAGTCTCTCTCTCCATCTTCAGTCTCTCTCTCTCCATCTTCAGTCTCTCTCTCTCCATCTTCAGTCTCTCTCTCTCCATCTTCAGTCTCTCTCTCCATCTTCAGTCTCTCTCTCCATCTTCAGTCTCTCTCTCTCCATCTTCAGTCTCTCTCTCTCCATCTTCAGTCTCTCTCTCCATCTTCAGTCTCTCTCTCTCCATCTTCAGTGTCTCTCTCCATCTTCAGTCTCTCTCTCCATCTTCAGTCTCTCTCTCTCCATCTTCAGTCTCTCTCTCCATCTTCAGTCTCTCTCTCTCCATCTTCAGTCTCTCTCTCCATCTTCAGTCTCTCTCTCTCCATCTTCAGTCTCTCTCTCTATCTTCAGTCTCTCTCTCTCCATCTTCAGTCTCTCTCTCCATCTTCAGTCTCTCTCTCCATCTTCAGTGTCTCTCTCCATCTTCAGTCTCTCTCTCTCCATCTTCAGTCTCTCTCTCCATCTTCAGTCTCTCTCTCTCCATCTTCAGTCTCTCTCTCCATCTTCAGTCTCTCTCTCTCCATCTTCAGTCTCTCTCTCCATCTTCAGTCTCTCTCTCCATCTTCAGTCTCTCTCTCTCCATCTTCAGTCTCTCTCTCTCCATCTTCAGTCTCTCTCTCCATCTTCAGTCTCTCTCTCTCCATCTTCAGTCTCTCTCTCTCCATCTTCAGTCTCTCTCTCCATCTTCAGTCTCTCTCTCTCCATCTTCAGTCTCTCTCTCTCCATCTTCAGTCTCTCTCTCTCCATCTTCAGTCTCTCTCTCCATCTTCAGTCTCTCTCTCTCCATCTTCAGTCTCTCTCTCTCCATCTTCAGTCTCTCTCTCTCCATCTTCAGTCTCTCTCTCTCCATCTTCAGTCTCTCTCTCTCCATCTTCAGTCTCTCTCTCTCCATCTTCAGTCTCTCTCTCTCCATCTTCAGTCTCTCTCTCTCCATCTTCAGTCTCTCTCTCCATCTTCAGTCTCTCTCTCTCCATCTTCAGTCTCTCTCTCCATCTTCAGTCTCTCTCTCTCCATCTTCAGTCTCTCTCTCTATCTTCAGTCTCTCTCTCTCCATCTTCAGTCTCTCTCTCCATCTTCAGTCTCTCTCTCCATCTTCAGTGTCTCTCTCCATCTTCAGTCTCTCTCTCTCCATCTTCAGTCTCTCTCTCCATCTTCAGTCTCTCTCTCTCCATCTTCAGTCTCTCTCTCCATCTTCAGTCTCTCTCTCTCCATCTTCAGTCTCTCTCTCCATCTTCAGTCTCTCTCTCCATCTTCAGTCTCTCTCTCTCCATCTTCAGTCTCTCTCTCTCCATCTTCAGTCTCTCTCTCCATCTTCAGTCTCTCTCTCTCCATCTTCAGTCTCTCTCTCTCCATCTTCAGTCTCTCTCTCCATCTTCAGTCTCTCTCTCTCCATCTTCAGTCTCTCTCTCTCCATCTTCAGTCTCTCTCTCTCCATCTTCAGTCTCTCTCTCCATCTTCAGTCTCTCTCTCTCCATCTTCAGTCTCTCTCTCTCCATCTTCAGTCTCTCTCTCTCCATCTTCAGTCTCTCTCTCTCCATCTTCAGTCTCTCTCTCTCCATCTTCAGTCTCTCTCTCTCCATCTTCAGTCTCTCTCTCTCCATCTTCAGTCTCTCTCTCTCCATCTTCAGTCTCTCTCTCTCCATCTTCAGTCTCTCTCTCCATCTTCAGTCTCTCTCTCTCCATCTTCAGTCTCTCTCTCCATCTTCAGTCTCTCTCTCTCCATCTTCAGTCTCTCTCTCTCCATCTTCAGTCTCTCTCTCTCCATCTTCAGTCTCTCTCTCCATCTTCAGTCTCTCTCTCTCCATCTTCAGTCTCTCTCTCTCCATCTTCAGTCTCTCTCTCCATCTTCAGTCTCTCTCTCCATCTTCAGTGTCTCTCTCCATCTTCAGTCTCTCTCTCTCCATCTTCAGTCTCTCTCTCTCCATCTTCAGTCTCTCTCTCTCCATCTTCAGTCTCTCTCTCCATCTTCAGTCTCTCTCTCTCCATCTTCAGTCTCTCTCTCTCCATCTTCAGTCTCTCTCTCCATCTTCAGTCTCTCTCTCTCCATCTTCAGTCTCTCTCTCCATCTTCAGTCTCTCTCTCCATCTTCAGTCTCTCTCTCCATCTTCAGTCTCTCTCTCTCCATCTTCAGTCTCTCTCTCTCCATCTTCAGTCTCTCTCTCTCCATCTTCAGTCTCTCTCTCCATCTTCAGTCTCTCTCTCTCCATCTTCAGTCTCTCTCTCTCCATCTTCAGTCTCTCTCTCCATCCTCAGTCTCTCTCCATCTTCAGTCTCTCTCTCCATCTTCAGTGTCTCTCTCCATCTTCAGTCTCTCTCTCTCCATCTTCAGTCTCTCTCTCTCCATCTTCAGTCTCTCTCTCTCCATCTTCAGTCTCTCTCTCTCCATCTTCAGTCTCTCTCTCCATCTTCAGTCTCTCTCTCTCCATCTTCAGTCTCTCTCTCCATCTTCAGTCTCTCTCTCCATCTTCAGTCTCTCTCTCTCCATCTTCAGTCTCTCTCTCTCCATCTTCAGTCTCTCTCCATCTTCAGTGTCTCTCTCCATCTTCAGTCTCTCTCTCCATCTTCAGTCTCTCTCTCTCCATCTTCAGTCTCTCTCTCTCCATCTTCAGTGTCTCTCTCTCCATCTTCAGTCTCTCTCTCCATCTTCAGTCTCTCTCTCTCCATCTTCAGTCTCTCTCTCTCCATCTTCAGTCTCTCTCTCTCCATCTTCAGTCTCTCTCTCCATCTTCAGTCTCTCTCTCCATCTTCAGTCTCTCTCTCCATCTTCAGTCTCTCTCTCCATCTTCAGTCTCTCTCTCTCCATCTTCAGTCTCTCTCTCCATCTTCAGTCTCTCTCTCTCCATCTTCAGTCTCTCTCTCCATCTTCAGTCTCTCTCTCCATCTTCAGTCTCTCTCTCCATCTTCAGTGTCTCTCTCTCCATCTTCAGTGTCTCTCTCCATCTTCAGTCTCTCTCTCCATCTTCAGTCTCTCTCTCCATCTTCAGTCTCTCTCTCCATCTTCAGTGTCACTCTCCATCTTCAGTCTCTCTCTCCATCTTCAGTCTCTCTCTCTCCATCTTCAGTCTCTCTCTCTCCATCTTCAGTCTCTCTCTCTCTATCTTCAGTCTCTCTCTCTCCATCTTCAGTGTCTCTCTCCATCTTCAGTCTCTCTCTCCATCTTCAGTCTCTCTCTCTCCATCTTCAGTCTCTCTCTCTCCATCTTCAGTCTCTCTCTCTCCATCTTCAGTCTCTCTCTCCATCTTCAGTCTCTCTCTCTCCATCTTCAGTCTCTCTCTCTCCATCTTCAGTCTCTCTCTCTCCATCTTCAGTCTCTCTCTCTCCATCTTCAGTCTCTCTCTCCATCTTCAGTCTCTCTCTCTCCATCTTCAGTCTCTCTCTCTCCATCTTCAGTCTCTCTCTCCATCTTCAGTCTCTCTCTCTCCATCTTCAGTCTCTCTCTCTCCATCTTCAGTCTCTCTCTCTCCATCTTCAGTCTCTCTCTCTCCATCTTCAGTCTCTCTCTCTCCATCTTCAGTCTCTCTCTCTCCATCTTCAGTCTCTCTCTCCATCTTCAGTCTCTCTCTCTCCATCTTCAGTCTCTCTCTCTCCATCTTCAGTCTCTCTCTCCATCTTCAGTCTCTCTCTCTCCATCTTCAGTCTCTCTCTCCATCTTCAGTCTCTCTCTCCATCTTCAGTCTCTCTCTCTCCATCTTCAGTCTCTCTCTCTCCATCTTCAGTCTCTCTCTCCATCTTCAGTCTCTCTCTCTCCATCTTCAGTCTCTCTCTCTCCATCTTCAGTCTCTCTCTCCATCTTCAGTCTCTCTCTCTCCATCTTCAGTCTCTCTCTCTCCATCTTCAGTCTCTCTCTCCATCTTCAGTCTCTCTCTCTCCATCTTCAGTGTCTCTCTCCATCTTCAGTCTCTCTCTCCATCTTCAGTCTCTCTCTCTCCATCTTCAGTCTCTCTCTCCATCTTCAGTCTCTCTCTCCATCTTCAGTCTCTCTCTCTCCATCTTCAGTCTCTCTCTCCATCTTCAGTCTCTCTCTCTCCATCTTCAGTCTCTCTCTCTCCATCTTCAGTCTCTCTCTCCATCTTCAGTCTCTCTCTCTCCATCTTCAGTCTCTCTCTCTCCATCTTCAGTCTCTCTCTCCATCTTCAGTCTCTCTCTCTCCATCTTCAGTCTCTCTCTCTCCATCTTCAGTCTCTCTCTCCATCTTCAGTCTCTCTCTCCATCTTCAGTCTCTCTCTCTCCATCTTCAGTCTCTCTCTCCATCTTCAGTGTCTCTCTCCATCTTCAGTCTCTCTCTCCATCTTCAGTCTCTCTCTCTCCATCTTCAGTCTCTCTCTCTCCATCTTCAGTCTCTCTCTCTCCATCTTCAGTCTCTCTCTCCATCTTCAGTCTCTCTCTCTCCATCTTCAGTCTCTCTCTCTCCATCTTCAGTCTCTCTCTCCATCTTCAGTCTCTCTCTCCATCTTCAGTCTCTCTCTCCATCTTCAGTGTCTCTCTCCATCTTCAGTCTCTCTCTCCATCTTCAGTCTCTCTCTCTCCATCTTCAGTCTCTCTCTCTCCATCTTCAGTCTCTCTCTCCATCTTCAGTCTCTCTCTCCATCTTCAGTCTCTCTCTCCATCTTCAGTGTCTCTCTCCATCTTCAGTCTCTCTCTCTCCATCTTCAGTCTCTCTCTCTCCATCTTCAGTCTCTCTCTCTCCATCTTCAGTCTCTCTCTCTCCATCTTCAGTCTCTCTCTCTCCATCTTCAGTCTCTCTCTCCATCTTCAGTCTCTCTCTCTCCATCTTCAGTCTCTCTCTCCATCTTCAGTCTCTCTCTCCATCTTCAGTCTCTCTCTCCATCTTCAGTGTCTCTCTCCATCTTCAGTCTCTCTCTCTCCATCTTCAGTCTCTCTCTCCATCTTCAGTCTCTCTCTCCATCTTCAGTCTCTCTCTCCATCTTCAGTGTCTCTCTCCATCTTCAGTCTCTCTCTCTCCATCTTCAGTCTCTCTCTCCATCTTCAGTCTCTCTCTCCATCTTCAGTCTCTCTCTCCATCTTCAGTCTCTCTCTCCATCTTCAGTCTCTCTCTCTCCATCTTCAGTCTCTCTCTCTCCATCTTCAGTCTCTCTCTCTCCATCTTCAGTCTCTCTCTCCATCTTCAGTCTCTCTCTCTCCATCTTCAGTCTCTCTCTCTCCATCTTCAGTCTCTCTCTCCATCCTCAGTCTCTCTCCATCTTCAGTCTCTCTCTCCATCTTCAGTCTCTCTCTCCATCTTCAGTGTCTCTCTCCATCTTCAGTCTCTCTCTCTCCATCTTCAGTCTCTCTCTCTCCATCTTCAGTCTCTCTCTCTCCATCTTCAGTCTCTCTCTCTCCATCTTCAGTCTCTCTCTCCATCTTCAGTCTCTCTCTCTCCATCTTCAGTCTCTCTCTCCATCTTCAGTCTCTCTCTCCATCTTCAGTCTCTCTCTCTCCATCTTCAGTCTCTCTCTCTCCATCTTCAGTCTCTCTCCATCTTCAGTGTCTCTCTCCATCTTCAGTCTCTCTCTCCATCTTCAGTCTCTCTCTCTCCATCTTCAGTCTCTCTCTCTCCATCTTCAGTGTCTCTCTCTCCATCTTCAGTCTCTCTCTCCATCTTCAGTCTCTCTCTCTCCATCTTCAGTCTCTCTCTCTCCATCTTCAGTCTCTCTCTCTCCATCTTCAGTCTCTCTCTCCATCTTCAGTCTCTCTCTCCATCTTCAGTCTCTCTCTCCATCTTCAGTCTCTCTCTCCATCTTCAGTCTCTCTCTCTCCATCTTCAGTCTCTCTCTCCATCTTCAGTCTCTCTCTCTCCATCTTCAGTCTCTCTCTCCATCTTCAGTCTCTCTCTCCATCTTCAGTCTCTCTCTCCATCTTCAGTGTCTCTCTCTCCATCTTCAGTGTCTCTCTCCATCTTCAGTCTCTCTCTCCATCTTCAGTCTCTCTCTCCATCTTCAGTCTCTCTCTCCATCTTCAGTGTCACTCTCCATCTTCAGTCTCTCTCTCCATCTTCAGTCTCTCTCTCTCCATCTTCAGTCTCTCTCTCTCCATCTTCAGTCTCTCTCTCTCTATCTTCAGTCTCTCTCTCTCCATCTTCAGTGTCTCTCTCCATCTTCAGTCTCTCTCTCCATCTTCAGTCTCTCTCTCTCCATCTTCAGTCTCTCTCTCTCCATCTTCAGTCTCTCTCTCTCCATCTTCAGTCTCTCTCTCCATCTTCAGTCTCTCTCTCTCCATCTTCAGTCTCTCTCTCTCCATCTTCAGTCTCTCTCTCTCCATCTTCAGTCTCTCTCTCTCCATCTTCAGTCTCTCTCTCCATCTTCAGTCTCTCTCTCTCCATCTTCAGTCTCTCTCTCTCCATCTTCAGTCTCTCTCTCCATCTTCAGTCTCTCTCTCTCCATCTTCAGTCTCTCTCTCTCCATCTTCAGTCTCTCTCTCTCCATCTTCAGTCTCTCTCTCTCCATCTTCAGTCTCTCTCTCTCCATCTTCAGTCTCTCTCTCTCCATCTTCAGTCTCTCTCTCCATCTTCAGTCTCTCTCTCTCCATCTTCAGTCTCTCTCTCTCCATCTTCAGTCTCTCTCTCCATCTTCAGTCTCTCTCTCTCCATCTTCAGTCTCTCTCTCCATCTTCAGTCTCTCTCTCCATCTTCAGTCTCTCTCTCTCCATCTTCAGTCTCTCTCTCTCCATCTTCAGTCTCTCTCTCCATCTTCAGTCTCTCTCTCTCCATCTTCAGTCTCTCTCTCTCCATCTTCAGTCTCTCTCTCCATCTTCAGTCTCTCTCTCTCCATCTTCAGTCTCTCTCTCTCCATCTTCAGTCTCTCTCTCCATCTTCAGTCTCTCTCTCTCCATCTTCAGTGTCTCTCTCCATCTTCAGTCTCTCTCTCCATCTTCAGTCTCTCTCTCTCCATCTTCAGTCTCTCTCTCCATCTTCAGTCTCTCTCTCCATCTTCAGTCTCTCTCTCTCCATCTTCAGTCTCTCTCTCCATCTTCAGTCTCTCTCTCTCCATCTTCAGTCTCTCTCTCTCCATCTTCAGTCTCTCTCTCCATCTTCAGTCTCTCTCTCTCCATCTTCAGTCTCTCTCTCTCCATCTTCAGTCTCTCTCTCCATCTTCAGTCTCTCTCTCTCCATCTTCAGTCTCTCTCTCTCCATCTTCAGTCTCTCTCTCCATCTTCAGTCTCTCTCTCCATCTTCAGTCTCTCTCTCTCCATCTTCAGTCTCTCTCTCCATCTTCAGTGTCTCTCTCCATCTTCAGTCTCTCTCTCCATCTTCAGTCTCTCTCTCTCCATCTTCAGTCTCTCTCTCTCCATCTTCAGTCTCTCTCTCTCCATCTTCAGTCTCTCTCTCCATCTTCAGTCTCTCTCTCTCCATCTTCAGTCTCTCTCTCTCCATCTTCAGTCTCTCTCTCCATCTTCAGTCTCTCTCTCCATCTTCAGTCTCTCTCTCCATCTTCAGTGTCTCTCTCCATCTTCAGTCTCTCTCTCCATCTTCAGTCTCTCTCTCTCCATCTTCAGTCTCTCTCTCTCCATCTTCAGTCTCTCTCTCCATCTTCAGTCTCTCTCTCCATCTTCAGTCTCTCTCTCCATCTTCAGTGTCTCTCTCCATCTTCAGTCTCTCTCTCTCCATCTTCAGTCTCTCTCTCTCCATCTTCAGTCTCTCTCTCTCCATCTTCAGTCTCTCTCTCTCCATCTTCAGTCTCTCTCTCTCCATCTTCAGTCTCTCTCTCCATCTTCAGTCTCTCTCTCTCCATCTTCAGTCTCTCTCTCCATCTTCAGTCTCTCTCTCCATCTTCAGTCTCTCTCTCCATCTTCAGTGTCTCTCTCCATCTTCAGTCTCTCTCTCTCCATCTTCAGTCTCTCTCTCCATCTTCAGTCTCTCTCTCCATCTTCAGTCTCTCTCTCCATCTTCAGTGTCTCTCTCCATCTTCAGTCTCTCTCTCCATCTTCAGTCTCTCTCTCCATCTTCAGTCTCTCTCTCTCCATCTTCTGTGGCTCACATGCCAGCCCACAGCAGGACGCCGGGACGCATGCTGCGGCCGAGCGGCCGTCCTCGGCGAGGCGCAAGCAGCATCAGCAGGGCCGAGCAGCTGGGAGGGGGGCTGTGTGCGCGCTCATCGTCGCCCGAAACAAAAAATACACAACGCAGCTCCGGATCCCCTCCTTCATTCACGCTTCCTTAAGTGCCGTCCTCAGACCACAGGCGGCTCGCCGTTTAAGCGGCGCACCGCTGACGAGGCAGGTCCTGGCAGTATCTGGGTCGCGAGCTGAAGACCAACACACAGCGGCGTTCACTGGGCCAGCGTTGGCCCGGCAAGTCCAGCGACGACTCTCGTGTAACGATTACAGATGCTAACGTTAGCAGTAAGAACCGGGTTACGAAGAACCAGAGGGGGGGGGGGTGGCGAGTGGGGAAGATGAGTTAAGCTATCCAGATATCCGATACGGACAGCTGGTTGCACACCTGGTGAATAGTACTGACCCGGAACGGGAAGTAACGGAACAGAGCTCGAGCTCGGTGACTGTGAACCCGAGCGGATGAAATGAGCAATGATGAAGCGAGTTCTAGCGCCGCGTCCAATTTCTATAACCGCACCACAAAAACACTGGCGAGTAATCACTTCATCTCATCACAGGCATGCATGCATGGCCTGGATACACACACACACACACACACACACACACACACACACACACACAAATCTGCATACATAAATTGCACATGCCAGACAAATTTTTTTGTGTGTCTTTTTATTTCATGGCTGCCATCCAGCTCGTTCCCCCTCTCTTTTCAGCGTTCATTCATTTACTCCCCCTCACGGATTTACAAAGAAAAAGGGACGGGTGCAGGAAGGGCGGAGGCTCCTTCTCCCGGCAGATGCTGACACTAATCCGGTGTCGATCCCGTCCACGTGGGGAGAGAATGAGCTCCCACTTAGGTGAAGAGGGGCGTATGTGGACTCGGGGCCTCTTGGCCATTGTCCCTTTCGCTCTGCCCTGCCCCCCCTCCCCCCCCCGTTCTCTCCTACGTTTAGCCCTGGTCTTTTTCTTGATGAACCAGGCCCACCGTGCTACATGGTCCGTTGTTTCCTGTTACTTAGTTACCAGTTGCCATGATTTGCCTGGGCCGCTTGTGTTTCCATGGTGACTGTACCCATTCTGTCGTCTCCCGGTTGCCTCTTGGCTTTGCTGTCCCGATGGCCTGTAGCCACCCCGGGCCCTGACCCACCGTTCCACGCCTCCCCGCCTCCGTGCCTCATGGTCCCAGAAGGCTGTCAGTGTGTGTTCATGTCGCACCCCAGCCCCCCACCATGCTGCACCAGCAAGCCAACTTCTGGCTGATATGTGTGCAGCCAGCGGCTGCAGGAGCAGACAAACAGGAGAGGTAGTACGACGGCCACACTGAGCCGAGCGTGCAGCCACGATGCCCCTTCTGCTCCCTCATCCATTTACAGCATCTCATCACACGCTGGACACATCAGCCAACGAATGCAAAAAAAAAAAAACTGCTTTTTTTCTTGAGTTGACACGGAGGTATACTGAAATATTCATGTATTCAGGCAAATTACGGTGGATTTTTGATCGTTATACTTGTCAGAAATGCATCACGAGAGACGTCAGCTGGACTAGAAAAGGTTTTTATGGGTTTATGGTGATAGGACCGGACGGGACAAGTGACACAAAGGAGGTGCAATTTTCAGCATCGCCACCAGGAGGCAGTGGTTATTAAATTCTCTCTTGTCGGTTTTTATCACACTCCCGAGATCAACACGGGTTGGGCCGTGTAAACTTGTCACCCAAAGCTGATTCACCATCACCCCCTCATGTGTCTGCCTCCCGTACATACGTAGTCAGTCGAACACTCACTGGGCTGTGTCAGTCTCTCTTTCTGCACTGCATGCTGGGAGTTTGGTCACTGCATGCTGGGAGTTTGGTGGTTGAGAGTGTGGGGAGTTTGGCTGAGAGTCTCTGACTTTTTCCTCGATTTTTTTCTTTTTTTCCTACTGTGTTTATTGTATGATTGTTTTGTAGTTGTGGTTGTTCTTACTGTAGTTTGTTGTGTGTTCGGTGGTTGTTTCTGGCAGACGGTGAGCCGTGCTTCTTGCTGGGCATGCCGTCCTTTGAGACGCTGTCCCTGCCCAGATAGCAAAATTGCTGTGGCCCGGACCCGTCCCAAACCCGACACTTTATCCGGCCCACATACCGCGTGGAATGATGGCACTTGGGCGGTCCGCTTCTGTTTGCCAGATCTGAGCCAGAACCAAGCCATAGAAATGCTGCATGTGCCACATATTTGTCGAAGGTGGCCCATATTTGTTTTGTGATATTTGGGCCATATTCACCATTTACCACACGGGCCACTTCAGGGTCACATCCAGATCACATGTTGCCGAGAGCACCGCATCTTTGCCAAAAAAGGTCCACATTTGATTTGGCATATTTGCGCCGTATTTGCTATTATACATGTGGGCCACTTCAGGCTCACATCCGTTTCGCCAGGGCCAGAAGAAGACCACCAGTGTTGCATCATTGCCTGAAGTTGCCCATATCCGGATGCTATCTGGGTGTCTTTGAGGCACAGAATGAGAATAGCACCGCGGCCCAGTACCCCGGTGGAGCAGGTGCTGTTGGCGGTGGGAGAACAGGTAGGGTATGGAAACATCCCATGTGCCTCACGAATGAGTAAAGCGGTGGTTGTATTTATGAAGGACCAGGGATTTGTCAACCAGCTGATAGAAAACGGCTCGCTCTTAAACGATGAGTTTACACTAATTTCCCCGCTGGCGGTGCCTTCCACCTGGATCACCATGTCCAGAATCCCCCCTTTTATTTCCAACGAGGCGCTGGCACAAGAACTGAGGCGTATCGGGAGGTTTGCAAGTGGGTTTCTGGATGGTGAGTCTGGGCTGTACGGATGCCAAATTGAAGCATGTTCCATCTGCATGTCAAGTGTTCATGTGTTTGGACTCTGACTCAAACACTGGATGTCTCTTTCCGTGTTAAGCATGAAAAGGGTTTCTGTATGGTGTATGCTAGCTCCGGGTGTATGAAGTGTTTTGAGTGAGGAGATGTGGGTCACAAGTGGATTGCCTGTGTATGACAGAGGGGAGGGGAGCAGTGGGAAGGCCGATGTGGCTGACAGTGGCAGGTATCAGGCCGCTGTGACTGGCAATGGCGGGCAACAGGCTGCTGAGATGCTGCAGGTCAGACTGGACAGTGAGGCTGAGGAGCAGGTGATGAAGCCTGCTGGTTGCCAAGATAACGTGACTGACATGGAGTGGAGCTGAACCCGATAGTGTTTCTGTAGCGGACAGTATGTCTCAGAATTTAAACCCGTGTTCATAGTTTTCTGGTTCACACATTTGGTAAATCAGTTACTACACTGCAAAGCGTCGGGTTAGAATTACTGGATAGCAAAAAACGTTATCGTCTCAAGAAGCATATCACTGGTGTAAGGAGAGGTTTAAACGTGGCGAAGGCTAAAACGGTAAAGAAAACGAAACTCTCACTTTAAACGTACCGTGATGGTACAACACTGGGTGTTTCATCTCTGCTGTCTTTTTCTGTCTGGCTTCTGACTGGTCTGTCTCTCCTCTCCATATATGCAGGGTTTAAGGGTGGCTTCATTAAATATGAATGGGGGTAGAGATGCACAGAAAAGAGCTTTAATAACAGAAGTAATCAAGCAGAAACGACTGGATGTAGTTTTTCTACAAGAAATGCACAGTGACAGCACAAATGAAATAGACCGGGGCTTATGGTGGGCAGGGCAGCACGTCCTTAGCCATGGGACACATTTTAGTGCAGTCACTCCGCCCTGTGATGGCCTGGCGGGCCTGTCCAGGGTGTCTCCCTGCCCGCCACCCAGTGACTGCTGGGGTAGGCTCCAGCATCCCTGCGACCCTGAGAGCAGGATAAGCGGTTTGGGTGATGGACGGATGGATGGATGGATGGATGGAGTTAACATTTTATTTTCTTCTACCTTAAATGCAAATATTATATCCCGCACACAGACTGTGAAGGGCAGAGTCCTTATGGTGAAAGCTGAAATAGAGGAATGTTTATGCACCAAACCAAGGCTCTGAGCATGAAGGGCTTTTTGAAATATTGAAAGAAAAATTAAGTGGCATTGATCCAGGGAGTGCATTGTATTGGGTTGAGACTGGAATTGTTGCACAGGCTTTACTTTGACTAAAGTAAAGTCTTCACTTCAGTCATCCTCTGTTTTGTCCCACGTCTTAAAGAAAACTGATTCGGTTGATGTGTGAAGGATGAAACACCCTTCAGTTAGACAGTACACTTGGGTCAAAATATCAGATGGCAGAGTTAGTGCAGCTAGATTGCACAGGTTTTACGCATCTAGTTCTTTTACTTCTCAAGCTTATTGTCGCCCACTCTGTCGCTTTTACAGACCATCATTTAGTTTTAATGGAGAGGATTTTATCTCCCACCGGAAAACCAAAAATGTTTTGGCATTTTACCGTTAAATTATTCCATGATCTTGGTTTTTGTGGAAATTTTAGATTATTGGAGATCTAAGAAAGACAAGTTTCTTTCTCTTACTCAGTCGTGGGAGGTAGGAAAGGTCCAAATTAAGGTGTTTTGCCAGCAATACACATACAATTCCGCAACTAACATTAAGAGATCTGTGCAGGAGCTAGAAGGAGAGATAAGAGACCTGGAAGATGTTTCTGTCTCACAAGCTAATGATCTGTTACACTGCAAAATACAGCAGCTGAACTCCTCCCTGCACGAGAGAGCTAAACGAGATTTAGCCTGAGCCTGCTTCACCAGACACCAGGACAGGGATGCACCAACCACTTTCTTCTTTAATTTAGAGAACTCAGTGGTTAAAAACAAAACAAAACAAAAACAAATGGTGTGTCGTCGTCTCCCTGATGGAAAGGTCAAGTCAAGTCAATTTCATTTGTATAGCCCAACATTGCAAATTACAAATTTGCCTCAGGGGGCTTTACAGCAACACAACATCCTGGCCCTCGCATCGGATAAGGAACAACTCCCTTAAAAAAAAACCTATTTAACAGGGAGGGGAAAAAAAATAGAAAGAAACCTCAGGGAGAACAACAGAGGATCTCTCTCCCAAGACGGACAGCGTGCAATGGATGTTGTGTTTACAGAATTTACACAATGCAACATTGAAAGAGGACAACAATTATAATAGAATTATAAAATATATGAAGAATATGATGAGGATGATGCCAAATGCCAAGTAGTGTCCAGACGCTACCAGAACAGCCCAGGACCCGATACATGTGACCAGCATCACCATGTAGACAAATCAATAGTAATAATAATAACACATTAGTCACACATTTGATTGAGAGAAGGTGACCACAGATTTAGCTGAGATCAGGAAATATGCAGTGGACTTTGACGCAGACTTGTCCAGGACAGACGGCTGTGATGTGGACTCTGTTGCAGAGCTTCTACAGGGCCTTCCTCAACTGAGTCCAGAAGAACAGGATACATTGAGCTTGGACATGACTGGATGAACTTACTGCTGCTTTGTCTCAGATGGTGTCAGGGAAGACTCCAGGAATAGATGCCTTACCATCTGACTTTTAAACACTTCTGGAGTGTTTTGGGACAGGGTCTTCTGGACATTTTAAAAGGATGTTTTAAAAAAGGGACACTACCAGCTTCCTTTAGGTATGCAGTTCTCTCTCTGCTGCCTAAGAAGGGAGATTTAGCCCTTTAAAAAATGGAGAAGAGTAGCTCTTTTATGCACAGACTATAAAATTCCTTCCAATGTTTTATCAAACAGACTGAAATATTTATTGAACTGTTGATTGGTGCAGGTCAATCTTATTGTGTTCTAGACTTATTTTTAATGAGAGGTGTGTTTCTTCATTCAGCTTGTTCCCTGTTTCTCAGGGGTCACCACAGCCGATTATTTTATAGTTTCCATCTGTACCTTGTGAGGGCAAAGCACCAATGGCAGTTGTTGTTATCCCGGGCCTTGAGCGATCCTGGTAGTGAGCCTTGACCAATCCGATATGATCTGTCAATCCGCATAATGATTTGGCAAAATTTTACATTGGATGCCCTTCCTGACACAACCACTAACCCTATGGACAGGGGCACAGGTAAAGCGTTGGATGCCATCCCAATATTCGTGAACTTGTGCCCATGACTGTCACTAATAACAAGAGATGTGTTTGATATCTGTAAATTATGTAATATAAATGTTGGTATTTTATCTACTGACCAAGAGAAGGCTTTTGGCCGTGTAGATCATAGTTTTCTTTTCTCTACCTTGAAGACTTTTGGTGTTGGGGAGGATATTCCTGCCCTGGATAAAGCTAGTTTATAGTGGTGCTTGTTGTGTAGTGAAGGTGGGGGGGGGGGTAAAGCTGTCCTGTGCCCTTTAGGAGAGGGATCAGGTAGGGCTGCCCCATCTCAGGCCAGCTTTACAGCATTGCCATTGAGCCTCTCCTGTGCAGGCTGAGGAGCAGGCTGAGTGGTCTCTCTGCTAGAGTTAGCTCAAAACCCTCCTGTTGTTGTATCAACATACACTGATGTTAATGTGTTTTTCCAGGGAGATGGAGCTGTCCAGGTAGTTGAAAGAAAGCCTGGACCTGTATGAAAAGGTTTCTTCAGCCAAGGTTAATTGGGGGAAAAGTGAGGCTTGTTTGGTGGCTCAGTGGGGCTTGGGCAGCACTCCTGGTCTTCCTGGGAACCTTAGGTGGGGAGAAAGGTATTAAAATCCTAAAAGTATACTTAGGAAGTGATGACCTTCAGAGACAGAACTGGGAGGGAGTGCTGGAGAAGGTGGAAGCCAAGTTGTCTGAATGGAACTGGTTGCTACCTCAGCTGTCCTACAGGGGAAGAGCTCTGAACCTGGTCGCCTCATCTCTATGGCACGGACTCATTGATTTAGTGCCACTACCAGGCCTTGTGGAAGAGATACAGAGGCTCCTGGTGAATTTTTTTCTGGCCTGGTCAGCACTGGCTGAGGGCATTGGCCCTGTATCTATCTGTGGCCGAAGCAGGGCAAGGACTTCTAGATATTCTATCCAGAACTGTGGCCTTCAGACTACAGACGGCACAGAAGCTGCTGTACGGCTGTGGTCACTGCTGGTTGGCTCCTGCTCGGCTTCTTCTTAGGAAAGCTAGCCGGCTTGGGTTGGATAAACAGCTTTTTCTGCTGAGATCACCTGAAGCTGTCCTGACTGGACTTAACACCCTTTTACAACTCGGTGGTTGAAGCCTGGCAGATGCTGAAGGTCACACAAACTCCTGACCCTAGACCAGGAATGTGGCTTTTGGGGGGGGGGGGTTCCCGCTTTTCTCCCCAATTGTACTTGGCCAATTACCCTATTTTCAGAGCTGTCCCGGTCGCTGCTCCACCCCTCTGCCGAGCCGGGGAGGGCTGCAGACTACCACATGCCTCCTCTGATACATGTGGAGTCACCAGCCGCTTCTTTTCACCCGACAGTGAGGAGTTTTGCAAGGTGGATGTAGCGCATGGGAGGATCGCGCTATTCCCCCAGTCCCCCCTACCCCCTGAACAGGTGCCCCGACCGACCAGAGGGGACGCTAGTTCAGTGACCAGGACACATACCCACATCCGGCTTCCGACCCACAGACGCGGCCAATTGTGTCTGTAGGGATGCCTGACCAAGCCCGGAGGTAACACAGCGATTCGAACCGGGATTCCGAAGTTGGTAGGCAACGGACTAGACCGCTATGGTACCTGGACACCCAGGAATGTGGCTTTTTGAGGAACCACTGTTTCATAATGACTTTCTTTCAAATACCACCATTTCCTCTGCTACAGTAAGGACTAAGTTTGTTGAAACTGGGCCATCTTATAAAAACATCAATGGAAACACTTAGTGGTATCACTAAGAGTGCCGAAGAGGGTTGTGGAGGAAGTCTGGCAGTCCCTGTCTGGACCACTGAGAGCGTTTGCCAAAAATTGTTCTCTAGCTGACTAATGGAATGATGACAATGAGTACGTTTTCCCTCCCTGATCGTTGATCCTGCTGTTGAGAAGCGGCGAGGGCGGAGCGGACAGCGTCTTTCGCAGAATACACCAGTGCTGGATCATTTCAGCTGTTGGGGAAGAAGCAGTTTTATTACAGCTGTATGAAGGTACTCAACCTTTGCTCTTTGGCTGAAGTCAAGGAGTTGAGGTGGACTGTGGTTTTTACTTCAGACAGTATCCCTAAAGGCAGGTGGAGGGTCCTGTAAAAGCTTCCTGTTGGGAAACAGACGGCTGACCTCCAGTGGAGGATTAAACATGGAGCAGTAGCCACGAACAGGCACAGAGCTCACCTGGATCCAAGCACTGTGGACAAATGTCCTTTCTGTGCACAAAGGAAAACATTAGAGCATTTAGTTGTCTCTTCTCCTCGATTAGTGGGCTTATTTAGAGTACTGAAGGAATGGGTGGAAGCGTTGGGAGAGGAATTCTCTGCCCCGTTGTTTGTTTTTGGGGCCTAAATACGCAGTAAGAAAAAGACTGCTTCTGGTCCTAGTCCATTTTTTGTTTGGAACTGCTAAGCTAGCGATCTGGAAGACCAGGAAGAATAAGATGTTAGGTCAGGGCTGGACTGATACGGTGCCAAATCTGAAGGATTTGGTGGCGGCTGTTCTGGGGATAGAGCACGCTTTTTACACCCTGACCAGTAATCTGGACTCTTTCAGGGCTCTGTGGGGGATCAGACCGGTTTTATGTTTACTTAGGGAAGATGGTTCACTTGTTCTTAATCTTTAATTTATAATGGGCATGTGTGTGTGTGTGTGTGTGTGGTGTGGGTGTGTATGTGACAGGGAAGTTTTTTGTGTAACTAATTTGATGGCGCCACAGTAATGACACCTGAGATTTTATTGTGTCTTAGCTTACCAGTTTATGTTGACATGATGGGAATGGAAAATTTGTATAATGTGATGGAAAGAAAAGTTCTTTAAAAAGTCTCTCTCTCGCTGTGTTATTCTGACTCCCCCTTTCCACCTCTCTTCTTCCTCTGTTTACTGATATGAGAGTATCTGGTGCTGTATGTCCCGCCGTGAGCCCAATTTACATCTCACCACCGACACCCAGACACCAGTTCCGTCTGCTTCCACCACAACCAATTGCTCTGTTCAAAGTTGTATCTGAAATGATCCTTTGTTGTAAAAGAGCCTCTGGAGAGAGACTCGGGTTGGGCTGAGTAAGCTCTCTGCAGGGATAAAACACCGACTAAAACACGGCCAATGCATTTCTGAACAGACACTTTTCACCTCTTGGATTCAAATCCTAACAAGAAACGACGAGGAACCGAGAACCTACTACAATTGTTGAGTTTCTGCCAAAATTTGAGTTCATTTGAATTGGGGGTGAGGGAGTAAGCAAATCCGAAAAGGTGATTGACGTGGGTTTGAAAATGATGTTGTTGTTGTTTTTAATGAATATTCAGAGCGGCGCGCATAAAATAAACAAATCACGAATCAAATTTGTTTGAGAATCCAGTATCAGCATGTGTGCAAGACAGCACACACTGTGGCCCTTCAGGATGGAGGTCCACCCCGTAGCGAGGAGAAGGCTCTCGGTGGGGGATGGTGAGCATAATTACAGCAGTCTTTGCCTCATTAGGAGTGAGGATGCGTGACTCTCCCTACAGGTCGGACAGCTGAACCACACGGAAGGCGGCGTTCGGGGGGGGCAAGCTAGTCACTACGCCTAGTGGGTATATAGGCTCTCGATAGAAGTGCAACAGCACCGTCTGGGTGGTGCAGGAGGATGGATGACTGGGTCCCTTGTTTCGAGGAATCCATAGAAGAATAGGATATTCACTGACACCCCAGTGTGTGCACGGTCGTGTCTCGGAGCAATTTGCAATAATGTCGAAATCTACACTTAAATCTGCCCGCGAGGAGTGGCCGTGAAATGCGACCCCACCCCACCACCCCCACCCCCCACCCCCGTGGGATGATGGTTCGCCTTTGGGCTCGTCCTGCACGCGGGCTGGTCCTAAGAGAAGAAGACTAAACACGAGTCACAATGATGAAACTCAATGAAATAGGGCTATACAAGGACCTTGGTCATCACACGCACACACACGCACACACACACACAATCACGCGCTCACTCGCGATGATGTATTGATCGAGTGTCGTGGTGTTCGTCGCATGGCGTTGGTGTGAGCAGGACGTGCGAGAGTCTGGGTGGAGCTGTGGTCCGGCATGCCGTTGTCTGAGTCAGGACGCAGAGATGAGGATCGGGCATCCCACTCACCCTCTGCACAGCCAGAGCCACTGCTGCGCTGCTGTCATGGCAACAGCAGCAGTCACCACCAGAGCAGTATGGTCCAGGCCAGAAGGAGTCATACGAACGCACACGCAAGCACACGCACACACACACACACACACACACACACACACACACACACACACACACACACACAAAATAAGAGTATGAGACCACATAGGCAGAACTAAACATCCAAGGGGTAGGTGAGGATGCAGAACACGTGTGATGCTTTTGGATGGAGGTCAAACTTTTCGCTGTTGGTAGCATCGGCGGGTGTAGTTACTTGCTGAATAATGCTGCCCTGTTCCTCCCCGTTGTTACGAGACGGTCCTCCGCCAAAAAACGACCCCACGGGTCGTTTGTACAAAGCAGCGTATTACGACCCAGAGTTCCGTTCTAAAGTTAAGCGCCCTCTAGCGGTCGCGCTGCCAATTGCAATGTTAGTTGCTAGTAAAACGCGCCGACTACATATTCTGTTGTTCTCAACTTGTTTTAATCACTATTTACGGACTACTTACCTTTGTTAGCCTGTCTGTCTGTGAGGCGTTGTAAAAAGGACGTCAGCAAGCAGATTAAAAACCCACTACGCGCAGAGGCGATACGTATCTGTGGCATATCTCCTGCCAACGGTAGGGGGCGCTGATTTAGGAAACGCTCCTGTGGGTCGTATTAGGAGGGTATACGACCTACGTGGTCGTATGGGTTGGAGGACTTGTTGGTTATGGCGCCTTCTGTTGCGCTCTTGTCGTTTGGAGGGCGTGTAGGGGAGGGCGGGCTGAGTTGAGCCGGGTTGTACTCGCGGTGCCTCCAGCGAGGGCTTGACAGTCACGTCTCCAGCTAACATGTGCACATAGCAGGGGGGACTCTAGGATCAGAGCTTTAGGGGTGCTGAGCACCCAGAGTGCTGGCCGGCCAGGCAAGATACATTTGGGGGGGTGGATCAAACCATTTTCGAAGCATGGGGGAGGGGGTGCTGTATTTTTGTTGTTAAAATATTACGTTTAAACCACATACCGGATATGGTTTTGATATTTCTTCAGCTTATTAAACATGGGCATACAGTAGAAAATAAAAAATCTCTTCAATTTTAGGGGTGCTGGGGTTCAATTTAGGGGTGCTGCGGCACCCCCCAAAAATGGGCTAGAAACGCCTATGGCAGGGGCGATTCTAGGATCAGAGCTTTAGGGGTGCTGAGCACCCAGAGTGCTGGCTGGCCAGGCAAGATACACTTGGGGGGGGGTGGATCAAACCATTTTCGAAGCATGGGGGGGTGCTGTATTTTCGTTGTTAAAATATTAAGTTTAAACCATATACCGGATATGGTTTTGACATTTCTTCAGCTTATTAAACATGGACATACAGTAGAAAATAATAAATCTCTTCAATTTTAGGGTTGCTGGGGTTCAATTTAGGGGTGCTGCGGCACCCCCCAAAAATGGGCAAGAAACGCCTATGGCACATAGTATATCCCAGGAGGCGGCGCGTCCCTGGGAAGAGTCACTCTGGATCTCAAATAAACAAGCTTTGAAAATACGACTTTCCAACGAGAAGCGGTGCCCTGGCTCAACTTGCCCCCCCTCCCGGTGAGGGGTAAGTTGAGCCACATGAGGGGGGGGGGTAAATTCACACTGTGCTAAAAATCGCCTGAGTGGACGAGAAGCGTCGATGCAGGCTCGTGTCTTTATAAATGAGCCGCTCGAGTGAGGCGGAAGTCTTACGTGGCCGCCCTCGAAGTGCAAACTGGATCACGTGTCATGTGGATCTGCAGAAAACCAAACAAACAAACAAACAAACACGAAGCGCAGTTTCATTCCGAACAAACCGGTGTGGTCTCCGTGGTCCGGTGGGAGAGAACCTACCCTCGCCCTTCCACCCCCCCACCCCGCACGTCTCCGGGTCGGACGTGTTCCGTCCGTGCAAGGAGGCGGCGTGGCGCCGCCTGCCGGTGGCGTGCTCCCTGGCGGGATTCGGATGGGGCCGGCTTCCTCTGCAGACCGCACGTGTAGCTAGTTTTCATTCAAACAGGTGTGTGTGTGTGTGTGTGCACGCGCGCGCGCGGTAGAGAGAAGGAGGGGGGGTGGAGGAATCGCAGGTGACGCGCGTGCACGATCGGATGCGATCGTCGGGGCTGGAACGTGCCGCATCCGAAAACAAGTGGGCGAGAGCTGTTAGGGGAAAAAGTAGGTCGACAGAAACCGAGAGTAACGTTATCTCTGCGCTTTACTCGTTTCTCTCTCTCTTTCTCACGCACACCCACACCCCCCTCCTCCCCCCTCCTCCCCCCCTCTCTCTCTTTTGTTGTTTGGTTAAAAAAAAGCACTGTGGTTTCCCCCCCCCCCCCCTCATATAGCCTTTAAGTCAAGGGAGCCGTTACGCACAGGTGGGAGATACCCGGCACTCCGTGTAGGACGGCCCCCCTCTCTCTCTCTCTCTCTCTCTCTCTCTCCCCCTCTCTCTCTCTCTCTCTCCCCCTCTCTCTCTCTGTCTCACGGGGACATTTTTGCGGCTGCAGTTCGGGACGGCGCATCTTCTCTGCAAACAGGTGTGCAGAGGTCCAGTCCACTTTAACGAGCCTTCTTCTTTTTTCTCCCTTTGCAAGCAAAAGTGAGAGCGAGACACAGAGAGAGAGAGCGCGCGCGCGAGAGAGAGAGAGAGAGAGAGAGAGAGAGAGAGAGAGAGAGAGAGAGAGAGAGAGAGAATCCCATCGCCGCATACCGAGCCTCCTCCTCGACGCGCGCGCGGGACGGGGGGCAGCGGAGGAGAAGACCCAAGCTCCATATTTGAAGTGGTTCTCCCCCCCCTCCCCCCTCTCTCTCTCTCTCTCTCAGATGTTCCCGTGTTAGCGCGACCTGCGGATCGGAACGTTGTGCCGGAGCAGGAGGAGGAGGAGGAGGAGGAGGAGGAGGAGGTGCGACATGGCAGCGAAGAAGGCGTGCGCGGACGCGGGCAAGCGGAGCCGGAGTCCGGTGGCGCTGGAGGCGGAGATGTTCGGCGAATTTCAGGACTGGTGTCTCCGGACCTACGGGGACTCCGGCAAGACCAAGACGGTCACCCGGCGCAAGTACAACAAGATCATGCAGACGCTGCTGCAGAGCGACGACTCGGACGGCGTGTACGTCGACAACAGCCACATCAACGCCAAATTCAAATTCTGGGTGAAGTCGAAGGGCTTCCAGGTCGGCACCAACGTCCTGGGGGAGCACAACAAGAAGGGGGCGGCCGGGAAGCCCGTCCTATACGTCCCGGTCAAGTCCACGGTAAAGTCTGTGTGCGTGTGCATGCGTGTGTGTGTGTGTGTGTGTGTGTGTGGTGAACGGAAACACACGGGGGGGGGGGGGCTTCTAAGCCATCGTGCGTGAGAGAGGACGCGTGCGTGTGTGGTGAACGGAGACACACATATGGGGGGGGTGCGGGGGGGGCCTTGTAAGCCATCGTGCGTGAGAGAGGACGCGTGCGTGTGTGTACAACGCGCGCGCTCGAGGTGTCCCGTCGCCGCCGCCGCCGCCGCCGCGTTAAGTTTTCTATTATTCCAGCCGACGACGACGCACACACGCGCCCCCGTCACGTGCATTAAATTTACAACTTATGGACGTGCCGCCGCCGCCGCGCCCGCTCGCTCGCGCTCACCCGGACCGACACCGGATTCGATTCCAGACCGCAAACAGGCATATATAGCCCATACCGATGGCTTGCTGCCATAGCAACGCCGGTGCCTCCAGGCAGTCGCGATAGTGTAAGGTAGACCGGCCATCATCATCATCATCATCATCATCTTCCTCTTCATCAGTCAGCTGCGAGTCCGTGTCAGGGGCCGCGCTGCTGGGCCGAGGGATGACATAATGATTGTCCATTGACAACATTTCCCCCAGACCCGTCCTGGCCGGGTCCTGGACCGTTGCGCGTGCACGCGCCTCGATGCCGGCGGTGTGCCGATAGGTAGGCTGTGTCGGGATACTCCGCGTGACCCTTACGGGAATGGGTGTAGGCTGTTTTTCCCTAAATCTCCCCTCGCAAGGGCGCATCTGGTTTTTCGGTGACGCTCCGCGCGGTAGGAGTCCTCCTATCCCCAATTAGGCCGTTTCAAATCGGCTCGTGCGCCATATAGAGGATTCTTCTTCTTCTTTATTTCGGGGGGGGGGAGAGAGACCGGGTGTGTGGTGGGGGGGGGGGCCGAGTGTGTGCACGATAAATACGCAATCCGTGCGCAATTTCGGAGGCTGCTTCCGCACAACGACAGCCGGTCGTGTGGCGGTCTGAGCGGCGGCGTTCGCATCCCACTTCTCATTGTCCTGCGTCGGCAGGATGCGGATCGGCTCGCAGGCGCTCGTTGCTCTGGCAACACCTGTGCAGCTCCGCTGCCTCCCTCATCCCCCCCCTCCCCCCCACAAAGACCAACTCCATTATCCCACCGACGACTGTCTTCACAAGTGCACAGTTTCTTTCTTTCTTTTTTGCGTGACACATTGATTCTGGTTTTGACGAGGGGTGGGGTGTAGGTGGGGTAGGGGGTGGGGGTGGGGTGGCATGCACGATTTGGTGACCACATGAGGGGCTCCGGTGGAGACAATAGGGTCTGCGTGGTGGTGGCTGATAGCGACGTGCGCTCTGCGAGCTGCGGGACTCTCGTTTCACACAGCAGCGGAGGAGCGGCTGTAATATTCGGGGGGGGGGGGTTAACGCCGCTGTTGCCCCGGTGGAGGCATCCCGGGGTATTCCGCTATCAGTCTAACTGGGTTGCTCTCTGTGTGTGTGTGTGTGTGTGTGCGTGGGTTTGCGTGCATGGGTACGTGTGCGCATTTCTGTTTGCGCCGTTTTGGGGGGTCTGCACCGTGCCGGTCGGGAGACAACCTCCATTTTAAACGAGCCCCCCCCCTCCCCTCAGGGAGTAATAGTCAGCCCCCACCCCCACCCACCCACCCACCCGATTCACCGGGACAGCCTCTCAGGGCCGCGGAGAACAAAAGACGGGAGCCGCGTGCTCATAAACGGGTCCTGGCGCAGACGAGAGGGGCGGTGATTGGATGAGAGATCGGTGATCCCGCCACAGGTGTTCCTACCTGTGTGAATGTGGAGAACTGCTCCAGTCTCGCGCCGAGCTCGCGCTTCACCCGCAGGGCAACCGGATGTGGCTGCGGCTATATCCGGTTGAAAACGGGCCGGTTCCTCGCGGCTTCTGCCCCGCATCTCATTTCTGGTCCCATCACAGACAGCATCCGGATGTGGGGCCACTTCAGGCAGCGATGCGGCACTGACGGCCTTCTTCCGGCCCTGACAACATGGATGTGGCCCTGAAGTGCCCCCCCCCCCCCCGTGTGGTAAATGGTGAACATGGCCCAAACGTCACAAAGCAAATACGGGCCACCTTTGGCGAATATGTGGCGCATGCGGCACTGCTATGGCTCGGTTCTGGCCCAGATCTGGCAAACAGGAGCGGACCGCTCAAGTGGCATCACGCCACGCGGTGTGTGGGCCGGATGAGGTGTCGGTGTGGGACGGGTCCGGGCCCCAGCGGTGTTGCTATGGCTCGGTTCTGGCCCAGATCTGGCAAACAGGAGCGGACCGCTCAAGTGGCATCACGCCACGCGGTATGTGGGCCGGATGAGGTGTCGGTGTGGGACGGGTCCGGGCCCCAGCGGTGTTGCTATGGCTCGGTTCTGGCCCAGATCTGGCAAACAGGAGCGGACCGCTCAAGTGGCATCACGCCACGCGGTATGTGGGCCGGATGAGGTGTCGGTGTGGGACGGGTCCGGGCCCCAGCGGTGCGAATATGTGGCGCATGCGGCACTGCTATGGCTTGGTTCTGGCCCAGATCTGGCAAACAGGAGCGGACCGCTCAAGTGGCATCACGCCACGCGGTGTGTGGGCCGGATGAGGTGTCGGTGTGGGACGGGTCCGGGCCGCAGCGGTGTTGCTATCTGGGATTAATAGTTAATGGTTAATGATCTGGAAGTGTCCCGCTTTCTGATGTGTTTCTCAGTCTAGCAGCTCTTTTTATGGGCCGCGGCCTTTCGGCACAGCCGTCCGTCCGTCCGTTCGAGGCCTGACGGAAAACCACCGAGCTGACGTCATTTTCAGGGGCCCCGGTTTGCAAAACCCACATCTGCACCATGCAAAACTGAGAACGACACATTTTTATTTTGCATCGCAGAGCTCTTTTTTTGGGGGGTGGGGGCGGTTCAGAAAAGTGCACAGCCTTTGTTGCTTATAAGACAACCCCCCCACCCCCACCCCCCCTCCCTCCACCCGGTTCTGGCTCGCTTGGGACATTTATAAGCAACGCGAATTACACGTCACAAGACACTTGAGTCGTACGTGAGTCATCAGCCAGTTTACACGCTTGACTCCGCCTGGTTCTGGTTCTGGTTCTGTACGTTTATCAGGCGCAGTCACACGTTCAGATACACAACACACACTTAGACGTCTTACAAAGCAGTCCGTGGATGTCGGCGTCCTCTCGTTGTCCGTATATGGTTCCCGTTCTTAAAACAGAAAGGGAGCGGGAACAGGAACGAGCAGTGATGTTTGTCCATGAGCACGGATAACAAGTAAATAAACATGACACAAGAAGAAGAAAAGACACAAAACCCCGTTTACACCCGCTTTTAAAATGCGTTTTTTTTGGGATCGGATCACAAGTGGACGGCGCTAAATACAAGTGTAAACCACCACCAAACCGTTTTGTGAACCGGCTCCTCAAACCACTTACCGAGGTGGTCTGGGACGAGTTGGACCACGTGTCTTTTGTAGCGGAAAGGCTAATGCGTCCTGACGCGTCCCCGACAAGGACGGAACAGGAAAATACGTCATCGATGCAGGATGTGGTGGTTGTTAGGGTAACAGCGCGCCAACTTTAGACAAAATGGAGGGAGGGGAGAGTGTACGTGGTTGGAGCAGGTGACACGAGACGCCTAATCTCCACGTGGGCAGAAGAATCAGTGCTGTCAGTCTCAACAGCTGGAACAGTCCGGACATGTATAATAGTGCTGGAAACATCTTCACACGTTAGCTCTCGTTTTCACAGCTAGTCGGCAAACCTGGCGCTCGACTGAGGCCCTTTGACCTCGCAGCGGAAGTGACGTAGACAATAACGAAATCTTGTTCGGAGTAACGAACTCTGATCACATGTGGTCAGCAGGACGCATTTGGAGACGCATGACGGACGCAGGTGATGCGTCTCTGTCCACTTGTGATCCGATCGCCCAACAACGCATTTTAAACCCAGGTGTAAACGGGGGGGGGGGGTAGTGTTCACGTTTAGATGAGGAGAAGAGAAATCCGCAAGAATTTTGTCTTATTTCAAATCGATTGAGGGAATATGAAACAATTGGGGACCACTCGGTGAGAAATACACCGGTTTTGGTTGTAACCTTGCAGTTGTGGTTTCCACGTGATAAACGTCCCTCCGATTAAGATCCCGAGTCCTCGCCGCAGTCCTGCACTCGTACGTGGTGAAGCGCGGAGCCGGGGTGCTCGGGGCGCTGATGGGAGGTGGCTCCAGTGATCGATGCGTGCGCAGACTGTGTCCCTGGCCTCTTGCGGAAGTCGCTTTGGACGAGAGCACGTGCCAAACGAATGAATGCACGTGTAATAGTTTAGCACACACGTGTTTAATCACACCATTGGTTGCCAATGGGGAAAGAATGTGTCGGTGGGACCCCTCATGGACAAATTCATCATCATCATCATCATCATCATCATCATCACTTCCGTAACCCATGGAGGTCGTAGCAGCGCAGCGGATGCCTAACAGGTTGAGTCATCATGGTGTTCCAGTGCGGGGAGTGCCTGGTGGTCCCTCGCTCCTCTCCAGGTATGGATGGCCGTTGGTTCACAGAGGAACTCATCCGCCCTTGGACGGGTTTTGTTTGTAGTCCTGCTGGGTGTCCACACACCCTCCTCACAACAACCCAAGGGTTGAAGGGGGCGGGAGGGGGGGGGGTGCCGGTTTAGTCGCCGACGACCCGGCGGTTGCAGGATTGAAGGAGGACAGTCCATGGGGGCAGGGAGGAGTCCCGCAGCGAGAGAATGCTTCCGCGGGCAGTGAGGGAGGTCAAGGCAATAACGCGAGTTTTGAAGATTAGTTGTGACGTTTATCTTCCGTTGGTCTTCCAAAAATGGCTACGTGAGGAGGTGGTGAAAGGTGAGTCTGCGGTATCTCGGAGACACCGTTGGGAAAAAAAGATTCCCAAAACCTAAACAATTTGGGGCACGGCCAGAACATACACGTAGGATCAGGTGGAGAAAGTGGGCATCTGTTGCATTTACCTTCGGCCGTATGTGGGTCAGGGTTGTGTGTTGGCGAGGGCGACGCGATACGGGGTCACGATACGGGGTCACGATACGGGGTCACGATACGGGGTTATGATTCAATGCTGTGATGCTGTAAGATAGGCGATATATCGCGGTTTGATAGGCCTGTGTTCTTTGTGCTTATGCTACTTCCCGTCTCAGTTGACGTTCTTGCGTTGGAGCGGAAGAGTCAAATGGCTGAAGATCGGTCACAACACTGCCATCTAGCGGTCGTGGGGTTGCACACAACACAAAACGTTTGTCACGAACCTTTGCGTGTAAACAATCAAAAATCGATACGGTATCACAAAAGATTATATCGCCATACTACAGTGTATCGATATTTCTTCCACCCCTGATCTGGGTAGGCTCTGTGGTGGCCTGGCGGCCGGTCCAGGGTGTCTCCCCGCCCGCCTGCCGCCCAGTGCCTGCTGGGATAGGCTGCAGCATCCCCGCCACCCTGAGAGCAGGAGAAGCGGTTCGGATAACGGATGGATGGATGGATTATCACACACTTGATGTGTCCGTGTACTCGTGTAGACACAAGGACACGAAGGCCCAAACACACATGTGCATGCACAGATGCAGGCACACACCAATACACACACAGACACACACAAACACACAAACACACCCACGCTCTCCATGCTTGCTGCTCCCTCATATGGCTGCAGGGCTGGGGGCATGTCTCTGGAGCTCGGGCAGCGGTAGCCCCGCTGCAGCTGCTCACAGGGTGTGCCAAGTTTCTGTATGGGGGGCAGACGCGGGGGTAAAAAAAGGAGGGGCGGTTTGCATGGGGGGTGGGGTAGGTCGTGATGGCGGCGGACGGGCCAGACAGAGGAGGTCTCTTCTCTGGGGTGGCGAGGCACACAAGGCCGCTTCAGTGTTCTGCGGGACAGAAGGGCGGAGCGACGGCGTTTGCACAGGCTCAGAGGGGACGCTTGTTTTCAAACAGTCGGAGGACGACGTAGAATTTCTCTTGTTGTTTGTTTGTTTGTTTGTTTGCTTGTTTGTTCGTTCGTTCTACCCGTCTGCATCTCCTTGCGGTTCTCGGGCCTTCTCTGTGAATGATTGAGCCTGCTAGTCTGGCTCGGAGAATCCGGTTAGCCCTCAGCGTGGAGACGCAACCTCGTTTGGCTCTCATTACGTCCTGATTAAAGGATGCTACAGAGGAGGAGGGTGATCGAGGCAGCTGCAGACCCCGAGATGCACCACGGAACCGTACACTCTGAGCCCAACGCCTCTGGGAAGACGGTTCGTGGCAGGGATGCTCCCTGTTTCAGAACACGGGTCCCGGTGCCGTGTGCGTGTGCTGTGCGTGTGCGCGTCCACCTCCCGTTCGGCTGATCCGCGCGGAGCCCCGGATTTTTTTTTTTTAAGAATGAGAGAGGATGCCTTTTTGTTGCCATGCCAACCGGAACCTGTAAATATCTCGGCGCATCTCTCTCTAGCAAGTATTTGGTGGGCATACACCAACGCGCGCGCGCAGGCGCGTGCGCAGACACGCGCGCGTGCGCGCACACGTCAGAACACTACTCTTTCAATTTTGGGAAAGTGGAGTTTGAAACGCGTCCCGGTGCCCCTTTCCGAGCCGACCATGCTGCACACACGAGACGAGTCAGCTGACTCCGTCCCAACACAAGAGCCATGAATAAACAGGCCGATGAATGGATGACTTAGTGCAGGAACCCATGAATGAGTGATTGATAAATAGTTGAATAGACAAATAAATAAATAAATAAAGCGGGACTGTGGGGCGACCTGGCTTTCTGTCAAGAGTGTTTCCGTACAGAAGCACAGCGGCCGTGACCGGGGACACTCCTTCAACACAACTTCTCCTCACCTATAGGGGGCGTCCGGGTGGCGTGGCGGTCTATTCCGTTGCCTTACTTAACACATGGCTCGCCGGTTCAAACCCCCCTGTGTTACCTCCGGCTTGGTCGGGAGTCCCTACAGACGCAGTTGGCCGTGTCTGCAGGTGGGAAGCCGGATGTGGGTGTGTGTCCTGGTCGCTGCACTAGCGCCTCCTCTGGTCGGGGGGGGGGGATAGCACGCGCTACGTCCCCCTGGTGAAACTCTTCACTGTCAGGTGAAAAGAAGCGGCTGGTGACTCCACATGGTAGTCTGCAGGGTGGAGCAGTGACCGGGACGGCATGGAAGAGTGGGGTAATTGGCCGGATACAATTGTGGAGAAAAGGGTGGGGGGAGGAATTTCACCTTAAGTGACCCCCCCCCTAATAAAAAACCAAGTATGAAGACGTGAGCACAAGCTCAGTCTGCGTGTTGGATTATGGGGCCTTGAATGTGTGCGCCTCGCTGTCAGAATGGAGGAGAAACATCATACTTATCATCTGATTAATTAGTCCACATTTCCCCTGGGAGCGCCCCCGCTGCTGAGGGCGCAGGGAGTCAGGAGAATGGCGCTCCTCTTGTTGGGCGGCGTTTGCGTTGATGCTAGTTTCTGCATGGAGCACGTGCTTTATCCAGCCTTTTTTGTTTGTTTGTTTGTTTGTTTTTGGTTCGCCCCTTCTCTGGTCTGGCTTAGTAGGGGCAACCCACGAGCTCCTACTCGTGGGGTTCAGACACCAAAGGCCGAACGTCCCGCGCTTCCTTGTTCTCCTCCCGTCACTGCCAACAACCCCTGACGGACTCTTTCATGTCTTGGCTGTAGTTAGTTTTACTCTTTCATGTGTTGGCTGTAGTTAGTTTTACTCTTTCATGGGTTGGCTGTAGTTAGTTTTACTCTTTCATGTGTTGGCTGTAGTTAGTTTTACTCTTTCATGTGTTGGCTGTAGTTAGTTTTACTTTTTCATGTCTTGGCTGTAGTTAGTTTTACTCTTTCATGTGTTGGCTGTATTTAGTTTTACTCTTTCATGTGTTGGCTGTAGTTACTTTTACTCTTTCATGTGTTGGCTGTAGTTAGTTTTACTCTTTCATGTTTTGTCTGTAGTTAGTTTTACTCTTTCATGTGTTGGCTGTAGTTAGTTTTACTCTTTCATGTGTTGGCTGTAGTTAGTTTTACTCTTTCATGTCTTGGCTGTATTTAGTTTTACTCTTTCATGTGTTGGCTGTAGTTAGTTTTACTCTTTCATGTGTTGGCTGTAGTTAGTTTTACTCTTTCATGTGTTGGCTGTAGTTAGTTTTACTCTTTCATGTGTTGGCTGTAGTTAGTTTTACTCTTTCATGTGTTGGCTGTAGTTAGTTTTACTCTTTAATTTGTTGGCTATAGTTAGTTTTACTCTTTCATGTGTCGGCTGTAGTTAGTTTTACTCTTTCATGTGTCGGCTGTAGTTAGTTTTACTCTTTCATGTGTCGGCTGTAGTTAGTTTTACTCTTTCATGTGTTGGCTGTAGTTAGTTTTACTCTTTCATGTGTTGGCTGTAGTTAGTTTTACTCTTTCATGTGTTGGCTGTAGTTAGTTTTATTCTCTCATGTGTTGGCTGTAGTTAGTTTTACTCTTTCATGTATTGGCTGTAGTTAGTTTTACTCTTTCATGTGTTGGCTGGAGTTAGTTTTACTCTTTCATGTGTTGGCTGTAGTTAGTTTTACTCTTTTATGTGTTGGCTGTAGTTAGTTTTACTCTTTCATGTGTTGGCTGTAGTTAGTTTTACTCTTTCATGTGTTGGCTGTAGTTAGTTTTACGCTTTCATGTGTTGGCTGTAGTTAGTTTTACGCTTTCATGTGTCGGCTGTAGTTAGTTTTACGCTTTCATGTGTCGGCTGTAGTTAGTTTTACTCTTTCATGTGTCGGCTGTAGTTAGTTTTACTCTTTCATGTGTCGGCTGTAGTTAGTTTTACTCTTTCATGTGTCGGCTGTAGTTAGTTTTACTCTTTCATGTGTCGGCTGTAGTTAGTTTTACTCTTTCATGTGTCGGCTGTAGTTAGTTTTACTCTTTCATGTGTCGGCTGTAGTTAGTTTTACTCTTTCATGTGTCGGCTGTAGTTAGTTTTACTCTTTCATGTTTTGGCTGTAGTTAGTTTTACTCTTTCATGTCTTGGCTGTAGTTAGGTTTACTCTTTCATGTCTTGGCTGTAGTTAGGTTTACTCTTTCATGTCTTGGCTGTAGTTAGTTTTACTCTTTCATGTGTTGGCTGTAGTTAGTTTTACTCTTTCATGTGTTGGCTGTAGTTAGTTTTACTCTTTCATGTGTTGGCTGTAGTTAGTTTTACTCTTTCATGTGTTGGCTGTAGTTAGTTTTACTCTTTCATATGTTGGCTGTAGTTAGTTTTACTCTTTCATGTGTTGGCTGTAGTTAGTTTTACTCTTTCATGTGTTGGCTGTAGTTAGTTTTACTCTTTCATGTGTTGGCTGTAGTTAGTTTTATTCTTTCATGTGTTGGCTGTAGTTAGTTTTACTCTTTCATGTATTGGCTGTAGTTAGTTTTACTCTTTCATGTATTGGCTGTAGTTAGTTTTACTCTTTCATGTGTTGGCTGTAGTTACTTTTACTCTTTCATGTGTTGGCTGTAGTTACTTTTACTCTTTCATGTGTTGGCTGTAGTTACTTTTACTCTTTCATGTGTTGGCTGTAGTTACTTTTACTCTTTCATGTGTTGGCTGTAGTTAGTTTTACTCTTTCATGTTTTGTCTGTAGTTAGTTTTACTCTTTCATGTGTTGGCTGTAGTTAGTTTTACTCTTTCATGTTTTGTCTGTAGTTAGTTTTACTCTTTCATGTGTTGGCTGTAGTTAGTTTTACTCTTTCATGTGTTGGCTGTAGTTAGTTTTACTCTTTCATGTCTTGGCTGTAGTTAGTTTTACTCTTTCATGTCTTGTCTGTAGTTAGTTTTACTCTTTCATGTGTTGGCTGTAGTTAGTTTTACTCTTTCATGTGTTGGCTGTAGTTAGTTTTACTCTTTCATGTCTTGGCTGTATTTAGTTTTACTCTTTCATGTGTTGGCTGTAGTTAGTTTTACTCTTTCATGTGTTGGCTGTAGTTAGCTTTACTCTTTCATGTGTTGGCTGTAGTTAGTTTTACTCTTTCATGTGTTGGCTGTAGTTAGTTTTACTCTTTCATGTGTTGGCTGAAGTTAGTTTTACTCTTTCATGTGTTGTCTGTAGTTAGTTTTACTCTTTCATGTCTTGGCTGTAGTTAGTTTTACTCTTTCATGTCTTGGCTGTAGTTAGTTTTACTCTTTCATGTCTTGGCTATAGTTAGTTTTACTCTTTCATGTGTTGGCTGTAGTTAGTTTTACTCTTTCATGTGTTGGCTGTAGTTAGTTTTACTCTTTCATGTGTTGACTGTAGTTAGTTTTACTCTTCCATGGGTTGGCTGTAGTTAGTTTTACTCTTTCATGTGTTGACTGTAGTTAGTTTTACTCTTCCATGGGTTGGCTGTAGTTAGTTTTACTCTTTCATGTTAAGGCTGTAGTTAGTTTTACTCTTCCATGTGTTGGCTCTAGTTAGTTTTACTCTTCCATGGGTTGGCTGTAGTTAGTTTTACTCTTTCATGTTAAGGCTGTAGTTAGTTTTAGTCTTCCATGTGTTGGCTCTAGTTAGTTTTACTCTTCCATGTGTTGGCTGTAGTTAGTTTTACTCTTCCATGTGTTGGCTGTATTTAGTTTTACTCTTTCATGTGTTGACTGTAGTTAGTTTTACTCTTTCATGTGTTGGCTGTAGTTAGTTTTACTCTTTCATGTCTTGACTGTAGTTAGTTTTACTCTTTCATGTGTTGGCTGTAGTTAGTTTTACTCTTTCATGTGTTGGCTGTAGTTAGTTTTACTCTTTCATGTCTTGGCTGTAGTTAGTTTTACTCTTTCGTGTGTTGGCTGTAGTTAGTTTTACTCTTTCATGTGATGGCTGTAGTTAGTTTTACTCTTTCATGTGTTGGCTGTAGTTAGTTTTACTCTTTCGTGTGTTGGCTGTAGTTAGTTTTACTCTTTCATGTGTTGGCTGTAGTTAGTTGTACTCTCATGTGTTGGCTGTAGTTAGTTTTACTCTTTCATGTGTTGTCTGTAGTTTTACTCTTTCATGTGTTGGCTGTAGATAGTTTTACTCTTTCATGTGTTGGCTGTAGTTAGTTTTACTCTTTCATGTCTTGGCTGTAGTTAGTTTTACTCTTTCATGTGTTGGCTGTAGTTAGTTTTACTCTTTCATGTGTTGGCTGTAGTTAGTTTTACTCTTTAATGTGTTGGCTGTAGTTAGTTTTACTCTTTCTTGTGTTGGCTGTAGTTAGTTTTACTCTTTCATGTCTTGGCTGTAGTTAGTTTTACTCTTTCATGTGTTGGCTGTAGTTAGTTTTACTCTTTAATGTGTTGGCTGTAGTTAGTTTTACTCTTTCATGTATTGGCTGTAGTTAGTTTTACTCTTTCATGTTTTGGCTGTAGTTAGTTTTACTCTTTCATGTTTTGGCAGTAGTTAGTTTTACTCTTTCATGTTTTGTCTGTAGTTAGTTTTACTCTTTCATGTATTTGCTGTAGTCAGTTTCACTCTTTCATGTGTTGGCTGTAGTTAGTTTTACTCTTTCATGTGTTGGCTGTAGTTAGTTTTACTCTTTCATGTGTTGGCTGTAGTTAGTTTTACTCTTTCATGTGTTGGCTGTAGTTAGTTTTACTCTTTCATGTCTTGGCTGTAGTTAGTTTTACTCTTTCATGTCTTGGCTGTAGTTAGTTTTACTCTTTCGTGTGTTGGCTGTAGTTAGTTTTACTCTTTCGTGTGTTGGCTGTAGTTAGTTTTACTCTTTCGTGTGTTGTCTGTAGTTAGTTTTACTCTTTCATGTGTTGTCTGTAGTTAGTTTTACTCTTTCATGTGTTGGCTGTAGTTAGTTTTACTCTTTCATGTGTTGTCTGTAGTTAGTTTTACTCTTTCATGTGTTGGCTGTAGTTAGTTTTACTCTTTCATGTCTTGGCTGTAGTTAGTTTTACTCTGTCATGTCTTGGCTGTAGTTAGTTTTACTCTTTCATGTGTTGGCTGTAGTTAGTTTTACTCTTTCATGTGTTGGCTCTAGTTAGTTTTACTTTTTCATGTGTTGGCTGTAGTTGGTTTTACTCTTTCGTGTGTTGGCTGTAGTTAGTTTTACTCTTTCGTGTGTTGGCTGTAGTTAGTTTTACTCTTTCGTGTGTTGGCTGTAGTTAGTTTTACTCTTTCGTGTGTTGGCTGTAGTTAGTTTTACTCTTTAGTGTGTCGGCTGTAGTTAGTTTTACTCTTTCGTGTGTCGGCTGTAGTTAGTTTTACTCTTTCGTGTGTCGGCTGTAGTTAGTTTTACTCTTTCGTGTATCGGCTGTAGTTAGTTTTACTCTTTCGTGTATCTGCTGTAGTTAGTTTTACTCTTTCATGTTTTGGCTGTAGTTAGTTTTACTCTTTCATGTTTTGTCTGTAGTTAGTTTTACTTTTTCATGTTTTGTCTGTAGTTAGTTTTACTCTTTCATCTATTTGCTGTAGTTAGTTTCACTCTTTCGTGTGTTGGCTGTAGTTAGTTTTACTCTTTCATGTCTTGGCTGTAGTTAGTTTTACTCTTTCATGTGTTGGCTGTGGTTAGTTTTACTCTTTCATGTCTTGGCTGTAGTTAGTTTTACTCTTTCATGTGTTGGCTGTAGTTAGTTTTACTCTTTCATGTATTGGCTGTAATTAGTTTTACTCTTTCGTGTGTTGGCTGTAGTTAGTTTTACTCTTTCATGTGTTGGCTGTAGTTAGTTTTACTCTTTCATGTGTTGGCTGTAGTTAGTTTTACTCTTTCATGTGTTGGCTGTGGTTAGTTTTACTCTTTCATGTCTTGGCTGTAGTTAGTTTTACTCTTTCATGTGTTGGCTGTAGTTAGTCTTACTCTTTCATGTGTTGGCTGTAGTTAGTTTTACTTTTTCATGTGTTGGCTGTAGTTAGTTTTACTCTTTCATGTGTTGGCTGTAGTTAGTTTTACTCTTTCATGTGTTGGCTGTAGTTAGTTTTACTCTTTCATGTGTTGGCTGTAGTTAGTTTTACTCTTTCATGTGTTGGCTGTAGTTAGTTTTCCTCTTTCTTGTGTTGGCTGTAGTTAGTTTTACTCTTTCATGTGTTGGCTGTAGTTAGTTTTACTCTTTCATGTGTTGGCTGTAGTTAGTTTTACTCTTCATGTGTTGGCTGTAGTTAGTTTTACTCTTTCATGTTTTGGCTGTAGTTAGTTTTACTCTTTCATGTGTTGGCTGTAGTTAGTTTTACTCTTTCATGTGTTGGCTGTAGTTAGTTTTACTCTTTCATGTGTTGGCTGTAGTTGGTTTTACTCTTTCATGTGTTGGCAGTAGTTAGTTTTACTCTTTCATGTGTTGGCTGTAGTTAGTTTTACTCTTTCATGTGTTGGCCGTAGTTAGTTTTACTCTTTCATGTTTTGGCCGTAGTTAGTTTTACTCTTTCTTGTGTTGGCCGTAGTTAGTTTTACTCTTTCATGTCTTGGCCGTAGTTAGTTTTACTCTTTCATGTGTTGGCTGTAGTTAGTTTTACTCTTTCATGTCTTGGCTGTAGTTAGTTTTACTCTTTCATGTCTTGGCTGTAGTTAGTTTTACTCTTTCATGTGTTGGCCGTAGTTAGTTTTACTCTTTCATGTGTTGGCCGTAGTTAGTTTTACTCTTTCATGTGTTGGCTGTAGTTAGTTTTACTCTTTCATGTCTTGGCTGTAGTTAGTTTTACTCTTTCATGTGTTGGCTGTAGTTAGTTTTACTTTTTCATGTGTTGGCTGTAGTTAGTTTTACTCTTTCATGTGTTGGCTGTAGTTAGTTTTACTCTTTCATGTGTTGGCTGTAGTTAGTTTTACTCTTTCATGTGTTGGCTGTAGTTAGTTTTACTCTTTCATGTTTTGGCTGTAGTTAGTTTTACTCTTTCATGTGTTGGCTGTAGTTAGTTTTACTCTTTCATGTGTTGGCTGTAGTTAGTTTTACTCTTTCATGTGTTGGCTGTAGTTAGTTTTACTCTTTCATGTGTTGGCTGTAGTTAGTTTTACTCTTTCATGTGTTGGCTGTAGTTAGTTTTACTCTTTCATGTTTTGGCTGTAGTTAGTTTTACTCTTTCATGTTTTGGCTGTAGTTAGTTTTACTCTTTCATGTGTTGGCTGTAGTTAGTTTTACTCTTTCATGTGTTGGCTGTAGTTAGTTTTACTCTTTCATGTGTTGGCTTTAGTTAGTTTTACTCTTTCATGTGTTGGCTGTAGTTAGTTTTACTCTTTCATGTCTTGGCTGTAGTTAGTTTTACTCTTTCATGTGTTGGCCGTAGTTAGTTTTACTCTTTCATGTGTTGGCTGTAGTTACTTTTACTCTTTCATGTCTTGGCTGTAGTTAGTTTTACTCTTTCATGTGTTGGCTGTAGTTAGTTTTACTTTTTCATGTGTTGGCTGTAGTTAGTTTTACTCTTTCATGTGTTGGCTGTAGTTAGTTTTACTCTTTCATGTGTTGGCTGTAGTTAGTTTTACTCTTTCATGTGTTGGCTGTAGTTAGTTTTACTCTTTCATGTGTTGGCTTTAGTTAGTTTTACTCTTTCATGTGTTGGCTGTAGTTAGTTTTACTCTTTCATGTCTTGGCTGTAGTTAGTTTTACTCTTTCATGTGTTGGCCGTAGTTAGTTTTACTCTTTCATGTGTTGGCTGTAGTTAGTTTTACTCTTTCATGTCTTGGCTGTAGTTAGTTTTACTCTTTCATGTGTTGGCTGTAGTTAGTTTTACTTTTTCATGTGTTGGCTGTAGTTAGTTTTACTCTTTCATGTGTTGGCTGTAGTTAGTTTTACTCTTTCATGTGTTGGCTGTAGTTAGTTTTACTCTTTCATGTGTTGGCTGTAGTTAGTTTTACTCTTTCATGTTTTGGCTGTAGTTAGTTTTACTCTTTCATGTGTTGGCTGTAGTTAGTTTTACTCTTTCATGTGTTGGCTGTAGTTAGTTTTACTCTTTCATGTGTTGGCTGTAGTTAGTTTTACTCTTTCATGTGTTGGCTGTAGTTAGTTTTACTCTTTCATGTGTTGGCTGTAGTTAGTTTTACTCTTTCATGTTTTGGCTGTAGTTAGTTTTACTCTTTCATGTTTTGGCTGTAGTTAGTTTTACTCTTTCATGTGTTGGCTGTAGTTAGTTTTACTCTTTCATGTGTTGGCTGTAGTTAGTTTTACTCTTTCATGTGTTGGCTTTAGTTAGTTTTACTCTTTCATGTGTTGGCTGTAGTTAGTTTTACTCTTTCATGTCTTGGCTGTAGTTAGTTTTACTCTTTCATGTGTTGGCCGTAGTTAGTTTTACTCTTTCATGTGTTGGCTGTAGTTAGTTTTACTCTTTCATGTGTTGGCTGTAGTTAGTTTTACTCTTTCATGTGTTGGCTGTAGTTAGTTTTACTCTTTCGTGTGTTGGCTGTAGTTAGTTTTACTCTTTCATGTCTTGGCTGTAGTTAGTTTTACTCTTTCATGTTTTGGCCGTAGTTAGTTTTACTCTTTCATGTGTTGGCCGTAGTTAGTTTTACTCTTTCTTGTGTTGGCCGTAGTTAGTTTTACTCTTTCATGTGTTGGCCGTAGTTAGTTTTACTCTTTCTTGTGTTGGCCGTAGTTAGTTTTACTCTTTCATGTGTTGGTTGTAGTTAGTTTTACTCTTTCTTGTGTTGGCCGTAGTTAGTTTTACTCTTTCATGTGTTGGTTGTAGTTAGTTTTATGCTGTCATGCCGCTGATTGACTTGTTTACATCCATTTGTTGTTTTTAAGGTGGAGCTGAGTCATGTTTTCACACGCACGCACCCACGTGCACGCACACACATACACACACACATGAAGGGATACCTCTTTGTTGGCGGACGGGGAACCTCAGACATGAAGGAATAAATAGTGCGTCTCAATATTTATTCATAAGCTGGCCGACAGTTCACTGGAAATAATCACATTATGAATGAACAAATAATTAAATACATAATTATGACGTTTGGGTGTCAGCGGACGACCCTCTGAAATACAACAGTCAACACAGGCTTGATGGAAGACACACTACATGTATGTTGTATAGTGTGTGTGTGTGTGTGTGTGTGTGTGTGCGGATGGCAGTACAAAGAGGGGGTCGCTGATCGCATGCTCTGTGTTACCTCCTTTTCAGCACCCTCTCTGTTGCCATGGAGAGACAGTTCTTTGCTTTCCCATAGGAGGAGAAATTAACACCATTTTTAACTGGCCCGGGGGCCTCCCCCCCTTGTGTGTGTGGGAGAGGGAGTCTTGAGTTCTGCTCCAGACACACACACACACACACACACACACACACACACACACACACACACAGATCGGTGGAGACAGCCGTAATCTCGCTGCCACACCGCCACTGTCATTTTTAATGCCCTGGAAAGGCCAACGTTTTACCAAGTGGGGCAGTATGGTGATGGCAGGAAGACGGCGGAATGGACCCGGCGACGTTACGGCCTGTATGTGTGTCATCCACACCGACCGGCTCATCAACAGCGCCCGTCCTTGGCCCACCGGGGACTGCCTGCCTGTGTCATAGTTTATATGCAATACTGGTAATGTCACACACTCTATCAAATAATGATCATCATGGGAGCAGATGAGAGAGAGAGAGGGAGGGAGAGGGAGAGAGGGGGGAGAGAGAGGGAGAGCCATGAGGGGTAGGGCACAGTGCACCTAATGTGGATTTAATGAAGGGGCTTATGAATTAAGAGAGTGAGTAGGGGTTGATGGCGGAAATAAAAGAGGGAAGGATGAGGGGATTGAAGGGGGGTGGGATTCAACAGAAAAAAAAGGGGGGGGGCACCGCAAGACAGTGTTCTCGCCCCCATCCCGGTTCCCGTTTCAAAAGCCCTTTCAGGGCGTCGCTTTATCGAAGTCCCGCGTGCACGTGTGTTCAGAGACGCTCGTGCCGAGGACGGCGTGGTTTTCCCATTTCCGTGTCCATTCGCTGCCGCCTAGATTTATGGGGGGGGGGGGGGGGCTGTAGAAGATCACCTGTTGTCACATCTGCAGTGAGATCATCTGTCACGAGCGCTGTTGACACAGTCGTCTTTACTTCCGCCCTGCCCGGCCCGGTCCGGTCCGGTCCGGTCCACTGGGCCGGGCGGCACACAACAAGGCCCGTGCACGCGACACACCGCCGATGCAACGCCGTCCCGCAAAAAGCGGAAATGCAACTCCCCCGGATGCATCTGACCCTGCCCCCCCCCCCACCGCCACCACCACCACACACCTTGCTCCCTTTTAAAGTTGGGGGTGGGGGGGGGGGTCCCGTGACCTATAATCTCCTGCTATCTGGTTTGGATCCCTTCGCCAGTGGAGCTAATATGCCCTTGTGTGTTGCTTCTCCTCTATCTTCCCTGGCCTGTCTTTGTGACCCAGCTGCTCCCCCCCCCCCACAGCTTCCAGCCCCCCTCCTCCTCCCCCTCCCCCCCCCCCCACCACGACCTGCCTGTGTGCAGGACTGCTCCGTTCTCCCCTCAAGCGACTTCTCTTGCGAGACTGTGCGACTGCCAGGGGGAGGGTGGGGGCAGCCGACTCAACCCCTCTAGTCTCCTAGCAACAGAGCGGTTTGGAGCGGGACAGGGAGAGCGAGGGAGCGGGGGGTGGGGAGGTGGGGAGAGAGAGAGACGGGGGCTGGTTTACAGTGGCTGGGGAGAGCAAAGTCCTGCGGGATTAGAAAGATGAAGAGAAGGAGGAAGGGAGCGAGGGAGGGAGGGAGAGGAGAAAGGAGGGAGAGAGGAGAAAGAGATGGAGTTCTGTTGTGCTGTTCGGTGGTTGAGGGATGCTGACACGTCTTTTCTCCCCTCCCTCTTTTTTTATAAACGGCACCTCGCTGATAACCCCAAATATCCACCGGAGACGCTGTGGTTGATACGCCGCGCAGCTTCACCATTCCACGTTACTTTATTCGTCGCGAGGGAAATTTGCCTCGGGGCCTAACGGCTGCCACGTACAAACACACACACACACACACAGCGCACACTGCCAGACTCACACTGCACAGCTCGTTTGCCCGGTAAACAAGTGTGGCGTGTGCACGATGCACCAGGAGCACGCAAACACACCCGGAGGTGACCGCTAGACTCCCCGCCGAGCGTCCCCCGTCACACAGAGGCCCAGTCCGAGGCCTCCGGGCGGCCGGAGTGACCGGGCCGGCTGATCTCAGCGCCACGCGTCGTCCTGGCTGCGAGTCAGGGGGGGGCGGATAGTCGAGGGGGTCCGTTCACGTCCACTTTGGAGGCAGGCGACCCTGAAGCCTCGCCAACGGTCTCGCATCCATACACATACGTGCAGTGGATGTGGCAAGTCTGCACAACCCAGTCGGAACGGCAGGTTTTTGTGACGTAAAAAAAACGAAACCCAGATAACTCCTTTCAGAACTTGTCCCACCCTTAACGTCAAATCGCAACCTATAGAAATAACGTGAAACCCAAACTGAAACATTTTAGGGGGAAAAACACAACTTACAATAACCTGATTGCATAAGTGTACACACCCTTTTTATAACCGGGGATGTGGATGTGTTCAGAATTGACCAGTCACATCCAAGCTCATGCTGAATAGTAGTTGGTATACACCTGCCGTCAGTTAAAGTGGCTGAAATAAAGTTCAGCCGTTCCTGTGGCAGTTTCCTGGTTGCATCCAACTGCAAAAGCCATGGTCCTCAAAGAGCTTACAAGGCATGACGGGGTCTCACTGCTGAAGGGTATCCATCAGGAGAGGGGTACACAAGAACTTCCAAGGCGTTAGATATACCATGGGACACCGTGAAGACGGTCATCGGCAAGTGGTGAAAATATGGCACAGCAGGGACATTACCAAGAACAGGACGCTCCTCCAAAACTGGTGAGAGGATGAGGAGAAAACTGGTCAGGAGGGGCTGCCAAGAGGCCTGCGGCAACACTAAAGGAGCTGCAGGAATTTCTGGGAAGTCCTGGTTGCTCCCCACATGTGACAACAATCTCCTGGGCTGTGGGGTAGGGGGGCAAGAAGGAAGCATTCTCACATGATAAAACACCCAAGCCGGGATAAATCCTCAAAAAGATGCATCCAGTCTCCCAGAACCATGTGGAAAACGTGTTATGGTCTGATGAGACCAAGGTGGAACTTTTGGGCCATAATTCCAAAAGGGCGGCACAGTCACGCAGTCGCCTCACAGCAAGAAGGTCCTGGGTTCGAGCCCCGGGGTAGTCCAAACCTTGGGGGTCGTCCCGGGTCGTGGAGTTTGCATGTTCTCCCCGTGTCTGCGTGGGTTTCCTCCCACAGTCCAAAGACATGTAGGTCAGGTGGATCGGCCGTACTGCATTGTCCCTAGGTGTGTGTGTGTGTTTGGGCCCTATGATGGCCTGGTGGCCTGTCCAGCGTGTCCCCCCTGCCTGCTGCCCAATGACTGCTGGGATAGGCTGCAGCATCCCCCATAACCCTATGTAGGATAAGTGGTTTGGATGATGGATGGAGGATGAATTCCGAAAGGCTCGTTTGGCAGAAAACCAACACAGCACATCAGCAGAGGAACAGCAGGCCCGCGGTGAAGCATGGCGGTACCCGACACCTCATCCGGCCCACATACCATGTGGAACGATGGCACTTTGGTGGTCCGCTCCTGTTTACCAGATCTGGGCCAGAACCAAGCCACAGCAATGCTGCATGTGCCACATATTTGCCAAAGGTGGCCCGTATGTGTTTTGTGATATTTGGGCCATATTCATCATTCACCACACGGGTCACTTCAGGGTCACATCCAGACCACATGTTGCCCAGAGCACCGCATCTTTTCCAGAAAAAGGCCCACATGTGATTTGGCATATTTGGGCCATATTTGCTATTAGACATGTGGGCCACTTCAGGCTCACATCCGTTTTGTCAGGGCCAGAAGAAGGCCATCAGTGCCGTATCAGTGCCTGAAGTGGCCCACATCCGGATGCTGTCTGGGGAACATGAGGAACACGAGGGTTAAGGGAAGTCCTCTGGTTGCAGTTTGGTAATCCAGCCTGGTTAGAATAACAAAGCAGAGGCCGACACACTGCAGACCACCTGTGTTTGTCCCGGTGTTAAGCGGGTCGATCCTACTGTGGTACTGCTCTTCATGCATATATACATGTATATGGATCTGAGACTCGCAAGCTCTCGCTGTGCGTGTCCTGGAAGTGAGCCACAACCCAGCCGGCACGGTATCTCATTGTCAAACCTGTTAGGGGAAGAAAACCAAAGAAAAGAAAATCAAAAACTTGCAATAACCCGGCGGAGTAAGTGTGTCCGCCCCTAAACTAACACGTCATTGAAGCACTTCCTGACTTTCTGTCAGCACTCGTCCTTGTTGGGCGAGAGTCTATCAGCTTGGCACATCTTGACCGGGCAAGATCTCCCCGCTCCTCCCTCTGAAAATGATTCTAGATCCATCAAATTGTCAGGGGCATCTCCCGTGCACTGCCCTCTTCAGGTCACCCCCCCCCCCAGATTTTCTGCTGGATTCAGGTCTGGGCTCCGGCTGGTGAAGCCGTCCCTTTGTTGATTTGGGATGTAATGCTTCACCCTCCTAACAGACGCCTGAGGGTTTTGTGGCAAAATCGACTGGTGTTTGGAGCGATTCATGATTCCTCCACCTGGACTAGAGCCCCGGTCCCGACTTAAGGAAAGCAGCCCCGAAGCCTGACGCTGCCGCCGGGACGGGTCCGGGCCACAGCAGTTTTGCTATCCGGGTCTGTTCACCGATTAGCAATGGCTGTACTATATGCCACTGGCGTTGACCCGGACCACCTCTGGATTTCACCGCTGACTAATATCAGCAATGTATTTTTACCCAGACACAGCACGACACCGAGTGTCCCACCCGGCCGGCACGGTGGGAGATTCTGTAGGGGCAGGCAGAAAAATCTGTGGACGTAATGTGGAGGTGTGGGGTTTTTTCGGCGGTGTGAGATTATCTAAATCCGGCGTGAACGGACGCCGGTGCCATTGTCCCGGCTGACAGCGGCGGTGACGTCACGCCGGAGGACAGTGATACGGCCGGTGCGGTGTAGATTAGAGCGGCGGTGGTGATGAGGTGGCGGATCACCATTATTTCATTTATTCTCATTACCTTTGGGCCCGTGCTGACAGAGAGGGGGAGAGGGAGAGAGAGAGAGAGAGAGAGAGAGAGAGCAAGAGGGCCGGATTAAAACAAACCCGCTCTGTGAGCTGGTTTTAGTTACCATGGCAACGATCATTACCTCGCACTTGGGAGAGCAGGAGCAAGGGGGGGCTGGTGGTGGTGGAGGAAGACCGGGACGGAGGCAGGAGAGGAGCACAGCTGGGGAGGAGGAGGGGGGGGGAGGCGCGAGGGGGGGGAGGGGGCAAACGAAAACGAAATGTCAGATCCCGCGAACGCCACGGAAATGTCAGGGAAAGGGGAGGAAAAAGTGCGATTCCTCGGTGCCGGGGGGACAACTTTCTGAACTCGGGACCCTCTCTCGCATCCCATCCCTTTCTCCCGCTAAAATGCCAGGGGTCGTTCCGAAGAGGCGCGGTCCGGCGGTGGTAACGTCAGCGGCGTGAGGGGGCCGGGGGAAATGGGTCGGGCTGCTTTTGCCTCGTTTGGATTACCGCAGTGTGGAAACAACTGTTAATTGCTGCACACGTTTACAGTTTGAGATTACAATCAGCAAAGCGTTAAACCACACTAATCAAGAGGGAGGGCAAATTGCGGCGATGCGAAAAATAATTAAATAAATAAAATGCCTAAATTGGCCGGGTAAATCAGCGAGTTATTCACAGCGATGGGGAGAGAGAGCGAGAGAGAGAGAGAGAGAGGTGGAGCGCAGCAAGTGAAAGAAAGCCCCATGTGGTGTTGTGGGTGGGGGGGGGGGGTGGTGTTGTCCTAGTGATTCCACTTCCATGGCATGTCACATGACCCTCTAGCCCGCACACCTGCCCGAGAGGGAGAGAGAGAGAGCGCGAGAGGGAGAGGGAGAGAGAGAGATCAGTGGCAGTTTCTATGGCGACAGGGTCAGCGGTACGGGAGGCAGGATGGCGGTGGAAAAGGGGGCTGTTGGGTCTCCTACAGTAGAGGCGGTGGTATTTTTAAAACCTCGCCGAGATGAGGCCGAAACGGTCGCTGACCCGAGGCGACCCGAATGAGAAGTAAAGATTCTCAAGCTCGGCGTTTCAAACGTGGCGAGGCTGGAGCCGAGGTGGGAAAATGGTTTGGCTCCGGCCCGGCAATCCAGCAGCGACAGGACGGGTTTGTCGACTGTCTGTGGCCACATGACCTATGATTCATGAGCCTGAGAAAAAGAGGAAAGCTTGCTGCTAAAATCTCAGGGCTGCAGCCTTCTCCGTCCTCGGCCACGACCTCAGACGTCTCTGGCTGTAGGTGATAGACGTAAGCCGTTTACATCCCGCCTGTAAAGCCCGAGGCAAGACATTGAACCAGAGCTTCTTTGTGTTGCAGTGTTCTGACGGCGGCTCGGCCCAAGACAACTCCTCCCTGAAGCGAGTGGCTGTGGTGGAGGACTTCTTCGACATCATCTATGCGATGCATGTGGAGATGGGTGCTGACCCGGGCAGGGCACCCAAACATGCGGGCCAGAAGAAGACCTACAAAGCGGTGAGAGAACATCCAACCAAACATCCCCCTGGCCTTTTACTATAAACTTACAGTAGCTCTCTCTCTGTCTCTGTCTCATCTGTCTCTCTCTGTCTCATCTGTCTCTCTCTCTCTCTGTCTCATCTGTCTCTCTCTGTCTCATCTGTCTCTCTCTCTCTCTCTGTCTCATCTGTCTCTCATATTATATGTATATCTATCACTACTACTACTACTACTACTACTACTTTCAGCTGCTCCCGTTAGGGGGCGCCACAGCGGATCATCCGTTTCCATCTCTTCCTGTCCTCTGCATCTTCCTCTGTCACACCAGCCACCTGCATGTCCTCCCTCACCACATCCATAAACCTCCTCTTTGGCCTTCCTCCTTTCCTCTTCCCTGGCAGCTCCATATTCAGCATCCTTCTCCCAGTATACCCAGCATCTCTCCTCCACACATGTCCAAACCATCTCAATCTTGTCTCTCTTGCTTTGTCTCCAAACCTTCCAACCTGAGCTGTCCCTCTAATATACTCCTTCCTAATCCTGTCCTTCTTCATCACTCCCAATGAAATCTTATCATCTTCATCTCTGCCACCTCCAGCTCCACCTCCTGTCTTTTCATCAGTGCCACTGTCTCCAAACCATACAACATAGCTGGTCTCACTACCATCTTGTAAACCTTCCCTTTAACTCTTGCTGGTACCCTTCTGTCACACATCACTCCTGACACTCTTCTCCACCCACTGCACCCTGCCTTGCACTCTCTCCCTCTCTTTCACCTCCCTTCCGCACTCCCCATTACTTTGGACAGTTGACCCCAAGTATTTAAACTCATACGCCTTCGTCACCTCCACTCCTTGCATCCTCACCATTCCACTGTTCTCCCTCTCATTCACACACGGTATATATTCCGTCTTGCTCCTACTGACTTTCATTCCTCTTCTCTCCAGTGCATACCTCCACCTCTCCAGGCTTTCCTCCACCTGCTCCCTACTCTCACTACAGATCACAATGTCATCCACGAACATCATAGTCCACAGAGACTCCTGCCGGATCTCGTCCATCGACCTGTCCATCACCATTGCAAACAAGAAAGGGCTCAGAGCCGATCCTTGATGTAATCCCACCTCCACCTTGACCCCATCTGTCATTCCAACCACACACCTCTCCACTGTCACACTGCCCTCATACATATCCTGCACCACTCCTACATACTTCTCTGCTACTCCTGACTTCCTCATACAATACCACACCTCCTCTCTCGGCACCCTGTCGTATTCTTTCTCTAAATCTACAAAGACACAATGTACCTCCTCCTGACCTCCTCTATACTTCTCCATCAACATTCTCAAAGCAAACATCACATCTGTGGTGCTCTTTCCTGGCATGAAACCATACTGCTGCTGCTGATCATCCCCTCTCCTCCTCTTAACCTAGCTTCTATTACTCTTTCCCATATCTTCATGCTGTGGCTGATCAACTTTATACCTCTGTAGTTGCTACAGTTCCGCACATCACCCTTGTTCTAGAAAATCGGTACCAGTATGATTCTTCTCCACTCCTCAGGCATCCTCTCACTTTCCAGATCGTGTTAAACAATCTAGTTAAAAGCCCCACTGCCATCTCTCCTAAACATCTCCATACCTCCACAGGTATGTCATCAGGACCAACCGCCTTTCTACTCTTCATCCTCTTCATAGTAGCTGCTCTCACTTCTTTCTTGCACTTCCTGACTCACCGTCACTTCCTGACTGCTTGACTGACTGACTGCCTGACTGACTTCTTGACATCCTGACATCCTGACTGCACTTCCTGACTCACTGCACTGCACTTCCTGATTCACTATCCCCACATCATCCAACCTTCTCTCTCTCGCTCTCATTTTCTTCATTCATCAGCCCTTCAAAGTACTCCTTCCACCTTCTCAACACACTCTCCTCACTTGTCAGCACATTTCCATCTCTATCCTTCATCACTCTCACCTGCTGCACCTCCTTCCCAACTTGCTCCCTCTGTCTAGCCAATCCGTACAAGTCCTTTTCTCCTTCCTTAGTGTTTAACCTCTCATACAACTCACCATACACATTTTCCGTTGCCTTTGCCACCTCTCTCTTCGCTTTACACCACATCTCCTTGTACTCCTGTCTACTTTCTTCATCTCTCTGACTATCCCACTTCTTCTTTGCCAACCTCTTCCTCTGTATAATTTGCTGTACTTCCTCATTCCACCACCAAGTCTCCTTGTCTTCCTTCCTCTGTCCAGATGACACACCAAGTACCTTCCTAGCTGTCTCCCTCACTATTTCTGCAGTGGTTTCCCCGCCATCCGGCAACTCTTCACTACCACCCAGGGCCTGTTTTAACTCCTCCCTGAACTCCACACAACAGTCTTCCTTCTTCAACTTCCACCATTTGATCTTTGGCCCTGCTTTCACTCTCTTCCTCTTCTTGATCTCCAGAGTCATCCTACAGACCACCATCCGATGCTGAAATATGTCTTCACCACAGCCATTTCCATCCTTTTCACAAAATCCACTACCATCTGTCCACCACATTTCTCTCCTTGACACCATACCTACCCATCACCTCCTCATCACCTCTGTTCCCCTCACTAACATGCCCATTGAAGTCCACTCCAATCACCACTCTCTCCTCCTTAGGTACCCTCTCCACCACTTCATCCAACTCACTCCAGATTCTTGTTTCTCTTCCGTCTCACACCCAAGTTACGGGGCATATGCGCTTATAACATTCATCAACACACCTTCGGTTTCCAGCTTCATACTCATCACTCTGTCTGACACTCTCTTCACCTCCAGCACACTCTTGACATACTCTTCCTTCAGAATTACCCCTACCCCATTTCTCCTCCCATCTGCACCATGGTAGACGAGTTTGAACCCTCCTCCGGTACTCCTGGCCTTACTCCCCTTCCACCTGGTGTCTTGCACACACAGTATACCTACCTTTCTTCTCTCCATCATATCAGCCAGCTCTCTCCCTTTACCAGTCATAGTGCCAACATTCAAAGTTCTGACTCTCACCTGCACACTCCTAACCTTCCTCCTCTCCTGCTGCCTCTGGACATGCCTTCCCCCTCTCCTTCTCCTTCACCCAACAGTAGCATAGTCTCCACTGGCACCCTGCCGGTTAACAGTACCAGTGGCGGTTGTTGGTAACCTGAGCCTCGACCGATCCGGTATGGAAATCTGATTTATGATCCGCATATTTGATTTGGCAAAGGTTTTACGCCGGATGCTTTTCCTGACGCAACCCTCCCCATTTATCCGGGCTTGGGACCGGCACTAAGAATGCAATAGCTTGCACATTCTCAGTGGCTGGGTTATATATAAAACATGATGTAGGGATAACAATAAAACATGATGTAGGGATAACACTCCATTAGCAGCCGTAATACTGAGCAGTCTTCTATGTGGCTCTGAAATGCTGCTGAAGTTGTACGGAAAGGTGTCAGTCCATGAATCCCACGTCTTTATGTGGCATTCTCTACAACAGCTGTACATAGCATTATTATTCACATTGTCATATAAAGCCTGGTCTATTTCAGTGTAGCCGCTGAAGGTAGTGACAAACCAGGAAGTAAGGGTTGTAGGTTTCACATTCACGGATCATCCGCCAGCGACGTCACTGAGGGACATTGCTTTGGTGGCGTTCCAGAGTCACAGAAGAATTCTCGGTATCATGGGTGCTAATGAAGTATTATCCCCACAACAGAGAGAGTGTGAGAGAGAGGGAGACAGAGAGAGAGAGAGAGAGTGTGTGAGAGAGAATGTGTAAAATTGTGATTGTTTACCTTTAAACTTGTAGTGTAATTTTACAGTTGCACTTTGCCCTTTTTCTTTCTCCATGCCTACACCATTTACATATTATCGCCATCGCACAAACTGTGAAGTATTTCCGGAGAGATGGAGTGGTTTTGCTTAAACAAACAAGGTTTTCTGCTCTCACCGTCACTAGTTACTGAGATGACAACCGCCCTTCAGACAAAAAAAGATAAGATATTGAGAAAACGAACAAAACGTACCCCCTCAAACTAAAATAAGTATGTAGCATCGAAACCAGACAGGCGCTTGGTTTCCTGGTTGCTTGTGTTGTTTACCAGAGGCGGGCTGTTTTCACACCACAGACCCGAAGCTGTGGTCTCTGGTGTGGTGTCGTCATCAAGGGCCACGGTACAAAAAGACGAGCTTCGTCTGCAGCTTGGGGCATCTGTCTAGTGTTGCGAGGCGAGGCGAGGTTTGTTTTTTGTTTTTTTACAGCAGGCCCTGGATACCACTCCTCCTCCTCCTCCTCCTCCCACCCTACCCCCACAGGACCGGAGCAACCAGAGAACCGGCTCCTCCTCGCGCCCCTGCCCCGTAGAGAGGTCCTGTCATGTCTCATAGAGTTTACCCTTTTGAGACGGCAGCACCACCAGGGCAGGGCATAATATGGAGCTGTCAGTGCGGCCTTCTGGGAAATGCACGCTCCTCTGGGTGGCCTTTCCCTCCCAGCAGCCTCAAGGGGTCTGGGTGGGTGGGGGAGGATGGGCATGGGTGGTGGATGGAGGGGGGGTGGAAGGTGGGCGAGCACCCCAACTGCCTCCTCATGGTCATGCGAAGGTCGCGTTTTAACAAGGAAACGCCAGTGGGGGGGGGGGGGCTGGGTGGGTTTGGTGTGCAGGGCCGGAGACAGCCGGACCGTGAGGGAGAGGAGGCGAGGTGAGTAAGCTGCACCTGGGTGAAGCGATGAAGAAAGCAGACAACCGCTCCGTTCGACGGTATCGAGGCAGGAGAAGGCGAACAAATGGCAGAGGTTAGAAACTGAGGCCATCAGCAGGCAGAGAGCGGGAACCTACAGGGAAGACCTCCCCCCCCCCCCCCGTGCCCTGCAGAGATGACGCATAATCGCCCCAACCGAGAAATACCGCGCAATGAGAACACACCTGCACACAGTTAGAGATCAGCCACAGCTGAGTCGCTCTGAATATCCCTGTCCGCTCTGTCTCCCCCTTCTCCCCCCTGACACAGATAGCCGAGACCTATGCCTTCCTGCCCAGGGAGGCGGTGACACGCTTCCTAATGAGCTGTGGAGAATGTCAGAAGAGGATGCACATCAACCCCAGCACGGCCGAGTTCAAAGGTAACCGAGCACGCCTGACCCGCGGCGCATTCATTCACCGAGGGCATCGTCCACCCAAAAAGAGGTTTTTGAGATCAACCTTTAGGGGCAACGACCCACTGATTTCCCTTCTGTAACATGTAGTAGTCTGTTTAAGGGGCCTCTACTTTGAAGAGGTTTCACAATTATAAGTCATAATGAAATATGTACCGATCACCCCACATGATGTAACAAAGACTCAAGAGGACCCCATCTCAGTAATTATAGACATCCTGTAAAAACGACCTTAGAGCCCCTCTAGTGGCCGTTGTGGAGGATGCAGGAAATGTCCCCCAGACGTCTACATATGAAGGCCCTCGCTCCAGACCTCTAACATGATGTGTGATCGTGAAGTTACTGGTTGTTAATGCCTGTTATAGTTTACATGACACAGAACACAACAATATGAGAGAAGCTCCGTGCTGTACATCTGTTTTTTTTTCACGAGTTGACTGGATGGACACAAAGCCCGATGTTTCCGTCTCGATACAAAACCATAGCGATAACAAGGTTGATTTCACAGCTACAACAAACACTTGGCCAGGTTGGACTGGGTTGGAAGGCTGTGACATAACAATCATATTTAGACTTTTTCAAGCAAATTCAGCTTAAAGAAATACATCAGAAAACAAAATTCAAACGTGTAAAGCTAAACAACTGAGAATAATTAAATACCCAGACACAGACATTTGTCCTCTGACAACATAAATCCTACCTAGACTTGGGTTTAGTTCCTGGTCTCTAGGCCATAGAGACCAGGAACGCTAGGTCAACAAATTTTGAAGAGGGGCAAAGTAAAGGACACCATAAAACAGAGTTAAAGTGCTGGGAGTAATAGTATATGTAATGATGTACATGATATAAATGATAACACTATAACCAGCTTGGCTGCAGTCACATCAGGGTCACTGTGCTCCATGGGGACAAAAACAAGACCACAGAGGAAAAACATAGGATGCAAAAACTGAGGACGAGGGTTTAAATGTTGAATCAGGAATCAGGAACACTCTATTTGTCATTTCACACGAAATGAACCGAAATATCATTTCCCCCAGCCCACAGCAGTGCAACACAAAGACAAAAACACATATCCAAAAACTACAAGAACCACAAGAACACATATCCAAACTAACACATATATCTGAGCTAAACCAAAAAATCAATGTCCACGGGAACGAACGCCAGCTAGGATGAGTGTCGGAACTGCCAGTCTGCATGGGCTAGCAGTTAGCTTAGCCTGCCCCTCTTCCACGTCCAGCCAGACCGCCTTCGGTGTTTCCTCTTCGGGCACAGCTCCGGTCAGGGCCGTGGTCCTTGGGCCCACCGGATGCGGCAGACCAGGCTTCCTCATCCGATCCATCTCCAGCTCTCCCAGCCAGACACCCTCGACACACCTCCCCGCACTCCACACGACGATGCCAAAAACACCACAGTCAATGCCAGTGGAGGCCGCCGCCAGACTGCCCTCGGTGTTATCAGAACTGCCGGTCTGCATGGGCTAGCAGTTAGCTTAGCCTAATAACAATAGAACAATAGAATAAGAATAGAATGTCTAATTTCAAGCCTCATATATGAGCACAAACTCAGCAGCACTTTATTATCTATGTACTAAATTCCCATCTGTTACCAAAATATCTGTTGTTGATAAAGCAAACTTTGTTAGTTTTAAGGTACAATAATAGGCTACATATGCTTCTGAGATAGTGCACATTTGAAGGTATTTGGACCATCTTTCTTCTCAATATTCAGTGGAGGATATGTTCCCCCCTCTGTCATGACAGGTTCCTCAGAGGATCAAAGGAGATGAGAGTTCTCATTCCCACAAGATAAGCATACAAACTAAGTGCAACCGGTCAGTAATGCAGGCTTATACATTCACTGGTGATGTCATCCAGGACACTTTCATACTCTAGCAAACTGTGGCTTCACCATAACATGTTTCAAAATGAAGGTATGTTTGCCTTCCAAAAACTGCATATAGTGCTCCCAGTTAGCATCCAGATGTGGGCCACTTCAGGCAATGATGCGGCACTGATGGCACTGATGATGACAAAATGGATGTGAGCCTGAAGTGGCCCACATGTATAATAGCAAATATGCCCCAAATATGCCAAATCAAATGTGGCCTTTTTTTGGCAAAGCTGCGGCGCTCTCAGCAACATGTAATCTGGATGTGACCCTGAAGTGGCCCATGTGGTAAATGGTGAATATGGCCCAAATATCACAAAACAAATATGGGCCACCTTTGGCAAATATGTGGCACATGCGGCATTGCTATGGCTTGGTTCTGGCCCAGATCTGGCAAACAGGAGCGGACCGCCCAAGTTCCATCATTCCATGTGGTATGTGGGCACAGCAGTTTTTCTATCGTGGCTGCTTTGGTGGTAGAATGTATTTTGTAGTATTTCAGTGTCTGTTGGCCTCCGAATCTCAGTTTTCTTGCAGTTTTATATACCTTCTTTATTCAAAATGAAAACAGAGTACTGTAGTTGACGTGCACAGCAAAAAAAGCATCGCTTAGCACCATGCTTGGCACTGTACAATAAGGCAAATTTACTGATGCAGTCTAAACTAAATTGGGAACCAGTGGTTACACGCTAATCGGCAAAAATTGTCTTAAACAAACCCAAAGCAGCATTCTATCTATTGTTTGTTGTACAACAAAGAATGCACAAGCTGCTGTTTTCTATTGACTGCAACTGACTGCTGATGAAAAGCCCAATCCAGCTGAAAATGTGCCACAAGTCTGTAATGCAGCGGGGCAACCGCCATGTCATGATACTGACCTGCTCTGCCTCAAGCAGCAGCTTTACAGTTGACAATACAACTTGCCACCATGTACCACACAGTGACTACACCTACACCTGTGCTGTAGGGGTAAATGAGGTATTAACAAATGGAATATTGTCTTCAAAAACATAGTGTGGCGAATTCTACTAGAATGTTCCTGCTGGAAGTCATTTGCATATTACCCACGATGCAACTGAAGAGTGTTAATGTTTTGGTTATATTGCAGGATATTGAACGTGTTAAAAACGGGCATAGCTGTTACAGATAACGGGGATGTTGTGGAGGGTAATGGGGACGTTATTAGAGAAGTTGTATTAGACAGCATAGTATTTCCCACCATGAGTGTAAAGAGTAGACAAATAGGCAAGGTCGGTTCTGTGGCCAAGAAAAGAAGAAACAAAAAGCTGAGACCAATACAAGCTTGTGTCTGATATCACTGGCTTGTCTTACGGTCATTAAAAGCTTGCTGGTTAACTCTGAAAGGTTGGCTGAGGAATCCAACATGAAATTGGTGTCAGAAGTGGGATGGACTTCTCTAGACAACAAACGTTGGCTGAACAGCGTAACCGTAAGTTGACCGGTGGGAGTATGGGACAGTGTGTGATACCCCGTACTCCTTTCGAACGGGAAGGACCGGGACAACACTCTGAGACACACACACTGACAAATTCACACACATCCACTCACACAGGATCTTGTTGCCATGACGTAGCTGTGTAAGTTGTTTTATTGCATGTGTTGATGTATGTATGTTCTGTATTCATGCACTCTTATTGTCCTTTATGTGAAAATGCTTTGCAATACAAATGTATATTTGTCATGCTAATAAAAGCAAGTTTGAATTTGAATTTGAAATCGCTGCTCTCGAAGAGGAGCTCAGAGGTCTGCTCTCTCTGCCAGATGGGAGCAACGCAGTGCGGCCTCAGGAAGGGGGAGATCTGCGCCCACCCCCGAGTGCGGTAGACGCGCTGGGTAGTGTCTGAGGGGCGGAGTCCCGAGGAAATGGAAAATTTCTTCTCTTTCAGAGCAAGCCCAACGAAGAGCCCCTGCCGCGTCCTGCCCCGACCATGCGACTAAAGACAGACAGCCCTTCAAGCCATGGGGAAGCCACCAGAAGCAAGTTGGACATGATCCGTGGAGAGAGAGAGCCACCAGCGGCGGCCATCAGGAGCAAGTTGGGCACGATCGGAGAGTGTGCCACCAGGGGGAAACACCAGCAGCAAGCTGGACACGATCTACAGAGAGGGAGCTTCAACCCAAGTTACTCACTGCCCCATCTGCCACTGCTGGAGAGTTGAACACACCCTGCAGATGTGGTTCCAGTACTAGACTCACCAACTCTACCGACCCATGGCAACAAACAAGAGGACATGAGGCCATCCTGCCCCAGTCCCCTCCCTGCCTTTCACATTCCAACCCCTGGCCAAGCCCAAACACTCCCTCGGGGAAGCTGGGGTGCTGCGACGGGAGCTCCGGCTGGGAGGGATTCCTTGCTCAGCTCAACCTGATTGCTAGGGTGATGAGAGGGACAGAAAACCAGCAAGTAGTCAACCTAGCAGCAGCCCTGGAGGGAGAAGCAAGGCAGGTACTCCTAGACCTGGTGGCTGGAGAGATATCACTGGGGGCGCTAACCACTGCCCTTGGTTGCCGGTTTGGCAACACCCAATCACTGATTAGCCTCCGGGATCAACTCCATTCAAGACAGAGACACGGCCAGGAGAAGTTGGGTACCGTGGTGGCTGACATTCAACGCCTGATGAGCCGTGTGTATCCTGATATGCCCCCATCTGCCATCCAATGCCTGGCCCTGGACTTCTTCCTACGGGCTCTACAGCCACCTCACCTCAGGCAACAGGTGAGGCTTGCCAAGCCACTCACCATTGAAGAGGCGCTGCATAGGGCAGAGGAGGTGGAGGCCATCATGGAGGAAAAAGGAGCGGCCCCAACACTGCACCATCATGTGCGGGCACTACAGGAAAGTGAGGAGGAGCCACGCACATCCGTCCTGACAGCACCAAGAGCAGAGCCATTTCGGTGCTGGGGCTGTGGGAAACCAGGGCACCAAAGACAAGAGCGTCAGAAGACAAAAAGACGCTTCTACCAACGAGTACAGAGGCCTGTCACTCAAGTAGCCGCCACTTCTGAACCGGGAAATTACCAAGGGTCAGCCTAGAGGGGGACTGGCCAGCCCATACAACCTCCCCCCTGAGTAACGGTCCCAGAGTCGTTGGATGGATTGGCGCTGGCTTCAGCTTCCATGTCTCCTGTCAGCTGAATGGCAACACCTGCATTGCCCTGGTCGACAGCGGTTCCACCATCAGCTTGGTGAGACCAGGGGTCCTGGGAGAAGAAGTACAGTGGATGCCGACAGAAGTAAAGATGGAGAGAGTTACAGCTCAGTGTGCTAGAATGGAGGGGATCAGTAAACTGACCCTTAAGATGTAAGAAATGGAAGTACAGCAAGAATTTTGGCTAGCAAACATACAAGAGGGCTGTATCCTTGGACTGGATGCTTTGAGAGCCATTGGTGCGGTGGTACGGGTGGCTGGACCACTACTGGAGGTGGGCAACCAAGTACTAAATGTCATTACCGTACACAGCAATCTGGGGGGCAATGCAGGTGGACCACGAATCTTGTGCTTGGCTTCAGGGCCATGGGAAGGTACATCACCAGAAACGGCCTATGCACTGGAAGAACTGTCCCAAAAGTGCATGGAGGGGTTGAGCCAAGAAGAGGGAGAGCAGGTACGGAACCTGCTGATAGAGAACAGACACCTCTTTGCTTCGAGTGATCTGGAGTGTGGCCGCACCAATCTTGTACAGCACCACCTTGACACTTGTAGTGTGGACCCAGTCCGCCAGAGAGCTCGCCGTCTCCCTCTGATGAAGTTTCAAGAGGCAGAGGCAAAGATCCAGGAGATGGCAGCTGCGGGCATCATTGAACCCTCAGAGAGCCCATGGGCATCCCCTGCCATGCTGGTTACCAAGAAGGATGGTTCTCTCCGATTTTGTGTGGACTATCGGCGACTCAACAACCTGACCCGGAAAGACTCATACTCATACCAGCGGCCTGTCCAGGGTGTCTCCCCGGCTGCCGCCCAATGACCGCTGGGATAGGCTCCAGCATCCCTGAGAGCAGGAGAAGCAGTTTGGATAATGGATGGATGGAAATATTGCTACTGTCGTGGTTGAACCTTTAGAAGTGAGGAAGTGAGCTAGGCTACTTCGTCTGGACGTGCGTGGGTGGAAATCACTTCACCCGACAAGGAATCTCCCGTTTATGAACTTTATTGAACTTCGGCAGGTGATTACAGAACATACAGCCATTTACATCAGTGATGCCAGTTCGTATGCTGGGTTGTGGACTCTAGTTTGGGCACAGAACAGCCCTGAGCACCATTCAACCATGTGTAACCCTGGGTTACATAGTAAAAACATAATGTAAACTACTAATAAGAATCGTTAGTCCCTAGCTAACGTGTCTTAATAGTAGTTTACAGTCGTCACCCTCCCCGGAAGCGCGCCCTCGCGCTTTGTTATTCCCGCGCTCCGAAGAGACTTCTGAGGATCTGCACACTTCCGGATCCCACCGCTGCCACCAATGTAACCAGTTACTTTCTTGCCCGGTGCGGGATTCGATACGGGGTGTACTGCACCACAAGGCGGCATCACTAACCGCTCGGCTAAAGGGTCAGACCCGTTAGCTAGGGGCTAACGTGTCTTATTAGTAGTTTACATTGTTATGTTTATTTTGCACTAGTACTTTCAATTTTATATGTGTAACCGGTTATTTTTTCGCCCGGTGCGGGATTCGACACGAGGTGTACTGCACTACAAGGCGACATCACTAACAGCTCGACTATAGGGTCAGACCCTCTAGTCAATCGGCCAGTGGGCTTTACTAGTAGTTTACAGTCGTCACCCTCTCCCGGAAGCGCGCCCTCGCGCTTCGTTATTCCCGCGTTCCGAAGAGACTTCTGAGGATCTGCACACTTCCGGATCCCACCGCTGCCACCAATGTAACCGGTTATTTTTTCGCCCGGTGCGGGATTCGATACGAGGTGTACTGCACCACAAGGCGGCGTCACTACCCGCTCGACTAGTCGATCGGCCAGTGGGTCTTATTGGTAGTTTACATATGTATAGCCCAATATCACAAATTACAGATTTAAAGAAAAAAATAAATTTGAAGCGTCTTAAATAAGTTAAATGTTATTTATACAGCACTTTTAAAAACACAGTTACAAAGTATTTTACACGCAATACAGAAAATGATAGTAAATATGTAAAATAAATTGAATGAATGACTATAAAACATGGTATAGGGAGAAACAGACTAAGCTAAAAACGAACCAAAACAGAAGGCAGGGATGGGGATCTATAAGAAGGCTTGCCTGAAAAGATGGGTTTTTGGGAGCTGCCTAAAACAGTGCAAAGATCCAGCAAATCTAATAGATTGGGGGAGATTATTCCTGAGGCTTGGGGATAAAACTGCAAAGGCGTGGTCAACTTTTGTTTTGCAGTTGGAGTGGGGGATGGATAAAAGACTGAGGTTTGAGGGTTGGCGTGGTCGGGAAGTGGAATGAGAAGATCAGAGATGTAACTGGGGGCAAGGTCATGCAGTGCTTTTAAGTGGAATCAATATGATCTTAAAGATTAGTCTGAATTTTACGGGAAGCCAATTGATGGATGCAAGAATAGGAGTAATATGGGACCTTATGGCCAGTTCTAGTTAGTGGTCTAGCAGCTGCATTCTCAACCAACTGTAGGCAATTTAAAGTAGCTTGGTTGAGGCTAGAGTAGAGGATACAAAATATTTCGGATTTTTTTTTTTGCAATATTTCTTAGCTGAAGAAAACCGGACTGGACAAGCTTAGTAACATGGTGATCAAAAGACATTCTCGTCAAAGATGATGCCAAGATTTTTAGCAGTAGGTTTGACGTTTGAATGAAGCAGACCAATAAACTGAGCAACTTCAGTGGCAGAGTTCTCAGGACCAGTTAAGAGAACTTCAGTTTTGTCGGTGTTTAGATGGAGGAAATCAAGCCATTCTGTTTTAAAAACGGCTCATTCATGTGAATGTCTCATTCTTATATTTACATTTACAACAGCTGTCTTCATACATGAAGATGAGGAAATAAAGACACGGCCACACCCTGGTCCGGACTACCAGGTATTAAAAACAGCTCTTGTTTAGAAAAATTTGCATATCTGCCTTGTCAGGCTGTATATGCGAGCGTTCAGCACAGAAAAAAAACCACATTTCAATATTTGCATGTGTAACCTCTATATTCTGGTCACAACTCCAAAGCAGAAACCACATCCACGCATGTACATCGGGTTCAGGCGACAAATGTCCCGTTTATTATTGTCTGGCAGTGAATCAAAATAACAGTTGGTTAATTTCGTTACAATATTGTAGTGAATTCGGGGGGACAACGCAACCGCAGGAACTGCCGCGGCCGGGAAGCGAACCCGTGTCGCCCGCACCGCAGGAGGCATCGCTAACCGCTCGACTAAAGGGTCAGTTCTGCGAGCCAGCGGCCAGCATGTCTTTTTATACATGCACGTTACACTACCCCCTCCTTCGGGAAGCGTATCAGCTCCTTCACGCCTCAGGGCGCATGCGCTTCCGATGGCCTTACGGTCGCTCCATCCCACTTCTGACACCAATGTAGCGAATTCGGGGAGCAACCACAGGAACTGCCGCGGCCGGGACGCGAACCCGTGTCGCCCGCACCGCAGGAGGCATCGCTAACCGCTCGACTAAAGGGTCTGACTCGCGAGCCAGCGGCCAGTGTGTCTTCTTATCCATGCACGTTACAATATGAATAGTACTCCAGCTCCGTCTTCGCCACAATCACCACGGAAAGGGGGACTACTCTACTTAACCAGTGGGGTCGTATAGTTTGAATGATACACACAATGGCTAACGAACCCACGTCACATGAACCCGTTTTCTCCTTCTAAAGTACGACGGTCTGCTAGCTAACATAACCTAAGCCAGGGAGGATGGATTTTAAAAAATTTGTTAGAACTATATCACAGCGGCTGGAGGAGGGATGCATAAGGGCTACAGTATTTACAGGGAACTGCAGAGAAACGGGAGCAAATTCCAACATTAAAATTGGATGGATGAAAGGGGGGGGGGTAAAATTGGATCTTAGACCATCAATCTTGTCAACAAAGACAAGAATTTTTCAGTCAGCAGAACAGGCAGAAATGGTAGGAAGGGAGGGATTCGCAAGCTGATTGATAGTCTCATCTCATCTCATCATCAGCCGCTTCTCCGGGGTCTGGCCGCGGTGGCAGCAGGCTAAGTAGGGCACTCCAGACGTCCCTCTCCCCAGCAACACCCTCCAGCTCCTGGGGGATCCCAATGCTCTCCCAGGCCAGATTGGATATATAGTCCCTCCAGTGAGTTCTGGATCTACCCAAGGGTCTCCTCCCAGTAGGAAGTGCCCGCAAAACCTCCAAAGGAAGGCGCCCAGGAGACATCCTAATCAGATGCCCAAACCACCTCAACTGGCTCCTTCCGACGTGAAGGAGCAACGGCTCTACTCCGAGCTCCCTCTGGATGTCTGAGCTCCTCCCGCTATCTCTAAGGCTGAGCCCAAACACCCTGTGGGGGAAATTCATTTCAGCTACTTGTATCCGCGATCTCACCCTTTTGGTCACTACCCAAAGCTCATGGCCATAGGCAAGGCTCAGCGTTTTAGGTTTTTACCGATTTTCACCGAAAAATATCCAGAGTTTTTAAAAGGAGCAGATCGGATTAAACTGATTTTCACCTGGATTTTATGTTTCCACGGATCCAAAAGTTGTTCCTGTTCGTGTGAGGCTATGTAACAGTGCCCTCTTGTGGCAAAATTCGGCATGCTGGATGGCTTTGAAAAACAAAAACCGAAAACGCTGAGCCTTGAGCATAGGTGAGGGTTGGAACGAAGATTGACTGGTAAATTGAGAGCTTTGCCCTCCAGCTCAGCTCCCTCTTCACCACAGCAGTCCGGTACAACATCCGCATTACTGCTGATGCTGCACCAATCTGCCTGTCAATCTCTCGCTCCATCCTACCCTCACTCGTGAACAAGACCCTGACATACCTGAACTCCTTCACTTGTGGCAACAACTCATCCCCAACCCTAAGGGAGCAATCCACCATATTCTGGTAGAGAACCATGGCCTCAGACTTGGAGGTGCTGACTCTCTTCCCGGCCATTTCACACTCAGCTGCAAACCGCCCCAGTGTGCCCCAGAGGTCGCGTTCTGATGAAGCCAACAAAACCACATCATCTGCTCAGAGCAGAGATGCAATTCTGAGGTTCCCAAAACGGACACACTCCTCACCTTGGCTGCGCCTTGACGTCCTGTCCATGAATATTACAAACAGAATCGGAAGTGGATGCCCTGGTGGACCACTTCAGGCCTGTGCTGAGTGACTCTGGGGTCGATACTGAGCTGATCCCTGACCAGTGGACCATCCTAAAGACCAACTTCTATCTAGAGCCCCAGACCCTTAAGAAGACCAGCTGGTGTGACATCAACAGCATTCTTCAGTTCTCATGCCCAGACATTCTGGCTTTGGTAGACCTGGTGCTGTCCCTGCCTGCCTCCACAGCAGAGTGTGAGCAGGGTTTCAATGTAATGAAGCAAGTGAAGACAGACTGGCTCTCTAATCTACAACCCGAAACCCTCTCAGACCTACTCCTAGTTCAGCTGTCTTCTCCAAGCATACAGGACTACAACCCCACCTGTGCCGTGGAGCTGTGGCACCAGGAGTCCATAAGGAGCAGAAGACCAGACTTCATGGACAAAAATAAGTCGGTGGAAACTGGAAGTGAGGAGTCTAGTGAGGACGACTGACTGGGGGTGCGACCCATACTTTGAAGTTCAAATGAAATGCATACAGGCATGTTATTTTGTTGCACTTTGTTGCACATTGCTTTGTTGCACTGTTTTATTAATACAAAATGAAATTAAATTATTTTTCACTTACAGTCTGCTCTGACCACTGTTTTTATTCACCACCGTAGTGTGTTATCATGCAGATTAACTGTATGTATGCTACGCAACACAAAAATCAAATTTCATTTTTTGGCCGGTAAAAAAAAAAGTTTGGTGGGTAGAAATGTTAATCTACCAGACATTTGGCTGGTGAACCAAAAATTTAATTCCGACCCTGCGTCCTTTATCCAAAGTGAAAACAGAGTACTATAGTTGTCGTGCACGACAGCAAAAGGATCGCTTGGCACTATTCTAGGCACTGTACAATACTGCAAATTTACTGATGCAGTCTAAAAGAAATTGGGAACCAGTGGTTAGGCTCTAATAGACAAAAAATTGCCCTCAGCGAACCCAAAGCAGCACAACTAATGACTACTACCGCAGAGTTTTATTATGCTCCCCATACATGACATGCTACATTTAGCAACAAACAGCACATTTTGTGGGGGGGAGGGGCAAACATAACCATTGCGAACTGCCTTACACTATCATTGTCACAAAGGGTGATCGGGCTTTTGCTGTTAGAGCCCCCCAACTATGGAACTCTCGTCCTGTCAAAGCTTTTACAAACGCTTGATATTTGTTTTGACTTATTTATACTGTCTTTAGTTTTACTGTTATTTGGTTTTATCTTATATTTGCCTTGTCAGGCTTCATTTCTTTGTAGTGCTATATAAATAAAGTTATTATCATTTACAGTCTAAAGTCCCCTGCACTTGAAGTGCTTCGCCACCATGTAGCGACGGGATCCATTCTTTAATTCTCATTGCAAAAAAACAAAAAAAGAAGCTTAGGAAGCCACCTCAGTAGAATGGCTTTGATACAAATGATTGTTAAACGCTATCAGGAAATTTTCAAGTAGTCACAGGTGTGGCTGTAACTCTAGGAAGGATTTCAACTTAAGTGTGGAGATCAAACTCAAGGACGAAGGAGTGAGAGCAAATTAGAGGGGAGTGTTCAGGTGGGAGTTATTCAGGGTAGAGCTTTGTGCTCATCATTGTCGTCCAGTATGAGGTCCACCACCTCGATAGGGGTCACCCGGTTGGGCTGAGGTGAAATTTTACTCCAGACCTGAGGTAGCCTTGTGCTGGCCTGTCAAACTGCTCCGCTGAGGTTGGCTCCCAGGGGGACGGACTATTAATCATCCCTCCACCAGGAAGGGAACTCCTTGCTGTACATCTCGGAGTAGACCTCGAAAGTGTTGTCCTCATTTCCGGGCTTCCAGACTAGATCCGGATCCACTTATACTTCAGCCGTGGCTAAAACGAGTATGGTTTTGAATCCCGTACCAGTTATTCTGTTATATTGATACAAGTAGAAGTGACATGATGGGGCCAGTATAAGAACACGACCACGTAATGTTCTTATTGTAGAATAAGACTTCGTTAAATTTCAAACTTGCTAGTTGTGCTAGCTTTTTATCCCAAGTCGTCTCATCCACTCTGCCTCTCTTCTTCCTCTCAATTACCCAGATGTACTATTACATAATACATTTTAGCTTCTCAGTGATTTCCTTTTTCTTTCTTACGAATTAGTTTGCTACCAACCGTGGTGCGGATGCTGCGCCACCTGGCTACGAGAGCGCAGTTGCAGCATATGCTAAGCTGACAACTGCTAGATGTCTTAATGCAGCTTCAAAACCCAAGTCCACTGCAGCCAAAGTTAGAAATGCTTCAGAGAGCAATTCCTAAAGGCAAAAACAGTCAACCGGGCATACCTAAAGGCAGCCATTTTACACAGCTATGCATCTTTACATTGGACTGAATGAAAAGGTTAGATCTGGTATCTCTTTTTGGGTGTGAAACGTAACCACACTTTCAATGTCTGTTGAATTCAACTCACCTGCTTGCTCTTATAGTGGTTCTAGGAGGGTAAAATGGTATGTAGTGTGGCGATTTCATGTTTAGCTGGTGATGTATGTTTTTTTGTTTCTTTTGCAGAAAATGACAGACCCACTTCACTGGTCCCAGACCTCATTGACTACAACATGCCTCTCACTGCCACCTACCTGAAACAAATGAAGCTACAGTGTATGACTGCCAAGGAAAGGGTAAGGATACCGTCTAGTGAAGTGAAAAAGTGTCAGGAAAATGTTACAAAAATCTCTTAGGATTACTTCATTCAAGCGTGTCACGTTTGCATTTAGTGTAAATCTGTTTGACGAGTATTCTTCGGCTATTGCTAATCAAGACTACTACTACTACCACTACTACTTTCAGCTGCTCCCGTTAGGGGGCGCCACAGCGGATCATCCGTTTCCATCTCTTCCTGTCTGCATCTTCCTGTGTCACACCAGCCACCTGCATGTCCTCCCTCACCACATCCATAAACCTCCTCTTTGGCCTTCCTCTTCTCCTCTTCCCTGGCAGCTCCATATTCAGCATCCTTCTCCCAGTATACCCAGCATCTCTCCTCCACACATGTCCAAACCATCTCAATCTCGCCTCTCTTGCTTTGTCTCCAAACCGTCCAACCTGAGCTGTCCCTCTAATATACTCGTCCCTAATCCTGTCCTTCTTCATCACTCCCAATGAAAATCAAAATCAAAACCAATATTTCTAACTATTATCAACGTATGGGAGAATAGGCACTATTTCCTTACTATATAAAACACATTCTGTGTAATGGCCTGTTCGGGAGGGGGGGGGGAGTGAGACGGGGATTAGTCGGCCTTCTGTGGAGAGTGACGTCAGAGACAAAGCCCCGCCCACCAGAGAGGAGTGTCACGGAGTATTATTATAGGCCTGGGAAAGTAAAGGGAGCAGTGCGTTGTGATGCTGTAAGGTAGACCCCCCATCCACACTTAGGATTACCCTGAATCATGACCTCCACAGTGGTCCGCGGGTGAGTAAAACTGGTTGAGCTTCATGTTGTCAGCAGTCTTTATATTCAGATTCAGAATGAACAGGGGTCTGTTTTAACTGCACAAGTCCTCAGCAAAATTGAGGTCTGCTCTGCTGATGTGGAAGCCAGGTAACGGGGATTTTCTGTATCTCAGGCCTTAGTGTACCAGCAAACTCGTGGCGTGGTGGATGGATAATGTTTGACTTTGCTACGGGTGTAAAAGTAGGAAGGTCTGTTTTGCTTCACCTAGTTTGTGGTATCTTGAACTGATCGACGTGTAATTGTAGCCGTAGTAAGATATTTAGAGTGATCACCTTGCTCAAAAACCATTGGACTCTTCTGGTTTATCACGTTTGTCTTATTTATCCTGTTTGTGTTGACTCGGTGTTGCTGGTACTGCTCGTCTTCTTCGGTGTGTAGTTAATGGGCAAAGTATGAAATCTGGCGTCACTGACAGCTTTTTTTGCAGTTTCACACAAATCCTCTTCATGCCTCTTTTTCAGGAGAGAGTCTCCTCCCATAACGCACATCAATACTTTTGCAAATAAAAAAAAGAAGATAAAAACAAGGTACCTCCCCGAAAGGTATTCAAAAAGATGGAGGTTGTAAAGTGATTTCATTTTATCCTCTGTGTGAATCTGGTGAGATTAACTAAGGATGGATGGGGTTCAGAAGGAGTTCCTGTGTTTGTTTTTTTTCTTCACTCATTTATTTTCTCGAGCAACATATCGATGACCGTTCTTTTCCCTTTCCCCCAGATATTAAAACAACAGCAACTCCCCCCTTCTTCTCTAGCAGCTTCTAGAAGTGACCTCTGTCTTTATTCCAACACGGAGCTTCTGCTTTCTGCCGAGTTGCCGTTGAGCATGTTGGTTGTCTTTAAAACTCATCCAGGGGTGCATATCCCCGGGACTGTGGGGCACTTTTTGTACTTGTTGGGGAACGAGAGGGCCACTATTCTCTTGTTTCCAGTACACAGAAAGGAGCCCCTCCTGCAGACGCCCAGTCAGATGTCAAACGATGCATGAACGTATATGTGCAGAGTGTCCTATGCACTGTTGTTCAGCCGATAATGCAAGAAGTTGCCATCCAGTTTGACTCAAAGCAAACAGTCCACTGTAGTGCCACAAAGCAAAGCCCAGCATTGGGCTAAAAGAGCTGTTTTCATGCTTTTTAGCAAAGGATAGCGCGACAGTGTCGAGCCAAAGCTTAGGACAGCTTTTGAATAGTACTTTGTTCTAGAGTGTGTGTGAGTGTGTGTGTGTGTGTGTTCTCGTTCTCCCCCGTCTTCAATGATTCTGATTCTCTTTCCTACTTGGGTCCAGCCCCTGTTTGTGTTACGCTACAGCGAGCATCTTAGAGGTTTTTTTTACATTGCCGAGTTAAAAATAGAAATGCTCCAAGATGCATATCATTTAATAGGGAGGCTGTTCTGTCTGTTTGACCCGTTATTCTGCTGCCGGAGGTCCGCTTCGTGGTGTCAAAAGTTGAACTGGGAATATGTCTGTTACCTTACAAGGTTAGCGTGCAGGAAGCGGAATAGACAAAATTATGAAACAATCATTTTCTCTTACCGCTTTTCCTCCAATGGGACGTTGATAAAACATACCACATTTATAGAGCAACTGTCAAAATCAATTGTGGGTTTAACTGGAAGTGCACTTTGCCTTGAAGCACAGACTCGCCTGTCCTCTCTGCCTGCTCAGGTCCTCTCAAGGCATCGGCAGGGTGATAAATCCTACCCCAAAGTGCTTACTGTCGTTTACATTATCTCCCCCTGTTTCTCCTCCAGGATGACAGTTCAGTGAGCAGTGAGGACATGGACACGGCTGAGCCCACATGGGTCGCATCTGAACAGACCCCAGTGCCTGAACATGGTACCCCCAACGGAGAGAGGGTCACCAGCCCACCACCCACCATTAAAGAGGAGGACGGTAAGACTGTTCTCTGTCTGGAATTGACAAATCTAGACTAAGCTCGCTACCACCTAGAATGAATGAACTCTCGAGTCGCACTGTGTTAACTAATGTTTGTTGTCTTTTGTTTCTACTTATTACTGTATTGCCCCCCCCCTTTTTTTGTACATATGTACTTTTTGCACAGTTATTATAAGAAATTGTTCATCTTTATTCTTTTGATACTGTGAACCTTTATAGTATGTCGATATAAGTGTGTGTGCTTGTGCTGGTATTTGTGTGTACTGTGATTGACTCTTGTGTATTTTCAATCCTGACTACATGGCAAATTTCCCATTTAGACAGTAAAATTATCAATTGATCCAGTCATTGATTTACTGAATATTTCCTTCAGGATTTTGTCGATTTGTCCACTGAGGGTTTGTTCTGTGTTGGCGAGTTTACTGTACTGTCACGTGGAAAGGGTACAGCTTGGTGCACAGGAAACAGCTTGTCCCATTCTTAGTGGTCTAATCCAAATAAATCCACTCTCACAGGGGGTGGTTCACCACCCCTGCCCCGATCCATTCTGCACCCCCATGAACACCCACCCTCTAGGGTAGAGGGCTTAGAGAAGTAGGCCAAAAACCTATATTAACCTCCACAGATTAGAAACCACAATACAAAAGATTGAAATCAGGGGCAAAAAAAACCCCTGGAAGGGGTACTTTCTCTGTGGCGGTGAGGAAGAGAACAAGCATGACACATAGTAAATATCAGCACGGCAAAATCATCACGGCACATCCAGGAAATGAGGGCTCCCCTCCCCCACACACCCTGTACCTCATCTCTTTCCATTTCTAGTACTGAACCCCGTACCAACCCCCACCCCAATGTTCCCCTTACTTCCATGTGTCTTGACAGTTGACCCCATTACCCACTTCCTTAAATACAGTTAGCACAACAGCAAATGAAAACATGCCCTTACCCAATGCGACCACCACCATTAATGCACAGTAGGGCTGCAACCAATAGGATTCTTTTCATTCAAGATGAATCCAGATGATATTTTTCAATAATCTGATCAATCATTTAGCCTATAAAATGTCAAAAGATAATGGTAACTGCCCGTCACAAGTTCCTGAAGCTGTTTTGCTTAGTCTGACCAGCAGTTAAAAAAAAACTCCAAAGTATTCATTTTGAAATTTTATGAACTGGAGAAAGGCAAGCAAATCTTAGCATATGTCAAGCTGTAACCAGCAAGTGTTTGGTGTTTTTACTCAATAAATGACTCATGAGTAATCATAACCAAAATCATAATCAGTTAATTTTCTGTTGGTTATATAATCAATTAATTGACTAATCATTTCAGCGCTAATACTCACCCACACTGGTTTCAGTGAAGACAAAAATAGTTGGATGCTATGAAAAACCACAAGAAGGGCGAGTAGGATTGATAACAAAAAGTCCCATAACTTGTCTCTGTCTTTCCGTCATCCTGATTGATCCTCTGCCAGACGAGGACTCCTCAGAGAGCGGCAGCGCCAATGGGCTGCCGGCCCTGACCTCCTCGGAGGTGCCGGCTGTACGCAGGAACCCCGCAGATGGCGGGGCCCCATATGGGGAGGTGACCGAGAATGGGGTGAGCGCGCCCCTGGACTTCAGCACCACCTCCTCCTCGTCCTCCTCAGAAGATCAGCAACCAGTGAATCTGAGTGAAAGACTGTTGCCCATGGGGAGTTCTCCGCTAACTCCGTACCCAGCTGACCCTAACAGGAAGTGCCCCGTCAAAACTGAATACACCAATAAGGTAAGGCGGTATCTTCTCTGGGAGCTTGCTAGTTATCTCCCATAGGGTTACAATGAACCAATATAGCCTTTACCACCAGGCTTTGGTTGGTGTAAATTCACTCAGCTAAAATGCTAGGAGCTAAAAATGTTTAAATTGTTTATTACAAAGAACTAAAATATTCCAACATAAAGGTCCATTTAGCAATCATTAACTGCTATCCAATGCTAGTTTTTTTGTCAGCTTGATCTATGACTGCCTCATGAGAGGACAGCGTTGCAGTGCTAGCATCAAAGCTAACTGACATTGATTGGATGTGATGCTCATGAATACTAAAATATACAGCCAGTCTCCCCATGACAATGCACACAACAGATCTAAGGCAATGGACTTTACAGTAATGGACGTAACTGCTTTAATAGCTACAACTGCTTTATTGTCCAGTTAAATTAATAAAATGCCTTGTGAGTGAAGCCATAAGCTGCCTCAAAGTAGTTTTCAGGCACTCAAGCCATATTTCATATTACATTATATGATGATGTCCTCAAACTCGTGAATGTTAGTTAGCAAACAAGGGGGATGGCTACCTCTCTATTGTGCTGCAATTTTCAAAAACATATAGATGGATAAAACAAAAAAAAGGCCCAGTGATGGCCTGGCGGCCTGTTCAGGGTGTCACCCCACCTGCCACCCAATGACTGCTGGGATAGGCTGCAGCATCTCCACAACTCCTAGAGCAGGATAAGCGGTTTGGATAATGGATGGATGGATATCACTTCCAAATTGTGTGGATATTAACAAGAAATATTTACAGGTGTAAATTGCTGGTTTGGGGGGGGGGGGGGGTTACTCTCCATAGAGTCCAAGTCATTCTACCTACACTCAGTGCTCAACAGCACCAGTAGCTGAATGAGCGTCACCTTACTTCTTTTTAGAAACGCTTTGGTTTTGAATCAGGCATTGAGCTTATGGAGGCTGGGGGTGGCCAAACTGAACGAGAACTATAAAAAGCTGTGATAAATTGTGCACGTTTTGTAAATCATGAGCACAAGTTAACAAGTCATGCTCTCGAATAGCGAGTAGAAGTGAGACACGAGCACGAGAGTTGCTGTCAGTTAGGTTCATGTGCTGCAATTGCTGCAAGGTAATCAAAACCATCATTTACAGCACAAGAATCATAAAACCGGGTTTAGGAGTGGTGTTATGTGGCGAATCACTCAGTTCAAAACAAGAGTACGGAGCCCAGGGTGTCCGGGTAGCGTAGAGGTCTATTCCGTTGCCTACCAACACGAGGATCGCCAGTTCGAATCCCCGTGTTACCTCCGGCTTGGTTGGGCGTCCCTGCAGACACCATTGGCCGTGTCTGCGGGTGGGAAGCTGGATGTGGGTATGTGTCCTGGTCGCTGCACTAGCGCCCCCTCTGGGGGAGGAGGAACTGGGGGGAATAGCGTGATCCTCCCACATGCTACACCCCCCTGGTGAAACTCGTCACTGTCAGGGGGAAAAGGAAGTGGTGGCGACTTCACATGTCTTGGAGGAGACGTAGTCTGCAGCCTTCCCCGGATCGGCAGAGGGGGTGGAGCAGCGACTGGGACGGCTCGGAAGAGTGGGGTAATTGGCCAGGTACAATTGGGGAGAAAAAGGGGGGGGAAATCCAAGAAAGGAAAAAAAAAGAAGTCCAGAGCCCCAATATTAATTGCACAACATATTTTGTGCACACAAAGTATTAAAATTATATGCACAATATACACAAAATGATGCAATAAATTGTCTCTTGTGTGCCCTTGATTCCATCAGTTGACATCTCATGGCCTCTGTATGAGCTCAAACATACATCGCTTGGCTTTTTCTTTGTGAAATACAAGCTTTATATTTGTTCTTTACTGAGTGGCTACTTAAGCAGCTTATTGAGCTGAACCATACCGTAGTTTTGGCGAGCATGTGCGCCTGTGTTTTAATCTGTCATGATGGTGTTTTGGTGTATTTATGTGTCTCCAGTCTCCTCAGTACAGCTCAGGAAGCTACGACTCTGTGAAAACGGAGCTGAGCATGAGTGCAGAGGACTTGACCTCTGGCCGAACACAGATCATTGACGATGATGACGACGATCACGACGAGCACGATGACAGTGACAAGATCAACGATGCCGAGGGCATGGACCCTGAAAGGCTGAAAGCCTTCAATGTAAGGGCCTCATCAGATTGTTTTCTTCAAAGTCGCTGCTCCTGAAATTCACACAGAGTAAATATAATCAATTATGATTGTAATCTATAATCAATTAAAAGATTATGAATCCGGTACACTATTGTCATAAGTGGGGTGCCAGTGCGGATATTGGAAGCACGCCGCTATTGGTGCTAAATGATTTTTTTGGGCTGAAAATGTTCTTGTAACTTCAGTTGTCTCAAAAAGTTTGGACTAAAACAACGAGGCTAGAATCGTAACTATTCAGGAATCTTCTGTAATCTGTACACAGTCAGTGAGTGCTCAATGTTTTGTTTTTGGTAACTGAAAAATAATACCTGTGGACTTCCAAATTTTCTTATTATTTTTTTTTAGCAATATGTTTATTGGATTTTCTTATTTTTCCACAAGAGCAATAATAATAATCTACAGGCCCTTTTCTGCTGCCCTGGTGCCGGTGCCGATGCCTAATCTAGAACCAGCTCCGCACTTTTCCACCAAAAAAAGACTGGTGCTGGTGTAAGAAAACTGGCACCGGCACGGCACCACAAAATTGCTAGACCAGAAGTTGAAACCTGACATCAGTGGCTATGGGAGGGGCTACCGCAAGACATTTGCTGTCCCTTAACTCTTGGCGCATGTCTACTGATGTTTAGTTTCGCAGTGAAAATGAGGAATTCGCCGTCATTTTGAGAAAACATGAGTGAAAGCTTCAGTAGAACAACAGAACAAATCCCAAACAAACTGAAGAAGTAAAAGAAGGATTATAGAGATAATAAGTAAGAACTGTCAAAAAGTGGTGCAGGAAGGAATCGGTTCAGTTTGGTTTTGTAAAATTCAGTTCGGTTCTCAAAGGCGCCAAGGGAGAACTGGCACCTCCCTGGCACCGTTCTGGTAGAAAAGAGGCTTACTACTACCGGTACTTTTGGGTGCTCCTGGTAGGGGTCGCCACAGCAGATCATCCATTTCTTCCTGCCCTCTGCATCTTCCTCTGTCATGCCAGCCCCCTCTTTGGCCTACCTCTTCTCCTCTTCCCTGGCAGCTCCATATTCAGCATCCTTCTCCCAGTATACCCAGCGTCTCTCCTCCACACATGTCCAAACCATCTCAATCTCGTCTCTCTTGCTTTGTCTGCAAACCGTCCAACCTGAGCGGTCCCTCTAATATACTCGTTCCTAATCCTGTCCTTTTTCATCACTCCCGACCGCGGCCTGCTCAGCTAGCTCCGAAAGCGGTTGACCATCAGTCTCATTTGGGGCTTTATCCTGCTTCTTCCTCCTTTCGGCTTTCAGCTTGTCATCCTGAGCCTATTAGACATAGGAAATTATGAAGTAAAACTGGCAAATTCAACTAAATATTAAGTGACTGACTGAATTATTTCGAATATGGAGAGGAGCCCTTGAAAAACGCGTCTACTCCATGTGGTGCTCACTAGCGCCCCCCTCTGGACTTTCAATTTTAATGTAAATGAATATTAGAGATTACTACAAATGCAACCGTGAAAAAGTGTAGTGCCAAACCTTGAGTAGCAAATGACTGAAAGGTGCTGAATATACACAACTGAAACCCCCCACGTCATTCTCTGTGTTTCCTCTACCTCTAATCACCCGCTTCCTCTGTTATCCCTCCTTTTATTTTCCTCTCTCTCTCTCCCCCACTCCCCAACCAACCCTCTCCATTTTTCTGCTCCACCCACCCACTCCGGCCTGTGTCCACATCTCTCTCAGATGTTTGTGCGTCTGTTCGTGGACGAGAACCTGGATCGGATGGTGCCCATCTCCAAACAGCCCAAGGAGAAGATCCAGGCCATCATTGAGTCCTGCAGCCGCCAGTTCCCAGAGTTCCAGGAGCGCTCCCGCAAGCGCATCCGAACCTACCTCAAATCCTGCCGCCGCATGAAGAAGGGCGGTTTTGAGGTACGAGGCCACCGTTTCAACACGCCAACGACCTCACACATCCACACCTTTTCATTCCCTCGCAGACGGCGGGAGATGCTCACTCGCTGTAACAAATAGGAGAGAGAGAGCAAACTAAATTATATTGTGGTTTATTTATTTATTTATTGCTTTTCACACTGTTTCATATATGTCTAACATTAAAAAAACATAACCTATGCTTTCCTGTGACGCCAGATACGACCAACACCTCCTCACCTCACCTCTGCCATGGCGGAGAACATCCTTGCTGCCGCCTGTGAGAGTGAAACTCGAAACGCTGCCAAGAGGATGCGGCTGGACGTCTACCAAGCAACGGTGAGAGTCTCTGCAGGGGAACACTTGCACATCTGCCTTAAGGTTGTTGTACATCTACACGAATACTTGTGCATCTGTAATAAGGAAGATACACAACGGGGGGCTGTATGTCAATAGTGCCGAGCCAGACTTGACAGTTTCCACAGTCTGCCAGAACTGAATCAAACTTTTCCTCTTTTTTTACATTTTCTTTTCAAGCTTTCAGCTTCAGACAAAATACAGATGTGTTCAACAGAAGCCTTACCTGCACACGCGTTAAAAGAAAGCTGTTGGACAAGGTGTTACTGGGCTAAAGGCCACTCTCAAGACATTTGTTTTGGTACATCAAAGTACACAAGTTGGCATTACCTTATTAGTTAATTCTGGATTCTCACAAATCTATTTGTCTTTGATTTGTTGAAGTGTGCTCATGTTCATCATTTCGTTGAGCCATTTCTGAAAGTGATGGGAGTATGTGGATGACTTCCGGTCCAATAGAATTACTTTCCTGGGGCGTCCAGGTAGCGTAGCGGCCTATTCTCTTGCCTGCCAACACGGAGATCGTCGGTTCGAATCCCCGTGTTACCTCCGGCTTGGTCGGGCGTCCCTACAGACAGAATTGGCCGTGTCTGCAGGTGGGAAGCCGGATGTGGGTATGTGTCCTGGTCGCTGCACTAGCGCCTTCTCTGGTTGGTTGGGGTGCCTGTTTAGGGTGGAGGGGGAACTGGGGGGGAGTAGCGTGATCCTCCCACATGCTACGTCCCCCTGGTGAAACTCCTCACTGTCAGGTGAAAAGAAGCGGCTGGCGACTCCACATGTATGGGAGGAGGCATGTGGTAGTCTGCAGCCCTCCCTGGATCGGCAGAGGGGGTGGAGCAGAGACCGGGACGGGTCGGAAAAGTGGGGTAATTGGCCAAGTACAATTGGGGAGAAAAGGGGGAAGAAAAAAAAGGAATTATTTCCTGGCAGCCACCTTTCCCACCGTCAGTACCAGTTGCTGCTGAGATATAAGTGTACAGGTGACTTCAGAGCTTCCAGAAAGAGCCGGCGCTGTGTCAGGAGTGATGTCTTTCTCGAGGACCATTGAAATATTTTTGACTGAAAACTGTGTAATGCAGGACAAAGGGCAAAAAAAGACACGTCGTTGAGCCCCGCTCCATCTTACATGTCCCACGGTGCAGGGATAGTTCATTCAATTCTCCTTACTCTGCTCTTTGAATGTTGGACTCAAACGTTTCACTTTTTGTAGGATGAACCTGCCTCGGTTGACAAGCCCAGCTCGTGGGAACCGGCCTCTGTAGCCCCGTCAGGCTTCTCCATAGTGAGCGCAGCATTTTCCCAGGAGCAGCATTACACCAACGGAGGCCTCAACTACAATTTACGAGGCTATGGGACAGTCAGTAGCAACCAGCAGACTACTGGTGCTGCACAAAGTAATGGTGATTAACCTTTTATCATTTCCACTTCGACATTTTAGCATTCATTCTACACCCGATACCATGACAAGGAAAAGTACACCCTGGTGTACTATCACTTAGTCCTATCCAAAGGTTAGGACTAAGTGCCAATATTCTACTTTTCCATATCATACTTCCCGTTTTGTACGTTCTCGTACCTTAGAAATTGTCAAATCTTTCTCCACAGGTCCCACAGATCTGAGTATGAAATCCGTGGTGCCGAATTCCTCGTCGTCCAGTTCCAACAGTCACGGGCAGGGCGGCGGCGGCGGCGGAGCGTCGGCTCAGCTCAGCCCCCCGGAGGTCACAGCGGTGCGGCAGCTCATCGCCGGATACCGGGAGTCTGCCGCCTTCCTGCTCCGCTCGGCGGACGAGCTCGAAAACCTGATCCTGCAACAGAACTGATGAATCTGAGCCGGACTTAGCCAGGCCAAACCGTGTGCCAAGACCCTCTCCCAGCCTGCGTCGCTCTCAGTCTACACGTATGTGGAGAGAGTTTGGATTCCATGCAAAACAAACACACATGAGTGAAACTGCATTGCACAGTTAGTTCTGTAGGTGTGGTACCTTTATTTTGTATTTGGAAGGAGTCAGTGATGCCACAGGCTGAAATGTGTTTCGTTACTTTATGCATCGGTTCACTTTGACCATAGTGCCCCGTTGTCCTTTTGCTAATCACGCTCACCGACTCATTCACACCAGTCATCCTCCATCCCCCTCAGGTCTTACGTTCTGATCTGTCTGGATAAAGAAACAACAGTCTGACGCGTTTAGATGGTAAAGGACAACGCGTACCGGAGGTTTTACTCGTGAATCCAGCCGTCCCCATTCCTTTAAAGTGGCTGTCGTGCACAGATGTTTGGGTTAATGTACAGGAAGTTGCTCGCCTTCACCTGTGGAATAACCTGGTAGTGAGGTGACAGAAAGCCCTTCTCACGAGATAGCGAGTCAGTGTTGTTAATTACCTCTTGTAGGTGATCCTTTAAATGACAGGCCGGTCATTACACAGAAATAACGGAGTAACTTTGGAGCGAAATAGATGTAACTGAACTGTGATGAGTGGTAATTGCTGAGTAACGTATGAGTAAAATGTGGACTTCTCACTAGCTCTAGTTTGCTCCCTTGTCATTATAAGGTGCTGTAAAATGTAATGTACGTCAAACATATTCACAAATCACATCGTGCCAAACAAGTGTTTTTGAGTGTTTTGTGCCACAGTGATAAATAGTAATTATCTGTTAAACTTGAATATAAGGTGCATACTGGATGTCGTGCTACCCTTCCTACGGTCATGTTACCCAGCAGGACAGTCAACATGTAGATTATATATTTAGCGGCACATTATAATCACAAGGAAGCAAAGTGCAGATGCAGGAAATCCCTCAGTGTACTCATATATCACTCACGTCCACTCGTCGTAGTTCAGTTGCATCTATTGACCTATTTACCTCGTAAGATAGTTTCAATTAAAAACCCTCAAGTCCCCCCCCTCTTTTTTTCCCTTTCTTGGATTTGCCCCCCTTTTTCTCCCCTATTGTACTTGGCCAATTACCTCACTCTTCTGAGCCGTCCTGATCGCTGCTCCACCCACTCCGCCCATCCGGGGAGGGCTGCAGACTACCACATGCCTCCTCCCATACATGTGGAGTCGCCAGCCGCTTCTCTTCACCTGACAGTGAGGAGTTTCACCAGGGGGATGTAGCGCGTGGGAGGATCACGCTATTCCCCCCAGTTCCCCCTCCCCCCCGAACAGGCGCCCCGACCGACCAGAGGAGGCGCTAGAGCAGCGACCAGGACACATACCCACATCCGGCTCCCCACCAGCAGACACGGCCAGTTGTGTCTGTAGGGACGCCCGGCCAAGCCGGAGGCCACACGGGGATTCGAACCGGCGATCCGCGTGTCGGTAGGCAACACAATAGGCCGCCACGCCACCCGGACGCCCCCACCTCATCAGTTAGTTGCTCTGCTGTTTCTGCATAATGAACGGCCTCATGGATTCTGCCTGCCGTGGCGTGGTCTGCATGACCGTCTGAAAGGTCTTCTGCTGTTTCCAGCAGAGAAAAAGACTCAAAAGCTCCCCGCCTTCTCCAGCTACTGTGAACAATTGGAAAGGTTTTTTTTGTTTTGAATTTTTCCAAATTCCTTAATGTTGACTGCTGCTACAGACTGCTAACCTCAGCCTGACATCTAGGATGCGTTGACATGCGCAGGTGCAAAACCTGCCGCGACTATAGAGCGAGGGAGGGAGGGAAGGAAGTTACCATAGATGTTGATGTCCCTTCTGGGTGGCACCAGAGCAACTTATCTGTTCAAGTAGTACCGTCACAACGATACCTCTGTCCTGTTCTGTCGCAGTGGCGTTCGTGTTCTTTGGTCCGTCGCTACGAGACGAAGACTCGGTAGTCGCCATGATTCCATTTTCATCCGCCACTGTCACACTCCTCAAAGTGCAGAAGGTCTAGAAGAGGCTGTAGAGAAGCCCGGGTATGCAAGTGGAGGTCTCACACGTCTGTCAGGGACAAAGGAGATTAACTTATGGTCCGGGCTCTTGCTCATAAGCGGGGCTACTGGGCCGAGTGGAAAAAGGTGCAATATGGAAGATAATCAGTTACGGTGTGACTACGAGACGTGCTCCGGTACCCTCTTCGCCCACGGCGGCGGAAGCCTGGCGTAAGGGAGCACCGCGAGGGGGGAGGTTATACTGTCAGAGCTGAGAAGACGAGATACCCATGCAGCGTTGTAGCCGATGTCAGCGGTGCTCCTTGTGGGCGCTGATCTCTCTCTGACGTCATAGCCGAGGCACTTTTCCTTTTTGGGGAGCGATTTAGCAAACGGACCCTGGCAGGAGTAAGTACAGGACTTGACGTTTCAGTGTTTCAAGTGTGTTTGTGCAGAAACGGGTTGGTGAGAGTTTTCGTGGGGAAGCTGCACGGGCGCGTTAGACGCGTCCGCGCCGCCGTCGTTCAGGGTCAGTTGAGAGCCGGCCGGTGTGGCGGTGAGATGACGAGACGGGTGCGCCGCTTCCTCCGGTGTGCGCCAACAGTGTTACTGGAAGTGCCGTGCTTCACGTGGAGGCCGCCGAGGCCCGCCTCACACAGGCGACTCCTCCTCCTCCTCCTCCTCCTCCTCCGTACATATCCTTCCTTTCCCTCTGACCTCATCTTTTCTCCCATCTGCACATGTTCCTCGCTGACACAATGGTTTTAAAAGACACACTATGAAGGAAGCAAAAGACAATCTTAGATTAACGATGTGATCACATCACAGTTTACACTCACAAATTTCCGCTATGGTGTGTATATATATATGTGTGTGTGTGTGTGTGTGTGTGTGTGTGTGTGTGTGTGTGTGTGTGTGTGTGTGTGTGTGTGATCTGAGGGCACACAGAGTACCCCAGCCTTAGAAAAGACACTTTTACTGGTGAGTCAGTGGAGCTCTCAGCACAAACAAGACGTTTTGTTGGTGTGCATGTGTGTGTGTGTGTGTGTGTGTGTGTGTGTGTATATATTCGATATGTGGTGATGTTTTGGGGGTTGTATGGGTTTTTGATTTTATTTTTTTTGTTCATGTTGGTGTCGGCATTGACGGTATGTTGATGATTCCTGTTGACGGTGTTAAATGGAGTGGCCCTCTCGAAGTTCCTTTGTACAACATCTCCTCCGTGGAGGTTTCGCTCCGTCGGCTGAAACGTCCCCGGCGAAGACGGTACTTCGTGCGGTCGACACGGCGTGCACCTTACCGAGTGGTTAAGAGCGCTCGAGAGTTAGATACACGATGAGTGTACACGAGTCACGACGCAGCTCGGCGTGCCGGTCTAGTGTCGGACTCGCCCGTTCCCTCGCCGTGTTGTAGGCCGCATGGCGACCGCACAAACGACACGCAGAGTCTGCAATTCTATTGCGAGTTGGGAAGCACTTTATAACTCAGGATTAAGATACAGGTCGTGTCTTTATCTCATTGTGGGTTATCTGTTCCAGCTCAAACAGCCTGGGGGCGGATGGTGCAAGAGACGGTTCGATTTTGTGTGCGAGCAACCTGGTGCCAGTAAGGGTCCGAATCACGTTTCCCTTCCTGTTTTTCCAACTCCAGCCAACAAAATCGGCTCAGATTTTCTATGAAGAAAAGCTTTTTGAACTCGTTTCCATTTCCCAACGGTCCATCCCGGTTCCTGTAGATAATCAAACTGAGGGAGTGACGACACATTCGTGAGGGCCTTCGTGATCCCGAGACACGTCTTCCTCGTCTCCTTGTTCACCTTTGGTCACAGCGCCATGACAGTCTGCTGGGTTGACCTGCGGGGTTGACCTGCGGGGTTGACCTGCTGGGTTGACCTGTTGGGTTGACCTGCGGGGTTGACCTGCTGAGTTGACCTGCTGGGTTGATCTGCGGGGTTGACCTGCGGGGTTGACCTGCGGGGTTGACCTGCTGGGGTTGACCTGTTGGGTTGACCAGCGGGGTTGACCTGCTGGGTTGACCTGCTGGGTTGATCTGCAGGGTTGACCTGCTGGGTTAACCTGCAGGGTTGGCCTGCTGATTTGACCTGTGGGGTTGACCTGCTGGGTTGACCAGCGGGGTTGACCTGCTGGGTTGACCTGCTGGGTTGACCAGCGGGGTTGACCTGCTGGGTTGATCTGCAGGGTTGACCTGCTGGGTTGATCTGCAGGGTTGATCTGCAGGGTTGACCTGTTGGGTTGACCTGCTGGGTTGACCTGCGGGGTTGACCTGCAGGGTTGACCTGCTGGGTTGATCTGCAGGGTTGACCTGCTGGGTTGACCTGTTGGATTGACCTGCAGGGATGACCTGCTGGGTTGATCTGCAGGGTTGATCTGCAGGGTTGACCTGTTGGGTTGACCTGCTGGGTTGACCTGTTGGGTTGACCTGCTGGGTTGACCTGCAGGGTTGACCTGCAGGGTTGACCTGCTGGGCTGATCTGCTGAGTTGACCTGCTGAGTTGACCTGCTGGGTTGACCTGTTGGGTTGACCTGCTGGGTTGACCTGTTGGGTTGACCTGCAGGGTTGACCTGTTGGGTTGACCTGCTGGGTTGATCTGCAGGGTTGACCTGCTGAGTTGACCTGCTGGGTTGACCTGTTGGGTTGACCTGCTGGGTTGACCTGCTGGGTTGACCTGTTGGGTTGACCTGCTGGGTTGATCTGCAGGTTTGACCTGCAGGGTTGACCAGTGGGGATGACCTGCTGGGTTGACCTGTTGGGTTGATCTGCAGGGTTGATCTGCAAGGTTGATCTGCAGGGTTGACCTGCAGGGTTGACCTGCTGGGTTGACCTGCTGGGTTGACCTGCGGGTTGACCTGCTGGGTTGACCTGCGGGGTTGACCTGCTGGGGTTGACCAGCGGGGTTGACCTGCTGGGGTTGACCTGGTCCATCTCCACCACTCCCCCCCCCAAACGATGGCTTTGCAGATTTGCGTACCGTCTGGAGGCAACACTGAGCTCCATCTTAGGTGTGCGTGCTGGAAGTTACTGTGATGGAAGACGACCGACCACTTGTAGACACGATGGGGTTTTCGCTCGTTCGTTCGTTCGTTTTTGCTCACGGCCGGTGGAGTTTTTCTTTCTGTCGACTGGACAGTGTAACGTATCGATGTTTGATTAACATGCCCTGGTAGCTTGTGGATTGCTAAAGTGGTCAGATATGTGTACTGTATAGCTGTACAGAGTAACAAAAAGAAAAAAAAGAAAAAAAAAGATGTTTTACAAACCTTTGGTTTCCTGTAAGTGCAGCACTGTTTAAAAGAAGAAGAAGAAAAGCGGAAGCGGTTTCGACCCTCGCCTGTTTTGACTCATCATTTGGTGGTGCTGTGTATCTCTTCTTCTCTTGTTATTTATATGATTTACCCGCTGCCTCGCCTGCACCCGTGAAGAGACTGTAGCTCTGTGCAAAGGGGTCTTACTGTATTCCAGTGTGAAGCTTTGTAACCCCTCCTCCCCCCCTCCCCCCTCCCTCCTCTGGTTTTTGGACTCAGTGAAAGTGTGATGTTTACATGTACAGTTTTTCAGAATACTTTTTTGGGTTTTGTTTCAGTCTGGTTTCCCCCCCACCCCCCACCTACACACCTCCTCTCTCTCTCCGTGTACTTTTGATTCGACCCTTTTTCTGTTTGTTGTTGTTGTTGCTGTTGTTGTTGTTGTTGTTATTGTTGTTGCATTGCATCAAATGCAGATTTGATCACTTGAACTTTAGCGGTGATGTGGTCAGATGGGGCCTCGACGAGCCGGCGGGCGGGCGGGGCGGGCGGGGCAGACGGGTGGAGGAGGGCTTCGAGGGCATCTGACCAGGAAATCACGCGTAAGAGGGAGCTTCACGACATCTCAAAGTGGACCGTTGAAATTTTACCGAGCAAGACGGCGGTCGGCTGTCAGTCGACCGACGTTAGGGATACGACAATTGTGGCCTGTAGAAGAGGAACGATGTGTGTCACCGGAGCATACATGAACCCTCCCTGCGATCCTCCGTAAGCGCTCAGTCTCTTTTATTATCCCGGCCATTCTGTCAGGAAACAAAAAACACACGAAAAAAGTACAAAAAAAAAAAAAGAGAGAGAAGAAGAAGAAAACAAACCTCCTTGTCCTTAACCTGTCGAGTACCCTGGAAGGTACACTTTGACCTGTTGTAATATCTCCTCGGTCACACAAAAGCCATTCCCCTCTCCTGGCCTTCGAAGGGGAACCCATAAAACCTCAGGAAGTACTGAATCTCCCAGTTAAGTTTTTATCCGTTGGGCTCCTCTGAAGCGGGGGCTGACTTCTCCGGCGAAAACCATAACATTTATATGAGATGTCTATCGTTTTGTACATTTATCATTGTGACTCTAGAGTGGAGCTTTTTTCCAGTACCTGTGACTTAATATTTTGATTTATTTTGATTTTTTTTTTGTTTTTTTTGGAGTGTTTATAGGTATGGATATTTATTATATGTGAAACGACTAAAAGACAAAAGAAAAGGCTGAAGCTGTTTCATTTGTATGTTCATGCAAAGTGTGCGGGCGGGGTTCTCTCTCCGCCTCCTACATATCACTGATGAGGGACTTGTGTTTGTTTGGAAATAGCGCTTTCTCAGTGTTGCATCAACGCTACGGTCAGAAAAACAGAAAAAAAAAAGAAAAGAGAAAAAAAAAACTGGTTTACCAACAGCAGAGCTGCCAGGCTCGCCTCTTTCCCTGAGATGTCAGTAATTGAATTAAATAGTGCGATAAGCTATCAAACTTAAAACATGGCTTCTGATTTGTTTTCTTGGATTATTTTTTATGCATTACCTTTTTTTAACTCCCCCCCCCCTCCCCCCCATCGGTTCAAACACTATTGGATGAATACATTTTTTGCAGTTTTCTGAGCAAAAGCTGCAGTGGCGCAGTTTCATCTCCAGTCCACGAGAGGGCAGCAGAGGCAAAGATTCACAGATTGGAGGCCAGCAAAGCAAACGCCAAATGCGAGACGTATTTACAACAAATAACGTGGCTTAAAGGAAGACACACGTATATGCACATACATGCACACTTGTTGCTAATGCGGTGTAGTGTTTGGTTAACTCAGTGAACGTGTTGCTTTCAGTGTAACTGCCAGAGAACCTGCAGAGGCAGCAGGGCGGTTTGAAAGGGGTGGCCAAACAACGCAACGGCAAGCAAGAAGAGGAGACATGGTGTGGTCATCCATCCATCCATCCATCCACCCATCCATCCATTATCCAAACCCCTTGTCCTGCTCTCAGGGTCGCTGGAGCCTCTCCCGGCCTGATATACAGCCGATTCACCTGACCTGCAGGTCTTTGGACTGTGGGAGGGAACCCACGCAGGCACGGGGAGGACATGCAAACTCCACACAGAGGACGACCCCCAAGGTTGGACTACCCCGGGGCTCAAACCCACGACCTTCTTACTGTGAGGTGACCGCGCTAACCACTGTGCCACCGTGCCGCCCATAATGTGGTAAATTAATGCAAATTGGCTATATAATTGAATCCCTGCTCAGTTCATCTTTTCACTCCACCTTAATGAACGTATTTGCAGACAGCTGTGTGGTGGAGTAATGAAAGATCTGGAAGCAAGTTCAGGGCCCATCACTGTAACGTCTCGTGTAAAAACTGTTATGACTGCACGAGACCAATCAGATTATCATGATTATCAACATATTGTCACATGACATGACCGCTAAGACAAAATCAGAATCTTCTCGTTGTCTTTAGATGGTGTGTGTGTGTGGGGGGGTGCAGTGGTTAGCGCGGTCGCCTCACAGCAAGAAGGTCCTGGGTTTGAGCTCCGGGGTAGTCCAACCTTGGGTGTCGTCCCGGGTCGTCCTCTGTGTGGAGTTTGCATGTTCTCCCCATGTCTGCGTGGGTTTCCTCCGGGGGCTCCGGTTTCCTCCCACAGTCCAAAGACATGTAGGTCAGGTGAATCAGCCGTACTAAATTGTCCCTAGGTGTGTGTCTGTGTGTGTGTGTGTGAGCCCTGTGATGGTCTGGCAGCCTGTCCAGGGTGTCTCCCCACCTGCTGCCCAATGACTGCTGGGATAGGCTCCAGCATCCCCACAACCCTGAGTAGGATAAGTGGTTTGGATAACGGATGGATAGATGGTGGGGGGACGACAGAGGTGGCCTCGGCCCCCCCTGGCCACCCTGTGGCTCCGCCTCTGCAGAGAAACTTAACAATGGAAATTGCTGTATTAATTTTTTTCTAAAGGCCCTTTTTTAAAATAATATATATATATCCAGCGCTCATGTCCATGATCTCAGAGTGTTTGTTCTTTTGCATCACCGTAAACATTGCGTGGCCCGAAGGTCTCCCGGCTCTCAGAGAGCCCCCCCTCCCCCCCTTGTATTGATGGCTTAAAAAGATTACTTGTTCTTAACACGAGGAGATGGTCCTCCACCAAAAAACGACCCCATAGGTCGTTTGTACAAGCAGCTCATCACGACCTATAGTTACGTTTTAAAGTTAGGCGACCTCTAGCGGTCGTGCTGCCAATAGCAATGTTAGTTACTATACTAGACGGCGAAACAACACAAAAGCACCCTGACTACATATTCTGTTGTTCTCAACTTGTTTTCATCCCTCTTTACTGACTACTTACCTTTATTAGCCTGTCTGTGAGGCTAAAGGACGCCTACAAGTAGTTAAAAACCCACAATGCACAGAGGCAAAAAGTGGCATATCACCTGCCGCCGGTAGGGGGCGCTAATTTTGGAAAACCGCTCCTGTGGGTCGTATTGGAGGGTATACGACTATGTGGCTGTATGGGTTGGAGGACTTGATGGGGTCAGCAGTGTGGGTGGTGACTCCGCTTGGCGGACCTCCGAGCTGGTTAACTATTGATGGAGGCCCGTGTAGATGTTGTGCTGGGCAGCAGATAGTCTTCCCCGTAATTGTACAACATGGGTTGGATCTATTTTCTCATTTTCCCTTATCAAGACTTCCCCTGATTGGTTCATTTCAGCTACAGGGCGCCTGAGTTCAGCGGAGGAAAGAAAAGCACGATTTGTTTTTAACGGGGAACGTGCCGCCATCTATTCCTGTCTTGCTCTGTAGACACGTGGCCAAAGAGAAAGAGGGGACTAAAGGGGGCAAAGTTGTGAAACTGCTGCTCCGATGAAGAAGGGCACAACCCTTCAGCTGTATCTGGACATATTTTACACTATAATTCATGTCATATTTAATTCATGTCATATTTAATTCGTGTCATATTTCCAGCATCGTTATTCGTCAAATATAAACACCCAAGTTTTGGGTGTTAGCCTAATTACCTGGGTCTGGATGATGGTATTCATGCCATTAAATCATGCAATAACTCATCATCCATCCATCCAAACCGCTTATCCTGCACTCTGGGTTACGGGGGGTGGGGTGGGGGTGGAGTCATGCTATTCACTGCCTTTTAATGCAAGCCTCACTTGCTTTAGTGGAACGACCAAGACCAAGACCTTCTGACCCTTTTGGCTTTTCAAACTTTAATAAGTTGGTTGAAGAAGAAGAAAGACGAACGTACAGACCTGCCGCTCCCTGGAGGCTCTAAAATGTCACACATATCCGCCTGAAAATGAGTTTCAGATCAATTGAACATAAAAAGGTTATAAGAGCTACCTAAAACCACCATGAGTGGTCAAAATGGCCGCGCGTAATTTGCGCGTCATGTCCGCATTCATGACGTGTGTTGGTGGCGTCACTTCCTTCATGAGGTTTGTCGCTCTGTCCTAGAATCCCGCTGGCGTCCTCCGGTCCAGAGCGATAGTCTAAACTTAAGTTTAAATTGTTTAAAAATAGTGTTAAAGTTGTTAAAATGTTAATTTTGGTGTCAGTCGTTTCCTAGCAGACACGCTAACATGCAACGCGTTAATATCTCAACTGGGTATTTAGCTTGACACAATATAGAGTGTCAACACTGTTGGCAGTCATTTTGACCGCCGACGGTCGTTTTAGGGTGGAGTGACATGCGATGCTGCGGAGTATAAAGGGTTTATTTGTGTGAGCTCGCTGTCCACTCCAATGAAGTCAGACTCTTGTTTTCAAAGATACTCACCCAGGCCCCAGACCTGAACCACCCAGGCCCCAAACCTGAACCACCCAGGCCCCAGACCTGAACCACCTAGGCCCCAGACCTGAACCACCCAGGACCCAGACCTGAACCACCCAGGCCCCAAACCTGAACCACCCAGGCCCCAGACCTGAACCACCTAGGCCCCAGACCTGAACCACCCAGGACCCAGACCTGAACCACCCAGGCCCCAGACCTGAACCACCCAGGACCCAGACCTGAACCACCCAGGACCCAGACCTGAACCACCCAGGCCCCAGACCTGAACCAACCAGGCCCCAGAACTGAACCACCCACGACCCAGACCTGAACCACCCAGGCCCCAGACCTGAACCACCCAGGCCCCAGACCTGAACCACTCAGGCCCCAGACCTGAACCACCCAGGCCCCAGACCTGAACCACCCAGGCCCCAAACCTGAACCACCCAGGCCCCAGACCTGAAACACCCAGGCCCCAAACCTGAACCACCCAGGCCCCAAACCTGAACCACCCAGGCCCCAGACCTGAACCACCTAGGCCCCAGACCTGAGCCACCCAGGCCCCAGACCTGAACCACCCAGGCCCCAGACCTGAGCCACCCAGGCCCCAGACCTGAGCCACCCAGGCCTCAGACCTGAACCACCCAGGCCCCAAACCTGAACCACCCAGGCCCCAGACCTGAACCACCCAGGCCCCAGACCTGAACCACCCAGGCCCCAGACCTGAACCACCCAGGCCCCAAACCTGAACCACTCAGGCCCCAGACCTGAACCACCCAGGCCCCAGACCTGAACCACCCAGGCCCCAGACCTGAACCACCCAGGCCCCAGACCTGAACCACCCAGGCCCCAGACCTGAGCCACCCAGGCCCCAAATCTGAACCACCCAGGCCTCAGACCTGAGCCACCCAGGCCCCAAACCTGAACCACCCAGGCCCCAGACCTGAACCACCCAGGCCCCAGACCTGAACCACCCAGGCCCCAAACCTGAACCACCCAGGCCCCAGACCTGAATCACCCAGGCCCCAGACCTGAACCACCCAGGCCCCAAACCTGAGCCACCCAGGCCCCAGACCTGAACCACCCAGGCCCCAAATCTGAACCACCCAGGCCCCAAATCTGAACCACCCAGGCCTCAGACCTGAACCACCCAGGCCCCAGACCTGAACCACCCAGGCCCCAGACCTGAACCACCCAGGCCCCAGACCTGAGCCACCCAGGCCCCAAATCTGAACCACCCAGGCCTCAGACCTGAGCCACCCAGGCCCCAAACCTGAACCACCCAGGCCCCAGACCTGAACCACCCAGGCCCCAGACCTGAACCACCCAGGCCCCAAACCTGAACCACCCAGGCCCCAGACCTGAATCACCCAGGCCCCAGACCTGAACCACCCAGGCCCCAAACCTGAGCCACCCAGGCCCCAGACCTGAACCACCCAGGCCCCAAATCTGAACCACCCAGGCCCCAAATCTGAACCACCCAGGCCTCAGACCTGAGCCACCCAGGCCCCAAACCTGAACCACCCAGGCCCCAGACCTGAACCACCCAGGCCCCAGACCTGAAACACCCAGGCCCCAAACCTGAACCACCCAGGCCCCAGACCTGAACCAAACCTCCGAGGCGGTGTTGTGGACGGTGACCTGAAAACCTGATCCGTCGTGATAAGATGTCCCCGCCGTGGAACAATTTCTGTTGACACTTGAATGTCCCCCGGTGACACGTGAAAGTCCCCCGGTGACACGTGAAAGTCCCCCGGTGACACGTGAAAGTCTCCCGGTGACACGTGAAAGTCCCCCGGTGACACGTGAAAGTCCCCCGGTGACACGTGAAAGTCCCCCGGTGACACGTGAAAGTCCCCCGGTGACACGTGAATGTCCCCCGGTGACACGTGAAAGTCCCCCGGTGACACGTGAATGTCCCCCGGTGACACGTGAAAGTCCCCCGGTGACACGTGAAAGTCCCCCGGTGACACGTGAAAGTCCCCCGGTGACACTTGAATGTCCCCCGGTGACACATGAAAGTCCCCCGGTGACACGTGAAAGTCCCCCGGTGACACGTGAAAGTCCCCTGGTGACACGTGAAAGTCCCCCGGTGACACGTGAAAGTCCCCCGGTGACACTTGAAAGTCCCCCGGTGACACGTGAAAGTCCCCCGGTGACACGTGAAAGTCCCCCGGTGACACGTGAAAGTCCCCCGGTGACACGTGAAAGTCCCCCGGTGACACGTGAAAGTCCCCCGGTGACACGTGCACTCTCACCTGCCACTGTTCACCTCCTCCCCCGTCCCTGACAGGCCACAGGACGGGGGGCCAACAGCAGCACTACTGCAAACACAGCGTTACACAACACGGTTTGACCTCCGGACACGCTCTGGAAGTTGCCTTTGCACATGCTGACCTCCCCTAAATTGTCCGGTCAAGTGTAGTTTCTTTGCTGTTGAAAGAAATCGATCAGTTCATAAACACACAAACACACAAATGTGCAGAGGAGGAAGAAAGCCCAGGAAACTGTTTTGAAGTCCAGATGAACTGATTCAACCTTCTTTGATTTTCTTCTTCCGGCTGCTCCCGATAGGGGGCGCCACAGCGGATCATCCGTTTCCACCTCTTCCTGTCTTCTGCGTCTTCCTCTGTCACACCAGCCACCTGCATGTCCTCCCTCACCACCTCCATTAACCTCCTCTCTGGCCTTCCTCTCCTCCTCTTCCCTGGCAGCTCCATATTCAGCATCCTTCTCCCAGTATACCCAGCATCTCTCCTCCACACGTGTCCACACCATCTCCATCTTGTCTCTCTTGCTTTGTCTCCAAACCGTCCAACTTGAGCTGTCCCTCTAATATACTCGTCCCTAATCCTGTCCTTCTTCGTCACTCCCAATGAAAATCTTATCATCTTCACCTCCACCACCTCCACCTCCACCTCCTGTCTTTTCATCAGTGCCACTGTCTCCAAACCATACAACATAGCTGGTCTCACCACCATCTTGTAAACCTTCCCTTTAACTCTTGCTGGTACCCTTCTGTCACACATCACTCCTGACACTCTTCTCCACCCACTCCACCCTGCCTGCACTCTCTTCTCCACCTCTCTTCTGCACTCCCCGTTACTTTGGACAGTTGACCCCAAGTATTTAAACTCATCCGCCTACGTCACCTCCACTCCTTGCATCCTCACTTTCCCGCTGTCCTCCCTCTTCCACGCATAGGTATTCCGTCTTGCTCCAACTGACTTTCATTCCTCTTCTCTCCAGTGCATACCTCCACCTCTCCAGGCTCTCCTCCACCTGCTCCCTACTCTCTCTACAGATCACAATGTCATCCGCGAACATCATCGTCCACGGAGACTCCTGGCTGATCTCGTCCGTCAACCTGTCCACCACCACTGCAAACAAGGAAGGGCTCAGAGCCGATCCTTGGTGTAAAATGCCGTAAGAATAATGAATGAATGGTGATTTATTTCAAACATGTGAACAAGCAGGATATAACATACAGATAAAGCCATTGCCAGTAATCTGAAGTGATCAACAAATCCACACATCAGACTCGGCGAACAAATCTCAGTTTACATCCGATTATTTGCCCCATGTTGGAAAAGGAGTAGGAGGAAGTAAACACGCATTATTCCTTCCCCTTCTCGCCTACTCTTCAGTTACGAGACATCTCAGACCCAGTTCCCACTGTGCAAGTTGTGCTGCACAATACAAACTCGACTACTGTGAACAATAGGGGAAATGGAAAACCAACCTTCAAAAAGAAATGTCTGAGGGGCCCAAAGTCACATCCACCATTCCCTTTTTATCTCTGCCCTAAGCCTTGTCCGAGACTGACCCGCTCGTTCCACCACTGTAGCCAACTGGTGTCACGGCTAAAAAAAGACCCCATGTCTACCTCAGTCCCCTGCCATCACACTGACATGGATCTCTGGAGGTCAGTTCTCCTCCAGTGTCAGCTATTTCAATTCCGAGTGTCTATTTGACCTTGTTTTGTCACAACCCGGCCCGGCCCGGCCCGGCCCGGCCCGGCCCTAACCTTCACACTAATCTTAACCTAACCTTAAGCCTTACCTTAAGTAAATGTTAACCCCTGGGTGGTAAGGCATTAAAATAGGGGGTCTCCTACTTTATCTCCCACCTATGGAAGCCCTGAAAGTAAAGCAACACTTTTTGTGGTGGTGGTGGGCGGGGGGGGGGGGGAGAAATCCTAAAACTACAGCTGCAAGCAGCAAAATGCGGTCGCCAAGCAGAATATGTCATAGACAACCTTGAGCCCTAGACACCTTTTTATTCTAGTCAAATATTTCTGTCGTGGCAAAACAGTCTCAAACAACGTTTGGTTGAAAGAATTGAGGCACAGGGGTCATTTGAATGTTTTTTTTTAATTATAGCGCCCCCATGAGGCAAAACTATTCCATTACGTGTGTGTAACGATATGTCGGCTATAGCTATTATCGACGCGTAGGTGTCGCTGTGGTTCGTGTGCTATAGTACACCTGGGAACTCGAGAGAGAAGAAGAGGGAGGCTTGGGTGACCGGAAATGAAGAGCTCGCGCGGCTGGCGAGTTACAAACTGAGCAAAGTCTCGTTTCTTATCTACTAAGAGCATCACGTGGTACCAGGACGGGTATTCTCTGTCAAACGCTAGAAGTAAAATACTGTAGCGAATTCGGGGGGGGGGGCAAACGCATCCACAGGGACTGCCGCGGCCGGGACGCGAACCCGTATCGCCTGCACCGCAGGAGACACTGCTAACCGCTAGACTAAAAGGTCAGACCCGCCAGCCAGCGGCCAGCGTGTCTTCTTATCCATGCACGTTACGATACATAATGAAATGAAAGAATGGGGGCTATAAAACATCTGTCGAACACACAACCCCTCAGTAAAACTCAAATACACTCCCAGAACTTGTTTGTGCGTTCTCTAGTTCCCCAGAGTCCCTATCAGCATTGTTTATGGTCTAGCGTTCTGTAACCTACAAAAAGACTCACTGGCCGGTCGCCAGGAGTCAATCCCTTCAGCCGAGCGGTTAGCGATGTTGCCTTGTGACGCAGTACACCCCGGATCGGATCCCGCACCGGGCGAGAAAATAGCTCGGTTACATCCCCGCCTGTCACCCGGTGGACCGGGGTTCGATTCCCCGACGGGGAGCTAATTTAACCGAGGTGTTTTCTCGCCCGGTGCGGGTCGATCCGGGATGTACTGCACCGCACCTGGCCGACCCCCCAGTTAGTATTGTAACGTGCATGGATAAGAAGACACGCTGGCCGCTGGCTGGCGGGTCTGACCCTTTAGTCTAGCGGTTAGCGATGTCTCCCGCGGTGCGGGCGATATGGGTTCGCGTCCCGGCCGCGGCAGTTCCTGTGGTTGCCCCCCGAATTCGCTACATTGGTGTCAGAAGTGGGATGGAGCGACCGTAACCAGTATCGATCCTTGCACACAATCGTTTGGTGACCCGATTTGTTCAACGCATGCGCGAAAATCCGTCTGCTAAATGTGTCCGACAGTTCCGTAAATTGGTTCGTACAGTGGGTTGACGCTCAATTCAAAAAGAGTTTAAACCCTAACCAACAACCAATCACGTGTACTTCCGTGCACACACCCCGTTGGATCTAGCATCGACCGTGAAGAGGTCAGACCTGACAGGGTGGTGATACGTACAGATTCAATAGCAGTCTTGGAAAGTATTGTAGCGAATTCGGGGGACAACGCAACCACAGGAGCTGCCGCGGCCGGGAAGCGAACCCGTATCGCCTGCACTGCAGGAGGCATCGCTAACCGCTCGACTAAAGGGTCAGACCCGCCAGTCAGCGGCCAGCGTGTCTTCTTACCCATGCACGTTACAGTATACAGTCAACAAAAACTGTCAAGAGAAGATTTAATCATCGAAATGTACCATAATTTGCTAAGACGTCACAGAGGTGGTATAGATGTACAGCTCTGTCGGGTACCAGCACATGAGGGACGGAAAGGGAACGAGTGTGCAGATAAACTAGCAAAAACGGCTTTGCAAAGGGAAATAACAGCATCAGTCCACTTGGAAAAGGAGAAGGAAAAGCAGTGATTAAGAGGACAGGAATGGAGATATGGCAGAAAAGGTGGGAGGAAGACCAGAAAGGAAGGAGGTGTTACAGAATACAAAAATCTGCCATAACAAAGAATTATAAAGGAAGGAACAGAAGGGAGGAGATCATCGTAACAAGACTAAGCTTGGATCACACAGGATTAAATGGCACCTTGTTTATAATGGGGGGAAAGGGACAGTGGTAAGTGTGAGAACTGTGGAGTTAAAGAAAACGCCGAACATGTAATATCACATTGTAAGTGGAGAGAGAGAAAGGTTACAGGATTAACTCCGAGAAGGAGTGGGAGTGGAATCTGATGGGGACAGTGGGAACAGAAGGAGTGGGAGTGGGAGTGGAATCTGATGGGGACAGTGGGAACAGAAGGAGTGGGAGTGGAATCTGATGGGGACAGTGGGAACAGAAGGAGTGGGAGTGGAATCTGATGGGGACAGTGGGAACAGAAGGAGTGGGAGTGGAATCTGATGGGGACAGTGGGAACAGAAGGAGAGGGAGAGGGGATTCAAATCACCAGGAAGGCGTTATTTGCTGTCTAAAGCGACACAAGGTTGATGGGTAGAATTCAATAGGGTAAAATGACACGATGGTACACACTCTTGTACAGTAGGTGGCGCTATGCACCGTAAAGTTGTTTGCGATCCGCCAGTAAACCGAGAGAAGAAGATGAAGAACGGGTAAATTGCTTGGCCGCAATGCCGAGCCGTGAACTGCTTCGACATGGCTCCTGCACGCCGGGCCTTCCGTGGGAAGTCGAGGAGAAACACGCAGGACCCCGGCACCAGAGGACTCCCCCCCCGTACGCCTCTGACCCACCAGCCCGAGGAAAACATGTCGGCCTCGGCGGCGAAAGTGAGGAGAAAGGAGCTGAACTCGAACCCCGACGGAGCGGACGACCCCGCCGAGAGAGGGCGTAAGGAAGTTCTCGAACACATCGAGGAAGTTCAGCGGGAACTGGATAGGCTGGGGGAGCAGGCCACCGAGGAGATCTTAAAAGTAGAGCAGAAGTACAGTAAACCTCGTCGGCCGTTCTTTGAGATGAGGTCAAAACTGATCCTCAAAATCCCCAACTTCTGGGTCGCCACGTTCGTCAACCACCCACAGGTGTCCGCCCGGCTGGGCGAGGAAGACGAGGAGGCGCTTCAGTACCTGAGGCGAGTGGACGTGTCGGACTTTGAAGACGTCGAGTCAGGCGACAGAATAGATTTTCATTTTGACGAAAACCCGTACTTCGAAAACCAAGTGCTTTCCAAGGAGTTTCGTCTGAGCGAGAGCGGAGACCCATGTTCAAAGTCGACGGAGGTCAAATGGAAACCGGGGAAGGATCTGACCAAGCGCTCCGACCAGACGCGAAACAACGTGGGGGGGAAGAGGCGACAGGAAGAACCGGAGAGCTTCTTCGCCTGGTTCACTGACCGCGCTGATGCCGGGGTTGATGAGCTGGCGGAAGCCATTAAGGATGACATCTGGCCAAACCCCCTGCCCTACTTCTTGGTTCCTGACACGGATGATGAAGAGGGCGAAGGCGAGGAGGATGGTGAAGACGAAGAAGGCCCGGAGGACATAAGTGAGGAAGGTGGAGAAGAAGGTGAGGAAGGCGGAGAAGAAGATGAGGAGGAGGACGGAGAGGACGACGATGGAGAAGATGACTAAAATCGACGGTTATCTACCAAGAACCCTCAACCTTCTGTCCCCGATTGGTTTTTCCATCCATGATCCGGAGCAAAGTGTCTGTGTGTTCGTCCTCCATTCCGAAGCCCATCACCTGTTGGTGCCATGTTATGTTCTTCATCTAAAGCCATTGGCCCTTTGCCCTCTATTGTGAGTATCGTCCCCTGACTCAAAAATGAAAACGTGTTCAGCAATAGAATCAGCGGGGCATCCCGAGTAGAATTTGAAAGACAGTTTACACCAACTTCCTCCTCCTGTTTAAGGTTGTGTGGTAAATTTACGAAAACCATTGTGTAGTGACCCATAGCAGAACTGTTGTGTGTGTGTGTGTGTGTGTTTGTTTTTTCCATTCCGGGTGTTATTTCTCTCTTATGTGGTCTGTCACCTGTGGGGGGGGGGGTGCTCGCGTTATTGGAGAGAGGTTATTTTGACACCATTTCTGTGGATTGTTTTGTTTGGTTTTTTTTACTGTATTGTTTTACAAATATCCATGCGACTTGAAATGACATTTTTAATAAAGAGAACAAAATGAGGAGAAAAAAGGAGCTTGTAAACGTTGGCCCCCGCTGCTTCATGGGAAGGATTGCCTGTTAAGTCTGCCGGGGGGGGGGGGACTGTTTTAAATGTGAGGCGACTACTTGCTTTGTTACAATAAAACTTAACTGTGCGTAAAAAAGAAAAGAAAAGTAGCCATTTTGCCGACAGGAAGTCGACGCATTTTCGCGCATGCGTTGAACAAATCGGGTTTCCGTAACGGACCGGGGAGTGACGGCCACCCAACCGAGTCTCACACGTTTTCGTTAAATACATACGAATTTAATCAAATACGGTTCGTGACTATATACGAAAAGAACGTATCAATATAACGGGCGTCGACTTCCTGGTTCCCGGTTTACGTTGTCCGGCTATAGTTTTCCGGTGGAAACAAACACGTGTTTTATTACGGTGGTTAATGGCAGCCGTCAGCACGTGGATGACGTTATTTCGCGAATAGTGGGGACGAGCGGGCGGTCTGTGTATTATTGATATAATGTGAATTCTTAATGTTGTAAACTGTTTATTTAATTCGCCTCGGCAAACTTAACATAGCAGCCATGTATGTGGCGTTCCCCACTATATCCAATATGGCGGACATCCAATATGGCTGACACCATTGATGGAAACGTCATAAGGCAGGGGGTGGGACGTCTTATCCAGAAAGTGCCGGTGGGGGTGAAGGTTTTTGTTCCGGCCAAGCAGTTACACACCTGTGTGTCTCCTAATTAAGTTCCTCAGCAGAGTCTCTACTGGCTGATTAGTGGGATCAGGTGTGGAACTGCTTGGTTGGGACAAAAACCGTCACCCACGCTGGTCATTTCTGGATAAGACTGCCCACCCCTGCTGTAGCTTTGATAACTTTTGGTCCAACTGGGGAGGGAGGGGGGGGGGCATACCCAGCTATAGGTAACAATTCATTTGATTACTGTAGTGCCCCCGATGGCTGATGGGAATAAAAACGGACATCGGCAGTGTGCACCCCAGTACCTGGAGGAGGTAAGTTTCACTCCGACCGACCTAATTTAACCCCACTTCAGGGCTTCTGAAAGCTGATTGGACCATCGCTGATCTGCGGTGGCCGTCTCGTTTTGACCATCAACTTCACCTTAGTTGAGCCACGAGTGTCACAGAGTTTGTTGCGTTCAAATGGGACTCACGGTCAAGGGGAAGGGATTTCAATGTGTCCTAGTATAGCGCCCCCTTTAGGTGCAGGTGGACGTGGCCTGGTGTTGAACTTGCACACCAAGTTTGGTGACAATTGGACCAAAGGTTTAGAACAGGGGTGGGCAGTCTTATCCAGAAAGGGCCGGTGGGGGGGGGGGGTTAGTTCCGGCCAAGCAGTTACACACTTTACCCCACTAATCAACCAGCAGAGTCTTTGCTGAGGAACTTAATTAGGAGACACACAGGTGTGTAACTGCTTGGTTGGAACAAAAACCCACACTGCCCCTTTCTGGATAAGACTGCCCACCCACCCCTGGTTTAGAAGATATGCCAACTTCTTGTTTAGAAGGAACCAAAAACACGTTTGTGCATGTGGCACTTATAATGTTTGACACTTCGGAAGTCTCTTGATATTTTTTGATAATGAGCGTCCTTTGAGTAGAACACGGCATATTTGGTTCAGATAGGTCAGATGGTGGAGGAGGAGATAGAAAAAGAAGGTTTTTCAGGGAATTCAAAATGGCGGGAAGTCTCGTCGGGCGGTAAAGAACATTGCCTCTGGCGACATCGAAGGCCAAGAGGATCTACGGTATAGGAAATAGTGCGAAAGTGCGACTTTGACCTCATGGTGGCGCTAAAAGCCTGGTTTGACCCACCCCAAATTTATTGACTCTCCGTTTGGCATCAAAACGAGCCTGGAAAGTTTTAGAAAAATTTACCAACGGTTTGGTCTGTACGGCCAAAGACGTCGGAAGACTAATAATAATAATAATAATAATAATAATAAAAATAACAATAGGCACCAAAAAGCAAGTCTGGGGGGAGAGCTATGGTTAGTCAATGAAAATAGAAAAGGAAAACAAACAATGTATTGTAACGTGCATGGATAGGTAGACACGCTGGCCGCCGGCTGACGGGTCTGACCCTTTAGTCGAGCGGTTAGCGATGTCTCCCGCGGTTCGGGCGATACGGGTTCGCGTCCCGGCCGCGGCGGCTCCTGTGGTTGCCTCTCGAATACGCTACAATATATAGTAACGTGCACGGATAAATAGACTCGCTAGCCCCGGGCTAACGGGTCGGACCCTTTAGTCCAGTGGTTCTCAACCTTTTTGGGGTCCTGGACCCCCTGCGTATTTTTGATCTACCCTGAGGACCCCTCCACCTGATCTTGGGGGAGGGGGGTTGCAATTTGATAGAAACAGTAGAAACTGCATTTTAAATTGCATTATAGCATTTATTCACTCTTTGGGGCAAAAATAAGAGCTTTCAGTTGTAACTTAGATATACTTAACAAAACAGAATATGTATTCAGTAACTTTCAGATATATGTAACAAAACAGAATATGTATTCAGTAACTTTCAGATATATGTAACAAAACAGAATATGTATTCAGTAACTTTCAGATATATGTAACAACACAGAATATGTATTCAGTAACTTTCAGATATATGTAACAAAACAGAATATGTATTCAGTAACTTTCAGATATATGTAACAAAACAGAATATGTATTCAGTAACTTTCAGATATATGTAACAAAACAGAATTCTTATGCAGTAACTTTCAGATATATGTAACAACACAGAATATGTATTCAGTAACTTTCAGATATATGTAACAAAACAGAATATGTATTCAGTAACTTTCAGATATATGTAACAACACAGAATATGTATTCAGTAACTTTCAGATATATGTAACAAAACAGAATATGTATGCAGTAACTTTCAGATATATGTAACAAAACAGAATTCTTATGCAGTAACTTTCAGATATATGTAACGACACAGAATATGTATTCAGTAACTTTCAGATATATGTAACAAAACAGAATTCTTATGCAGTAACTTTCAGATATATGTAACAACACAGAATATGTATTCAGTAACTTTCAGATATATGTAACAACAGAATTCTTATGCAGTAACTTTCAGATATATGTAACAAAACAGAATTCTTATGCAGTAACTTTCAGATATATGTAACAAAACAGAATATGTATTCAGTAACTTTCAGATATATGTAACAAAACAGAATATGTATTCAGTAACTTTCAGATATATGTAACAAAACAGAATATGTATTCAGTAACTTTCAGATATATGTAACAACACAGAATATGTATTCAGTAACTTTCAGATATATGTAACAAAACAGAATATGTATTCAGTACCTTTCAGATATATGTAACAACAGAATTTGTATGCAGTAACTTTTAACAATGCAAACGGGAGCGAGATCTCTTATTAAAATACAATAAATTACACTTGTGAAACAGATGTAATTAGAGAAAAAAGTCCTGTTACCCTTTATAGTTTAGGTAGATAAAGGTCTCAGTCACATTTGAGTAAAATAATCCTATTTCTATAAATGTCATAGGATCTTTTTTTTAAAGATATTTTATTTTCACGGACCCCTTGCAATTACACCACGGACCCCCGGTTGAGAAACACTGCTAGTCGACTGGTTAGCGTAGTCTCCCGTGGTGCGGGAGACCCGCGTTCGCGTCCCGGCTGCGGCGGTTTCCGGCTGCCCCCCCCCCCCCCGAGCTCGCTGCATTGGCGTCAGAAGTGGGATGGAGCGGCCATCGGAAGCGCGTGCGCCCAGCGGCGTTAGGGAGTTGATACGCTGTTCCCGAGGTAGGAGGGGGAGGAGGAGGAGGGAGGGGGGGGTAGTGTAACGTGCACGGATAAACAGATTCGCCAGCCCTTAGCTAACGGGTTGGACCCTTTAGTCGACTGGTTAACGTAGTCGCCCCCGGCTGTGGCAGTTCCCGGGCTGCCCCCCAAATTCGCTGCAGCACATTAGAGTTTGGCTGTATTTTCCTGCTCAGCTTCCCTTTCTGTTTTCTATCCCCTTTTTTGTGGTTTTTTTTTTTACTAGACCAAAGGAAAAAAATGACATGTTAGATTTGAGTGTCTTTTTTTCCTTTTCTTTCTGGCTTCCGCATCTGTGCACATAAGGTCTTTTAAACAAATAATTAAAAAAAATCTGCTGAGGAACTGCAGTGGTGTATCATCAGCTGTCTTAACCTGCTGTCAACACCACGAAGTGTTGTATTTGGTACCCCCTGTGATTTCTGACAGTTGGTGGATTCAGAGGTAAACTTCACAGCTAACCTGCCCGTGGTGCAGCAAGTGAACTGAAGCCTCTTAAAGCTTCCTGCAGGAGCTAGCTAGCATGCCCCCCCAACTTCACAGCTAACCTGCCCGTGGTGCAGCATGTGAACTGAAGTCTGTTAAAGCTTCCTGCAGGAGCTAGCTAGCATGCCCCCCCCCCCCAACTTCACAGCTAACCTGCCCGTGGTGCAGCATGTGAACTGAAGCCTCTTAAAGCTTCCTGCAGGAGCTAGCTAGCATGCCCCCCCCCAACTTCACAGCTAACCCGCCCGTGGTGCAGCAAGTGAACTGAAGCCTGTTAAAGCTTCCTGCAGGAGCTAGCTAGCATGCCCCCCCCCCAACTTCACAGCTAACCCGCCTGTGGTGCAGCAAGTGAACTGAAGCCTGTTAAAGCTTCCTGCAGGAGCTAGCTAGCATGCCCCCCCCCAACTTCACAGCTAACCCGCCCGTGGTGCAGCAAGTGAACTGAAGCCTCTTAAAGCTTCCTGCAGGAGCTAGCTAGCATGCCCCCCCAACTTCACAGCTAACCCGCCCGTGGTGCAGCATGTGAACTGAAGCCTGTTAAAGCTTCCTGCAGGAGCTAGCTAGCACGCCCCCCCCCAACTTCACAGCTAACCCACCTGTGGTGCAGCAAGTGAACTGAAGCCTGTTAAAGCTTCCTGCAGGAGCTAGCTAGCATGCCCCCCCCAACTTCACAGCTAACCCGCCCGTGGTGCAGCATGTGAACTGAAGCCTCTTAAAGCTTCCTGCAGGAGCTAGCTAGCATGCCCCCCCAACTTCACAGCTAACCCGCCCGTGGTGCAGCATGTGAACTGAAGCCTGTTAAAGCTTCCTGCAGGAGCTAGCTAGCATGCCCCCCCAACTTCACAGCTAACCCACCCGTGGTGCAGCAAGTGAACTGAAGCCTGTTAAAGCTTCCTGCAGGAGCTAGCTAGCATGCCCCCCCCAACTTCACAGCTAACCCACCCGTGGTGCAGCAAGTGAACTGAAGCCTGTTAAAGCTTCCTGCAGGAGCTAGCTAGCATGCCCCCCCCCAACTTCACAGCTAACCCGCCTGTGGTGCAGCAAGTGAACTGAAGCCTGTTAAAGCTTCCTGCAGGAGCTAGCTAGCATGCCCCCCCCAACTTCACAGCTAACCTGGCCGTCGTGCAGCATGTGAACTGAAGCCTGTTAAAGCTTCGTGCAGGAGCTAGCTAGCATGCCCCCCCCCCTTCACTATTTAAAGACCTCTTCCATGAACTTTGAACAGAGTGACCTGAAATATTCTCTGGGGTGGTATAAAGAAAAGTGTGGGGGGGGGGCTCAGTAGCACCTGTAGAATAGGAGACTCCCATGTTGGTGATCTAAACGTACTTGGCTGGACCTTGGGACAAAATTAGACACAAGCAGCCCTCATGCTTTACTAAGAATAGGAGGGCTTTGGCAAGTGAGTCAGATAGACGGGGGGAGAAAGAAGGGGTGGGGGGTGAGGGCGGTCACGTACTTGTTGCGTGGACATTTGCCGCATGAAGCGCTCACACTTACCTGGAGTCTAACAGGAAGGTCAAAATACAAAGTCTGCCTCTGATAAATGGCCATGTGTACCTGGAGCTGAAATGGCATGTACTGGAACTGCTTAGCTGTACAGACAAGATGAGGACCACACACCATGGACGGACCGGTCTGCATCTGGGTCCATCCATGCTGTGTTTGTTCTATTCTTAGCCGTCGGTGTGCAGATTGCAAAACGCTCTCTGAACATTCTGCCAAAGTCCATGAGATGCACCAGAACTCCGTAGTCATGCTCACACCACCAGGCTGTACTACAAAGTGCAGTGTGGTGAAGCTGATCATAGTATTCTGAAGGTCCATTGTAATACTTCAAGGCCTGCAGGGTGTTCTAGGAAATGTATTACTTACTTGCAAGAGCCCTGTAAAGTTTGATTCTGTCCCAGACAGCATCCGGATGTGGGCCACTTCAGGCAACGATGCGGCACTGATGGCCTTCTTCTGGCCCTGACAAAATGGACGTGAGCCTGAAGTGGCCCACATGTATAATAGCAAATATGGCCCAAATATGCCAAATCAAATGTGGGCCTTTTTTGGCAAAGCTGCGGTGCTCTGGGCAACATGTAATCTGGATGTGACCCTGAAGTGGCCCGTGTGGTAAATGGTGAATATGGCCCAAATATCACAACACAAATATGGGCCACCTTTGGCAAATAGGTGGCACATGCGGCATTGCTATGGCTTTGTTCTGGCCCAGATCTGGTAAACAGGAGCGGACCGCCCAAGTGCCATCATTCCATGTGGTATGTGGGCTGGATGAACCTGCTGGTGTGGGACGGGTCTGGGCCACAGCAGTTTTGCTATGTGGGGTGCCTGTTGTATTTCAGATTTTCTGTGTGCACACAGCATGCAGTATTTACAGGATCATCAAGAAAGAAAGATGGAAAGGGAGCAAAACTCGAACTATGTGCCAAGCATCCTGCAAAATCTGCTGTCTAGCATTCCTTCCTGTCATGTCACCTTCATGATGTCAACACACTGACGGTCTCATCAACGACATCACGTGACCTTTGAAATATGACCTTGCAGACGATTTTAGCAGAAATAGGTACCTACTTCCAATAACCGGTTCATTTTTAGGCTCTGCAGTGTTTAGAATATACCTGGGGAGGAGCTGTATAGCTAGCTGTGTGTGTAACTGTATAGCTGTGTGTGTAATTGTGTAGCTAGCTGTGTGCGCAACTGTATAGCTGTGTGTGTAACTGTATAGCTGTGTGTGTAACTGTGCAGCTAGCTGTGTGTGTAACTGTATAGCTGTGTGTGTAACTGTGTAGCTGTGTGTAAATGTGTAGCTAGCTGTGTGTGTAACTGTATAGCTGTGTGTGTAACTGTGTAGCTAGCTGTGTGTGTAACTGTGTAGCTAGCTGTGTGTGTAACTGTATAGCTGTGTGTGTAACTGTGTAGCTAGCTGTGTGTGTAACTGTATAGCTGTGTGTGTAACTGTGTAGCTAGCTGTGTGTGTAACTGTATAGCTGTGTGTGTTTCCAGGCAGGAACTGATAGCTAGCAAGTGGCCTCTTCGTTTCAAATGATGAATCCTGTATTTTGCAGTTTTGTTCAAGGATTTGGAGGGTTTCTTCTTGCCTTCAGATGTCATTCTGAAGGTTTCCTGTATGTTAACCTGCAACCAGTCCCTGCTTTTTTACATTTTCAGTGTTGAACGTTAATAGTAACCAAACGGATAACTTTCATATGGAAATAATTAATTTTCTAACTCATAGCGGATATGAATTTACATTTTGTGTAACTGGCATGACCTCTTCCCGGGTCCTTCATTACGAAAGGGCTCTGTCAGGCTGTTTTCCACAGTGGCTGACCTACATCCAGACTCGGGTGAGGGAGGTCTTGTCTAAACTGTATTAGTCACAGGAGCAGCTGTCCCTCATCACATCATCACTAACCAGATGATCTCCACTGAGCAAGCAGGCTACCTGCTTTCCCAGGAAGCAATGAAAACAGGCTTTTTGTTTGCCCACCGTCTGCATTACATGAAAACAACATGTTGTGTAAGCCCTTAAGGCATTTTAAGTTATATGATAATAATAATAATAATGAGATAATAGTATAATAAACATTTTATTTAAAGGCGCCTTTCATGACATTCAAGGTCATCTTACATCGGGCCTAGTCAACTGGTGGCCCGCGGGCCAAATCCGGCCCGCGAGTATTATTTTTTCCGGCCCTTTGATCAATTTTTATTAGAACATTAAAAATCCTAATGCATTTTCCCTCGAAGAAAAATCTGTTTTAGGGCAAGAATGCGCTCCCATTCCATCTCCTCCAATGGGAGACTGCTTTGTCCCGCTCCTAACTGCTCCCGACACTCCCTATGTGCGCGCCACCAGCTGCCAAGCTAGCGAGTGGGCCGCGCCAACCTGCTTGCTGCTGCTAACTAGCAAACAAAAGAACCTCAAAATGTCGCCGTCCACACTGAAAAAGAGGAAAGTTGGCAATGGAAATCGCCAGTTTAATAACGAATGGATGGATGTATATAGGGCAGTCATTTCATACATAATGACTGCCCTATTTTGTATGCTACATAAACACATTGTTAATAAACACTTTTGATACACAGTATTAAGGGTATTTATTTAGTGTTGTTTTTCATGTTCACATGTAAGTGCTAAGAGCTGAAAATTACTCTGAAAAAAAGTTTGGCCCTCTTACCATTTACGTTTGAATGAGTTGGCCCTCATAAGAAAGTGGTTGACTAGCCCTGGCCTACATTAAATACAATAAAACAAAGCAGTAAAAAAGTGCAATCGACAATAAGACACACAGTAATTAATGGAGCATAGATCAGCAGGTGTTGGAAAGAAAGATGAATTTGATGCTGTTTTTACTGAATTTGATAAGGTGGCACGGCGGCCCAGTGGTTGGCACCATTGCCTCACAGCAAAAAGATCCTGGGTTCGAACCCCACCCAGGCTACTGTGACACAGGAAGCCAGTGTAATTGAATCAGCAGGGGGGGGACATGGTCAGTGGACTTTGAATGTGTAATAATCCGGAATGCAGAACTCTGGGTGAGTTGAAGTCAGTGAATAAGTTTGTTGGGGATGCCTGCCAGGATCACAGTGCAGTAGTCAATGTGGGATGTGACCAAAGCATTGACTAAGACTTCCTTCCACGGAGTGTTGTGTTAAAGCAGGATGTAGTCTGGAGATGTTTCACAGATGGGGAAAAAAGGCAATCCGGGAGACATTGTTTATATGACTGGAAAAGGAAAGGGTACTATCTAGGATAACACCGAGGCTCTCGGCCTGAGCAGAGACAGGTATGGTGGCTCCAACAATGGGTATTGAGCAAATATTAGTAGACTTAGCGCCAATGAGGAGTAGCTCAGTTTTACTACTGTTGAATTTCAGTTAATTGTTAGCCATATCTGTATATCATGGAGACAAGCAGTGAGGGTACTGGAGGAGAGAGTGGAAGTGGGCTTAGTGGACACATAAAGCTGTGTATCATCAGCATAGCAGTGGCAATGGACACTATAGTGCTGGAAGATGTGGCCAAGAGGGAGGAGGTAAATAATAAACAAGTGGCCCCAACACTGAACGCTGTGGAACTCCATGAGGGATTCTCAGACTCTCTGACTGCTAATTCTGAGTTTGTACAAACTGTGTCCTGTCTGTAAGGTAGGAATCAAACCACTGATACACAGTGCCCCCAACTCCACTGCTAGCCAGACGATCCATGAGAAGCCGATGGGATATTGTATTAAAGGCTGCAGTGAGGTGAAGGAGGACGAGGAGTTCTTCCCCAGAGACAGAGGATGCTGCAGAACTTAACGTTTAATGTCTGATGCTGTTGTTTCCAGATGATGAAGGCTAATATAATGTGTACCCAAAAGAGACAATAGCTTCAGTCAACAAAATGGCCACAGTATGTCACACATTGTATGTTTCTCTTCACAACTGGTTGATGATAATTTAACAGCAGTTGCTAGCAATGAACAAAACACATGGCAACACACAAGTACTAATGTAGCAAGCATTTTATTTAACAGCGAACCACGTCACAAATGACAAGAAATGCAAAAAAACTCTATACATTTGATTAGTCTTTTTTAGGTCATAGTAAAAAGGTACATTATACATATATATATATATATACATATATATATATATGAACATAGAGGAAAAATATCTCATCTACTACAAGTATAAAAACAAGCCGCCGTCATCTCCATCTTCAGTAGTGAACTGTTTCATGGGTGGCCGGGCCAGGATATATGGGGGGGGGGGTATGGGAGGTGGACGTATGAGGATGGATGTATGGGGTGGATGCATGAAGGTGGATGTATGGAAATGGATGTATGGGGGTGGATGAAGGGATGGAGGGAACCCTTAGGAGGAAGGTGGTGGAGGGGTTGTCGCCTCAAACTTTGCGTGCTCACTGCTCTCGCTCAGCTGCTTCTTCAAGACCATTTCCCTGGCGATACAAGTGACCTGACCGTTGGCCACTGTGTAGGTTCTGTTCCTGTAGCACAGAGAAGCAAAGGTACGTTTAGAAATGAGGTCAAGATACGACACGTCAAGGCATACTACTTTGTAAAGGGTTCATACGTGGTTAGTAATGACTATTTATGGTTGATAATAATGTGTTTTAACAAATTAATAAAAAGACTTTCTGGGTTGCCAGGTTGGGAGCCCACATTTTATATATTATGATTGAGTCTCCGTAGAAATTCTCTCAGAAACCACGTGACCAGTCAGGACTGTCGATTCACATTCTTACTGAGCGATGTCCAAACAAAATGACTTGAAAATGTCGTACAATTCATCTGCAAAAGTTGATTTTTACAAAGTAGTGTGGCAAACACCGATCAGGTGTTTTTAAGTGTTGGGTTAGGGTAGCGGCTAATAGTTTGACTATGTTTGTCTAATCATGTGGTTTCTGAGGAAAGTCTGTGGAGACTCTGTCCTATCGATAAAATATGAGCTCCCAACCTGGCAACCCAAAAGTCTCTCTATCAATGCATTACAATATCTTAGTATTGATTAATAATGCAATAAGTTATTAGCTTTTCACAACGTGATTAGTCACCACTTATAAATCCTCAGTAAGTAAGCCTCATGGCTACCGGTCCAGATAACCATGTGGGGGAGCACACAGCGGCGGACTCGTTTTCATTTAGCTCTTGTCCCACACTTGGATATGAACTCACTTCTCGGACTCAGCGCCGTTGTGCATGCTAGGCTGGTTCTGGTTCTGCTTCCCGAAGAAGAAAGAGGCCCACCAGTGTCCAGAGTCCTGTCGTGGCAGTCCTGCAGAAAAACCAGAATTAAGATGGGAAACGGGGGAGACCTGAGAATAAATGGTCAAAACGAGTCCAGGCTGATTCGCCCTCCGCCTACCTGGATGGTGAGGGATGACCTCCCCCGTGTACTCGGAGCTCCCACAGGAGCTGCTGCTGGAGGTGGACCCCAGACGCCCTGAAATGAGAGACGGCACTTCAGCAAGATTCGAGGACCCAGCGGAGGAATGAAAGCTGACTGAAAACACACGTGACGGTGTTTCCTCTGGGTGGAGGAGGGCAGAAAGCATAAAGAGCAACAGTTCACTCACTCCTGTAGTAATCGTGGGTGGCGATGAGGGAGCCGCTTGATGGAATTGCTGCCATTTTCTCCGGCCTTATGTGGAAATCTGCTTGAAGCTGGGGGGAATGGTGACCTTTAGAGGAGAGAGAGAGGGGGAGAGAGAGAGAGAGAGAGGGAGAAGAGGGGGAAATATGCAGCCCTGATATATTATTACAGTAGGAACAACGTGAAATTAAGCTGCAGCTGTTTTGACATCCTGTATGAATTCATTCCGTTTAAATTTGTTTTCCCTTTTTCATTTTGTTGGTATTTTGTTGGCATTTTGTTGGTATTGTGTTGGTATTTTGCTGTCTGCTGTTGTCGTTTGGATCGTACGAGCATGTCCGGTTTTGACCGAGCCCGAGAAACGAATATGTGAAGAAGATTTTAGCTCCTCTGCTCTCTCGTATTCACCGTTCTGGCTCATTAGAGTTCTTCTTGAGTGTTTACAAGGACCCGAAACCTGAACTCGACACCAAACAGGAAACCCCCCATCACACTTCCCGCGTGCCTTGCTGGTGGAGCCGGTGCAGGGAGGCCTCGCGGGCATATGGAGACGGGTGAAACGTGACAGGCCGCCTCCACCCCCCCGTGACAGCTTCCCTAGAAAGTGTGTCAGCCAGGACACGTTTCTCTGACAGCCAGTCTGGAAGCATCCGTGACCTCTGAGCAGCGACTCTTCATTCCTGAGTGTCAGGGCGACCGGCACCGGGAATCCGGTGTCCCCTTACTGGACCAGCATGAGTGGAACGTCTGTGGCGTGTGGGGGGGGGTCCAGAAAACTGACAGGCCAGTGCACGGACTGACTGCGTGATCGTGATCGGTGGTGGGTTATAAATAAACACACATCACTAAGGAGTTTCAAGCATTTCGTAGGCTGAAAAGAGAATTCAAGCCAAGCTAGGTGTCTCTCCCGGAGGACTGAAGAAGCAGCAAAAGGCCTTCGCCCTCTAAACAGAACCGGGGGGGGGGGGCGGACGGATGTTGTTATAGTCTCCACCTTTGCACCGTGAAAGGTTTATTTGTAAGTCTCGGCCTTAAGTAGGCTGGGAATCTGCCAGATGCTGCGTCGCTTGCAGCTCCAGACAGATAAGACCGGGCAAGCTCCAGATGGCTGCAGGGATTTCAGGGGGCAGCTAACACTTACCTGCACCACACAGTCCAGACGGCAAGACCGGTGGAAGGGCAAACGGATGAGCACTACGACCGGGTCTGTCGTTATCTAAAGGCAAGCGGAGTCCACCTCCACCCCGGCCCCGCTGAATATTTCTGCCTGCAGACTACCACACGTGCCTCCTCCGATACTTGTGGATTCAGCAGCTGCTTCTGGGCAGTGCAGACGAAATTATCCACAAAAAATCAGAATTGCAATTGCCTTTTTATATATATATATATATATATATATATATATATATATATATATATATATATATATATATATATGCGACTCCTTCACTGGTGTAGTCTAACAGTCAGGGATGCTGCTTCTCCCTGCAAAAACAGCCCAGTTCCTCACGCCTCCGTCTTCTCCGAGGAGACTGGAGGTGCAGGGGACCTGGACGGGAGCTGAGGGGAGAAGCGCCACGCCGGACAGTTGGGTGCATTGAAGACTTGGTGGCAAGAAGAGGCCAAATAACCTGCAGCTCACCGACTGACTTGCTCAGGTTTTATTGTCACCCTGCTTGGTTCTGACCTTATGCTGTCTGACACGGTGCTGCCGGGTCTTCACTGTCTGCTGTAAGGCGCCCGCAAATAACATTATTATTATCATTATTATTACCATTATTATTGCTGCTGATTAGGAGCTTTTTGACATTGTTCATCCTAATGAGTCAGTTTTAGAGCTCATCATCATCATCATCATCATGATCTTCATCATCAGAGTTGAACTGGATCACATACGAAGTTACACATCTACACAAGATACATATATATACATACATATATGTATATATATATATGCATATATATATGTGTGTGTGTGTATATACACACACATATACATATGTGTATATGTATATGTATAAGCTTAGCAGTGTAGAGGTCCAAAGCCTCCCATAGTAGGTTTAAAAAGTGAAGATATAAGTACGAGTGCAGACTTACCTCGGAGTCCCTGGCAGGGTGGAGATGTTCTCACCGAAGGCGGCTCGGCAGCGGATCAGCGAGGTGTTGGAGAAGTTGGGGGGGAGGACTAACTCTTACTACTGCCCATCTGTGGGTTCAGCTCGACACTCCGACCTCCGGCGCCTGTAGCCCGTCTGCCGCCAGACCGGGACGAGCGTCTTTATAAGGGCTCAGGGCAGAAAGGGGCGGGGGCTGATGAGGGGAGGGGGAGGGGCAAGTGGGCGGGGAAATGGCTCGAGAGACGGACGGGGGGTGGGGGGGTGTTCTGGCGCCGTTTCTTTCACTTTCTAAATATTGTCAGCAAGCTGGGATCGTGGCCACGGCACGTCAAACGCAGGGTGGGGCACCGTAACTGTGTGAATATTCTGCCCCAAATAATGACCGCCCGGTCTGCAAGTTAGTTCGCAATAGCTCAAATTTATCGAGTCAAAAACGCCAACGGGGTACCACTATGCTATGTAGAACTGCTTTACGGTAGCTTTCCCAGCTTCCCTGGTGGTCTAGTGGTTAGGATTCGGCGCTCTCACCGCCGCGGCCCGGGTTCGATTCCCGGTCAGGGAACACCACCTTTTTTCTTTTCCCCCGTCTGTATTACTGCACATTTTATATTCACACCAGGTCATTTGGTACACACTTTCACCCGGAAGTGACTCAAGAGTGTCAGCGGTTTGCACATACGATGGACTCTGTGCATAACTGTAGTCCACTGACTTCCGGTTTCTACTGCAGCGGTCATACCAGTTTCCTGTTTGTTGGCGCGTGCTGTTCACAATGGCATCTTTTTCGCGATGCCCGCAAGATTTACCATAAGTACAACTTGAAACTTCTCGCCCGTCTGCTGGTAGGTGCAGGTGAAAGTTCGTCGACAGTTGTGTGCATGTGGTTGACATTTATCCATGGTGAATCCTGCAGGCATCGCGAAAAACATGTCGTCGTGAACAGCGCACGCCAACAAACAGGAAACTGGTATGACCGCTGCAGTAGAAACCGGAAGTCAGTGGACTACAGTTATGCACAGAGTCGACAGTGAACTACGTATCATATTAGTGCTATATGAAGGTGTTGTAGTACATTTGCTACATAAGTAGCAATTATATCATAGCCAAGAGTGCATGTCATGTCATGTCATGTCATGTCATGCCATGTCATGTCATGTTGGGTTCATTTAGAGTAAGTGTGTCTTAGATCATCAAGAGACAGTTAATGGGAGAATCAAAGTACAAAGTAGATATTAGTGCTACATGAAGGTGTAGTAGTACATTTGCTACATAAGTAGCAATTATATCATAGCCAAGAGTGCATGTCATGTCATGTCATGTCATGTCATGTCATGTCGGGTTCATCTAGCGTAAGTGTGTCTTAGATCATCAAGAGGCAGTTAATAGGAGAATCAAAGTACAAAGTAGATATTAGTGCTACATGAAGGTGTAGTAGTACATTTGCTACATAAGTAGCAATTATATCATAGCCAAGAGTGCATGTCATGTCATGTCATGTCATGTCATGCCATGTCATGTCATGTCATGTCATGCCATGTGGGGTTCATCTAGAGTAAGTGTGTCTTAGATCATCAAGAGGCAGTTAATAGGAGAATCAAAGTACAAAGTAGATATTAGTGCTACATGAAGGTGTAGTAGTACATTTGCTACATAAGTAGCAATTATATCATAGCCAAGAGTGCATGTCATGTCATGTCATGTCATGTCATGTCATGTCGGGTTCATCTAGAGTAAGTGTGTCTTAGATCATCAAGAGGCAGTTAATAGGAGAATCAAAGTACAAAGTAGATATTAGTGCTACATGAAGGTGTAGTAGTACATTTGCTACATAAGTAGCAATTATATCATAGCCAAGAGTGCATGTCATGTCATGTCATGTCATGTCATGTCATGTCGGGTTCATCTAGAGTAAGTGTGTCTTAGATCATCAAGAGGCAGTTAATAGTAGAATCAAAGTACAAAGTAGATATTAGTGCTACAGGAAGGTGTAGTAGTACATTTGCTACATAAGTAGCAATTATATCATAGCCAAGAGTGCATGTCATGTCATGCCATGTCATGTCATGTCATGTCATGCCATGTCGGGTTCATCTAGAGTAAGTGTGTCTTAGATCATCAAGAGGCAGTTAATAGGAGAATCAAAGTACAAAGTAGATATTAGTGCTACATGAAGGTGTAGTAGTACATTTGCTACATAAGTAGCAATTATATCATAGCCAAGAGTGCATGTCATGTCATGTCATGTCATGTCATGTCATGCCATGTCATGTCATGTCATGTCATGTCATGCCATGTCATGTCATGTCATGCCATGCCATGCCATGTCATGTCATGTCATGTCATGTCATGTCGGGTTCATCTAGAGTAAGTGTGTCTTAGATCATCAAGAGGCAGTTAATAGGAGAATCAAAGTACAAAGTAGATATTAGTGCTACATGAAGGTGTAGTAGTACATTTGCTACATAAGTAGCAATTATATCATAGCCAAGAGTGCATGTCATGTCATGTCATGTCATGCCATGTCATGTCATGTCATGTCATGTCATGTCGGGTTCATCTAGAGTAAGTGTGTCTTAGATCATCAAGAGGCAGTTAATAGGAGAATCAAAGTACAAAGTAGATGTACATTGACACATACCAGTATAACACACATATCACTGCTATAAGAGCAGGCACAGTGGTACTACACACTGACGATGGCAGTGTCTCAGTGCGGATATCATAGTAGTATGAGATGATCTATATTATCTGCAAATCGCCAGCAGAGAGGTTAGAGGTTGAGGTCGGTCTGGACGAGGTTGAGGTTTTAGGGCCTTTCTTAATGGAGGGGGGAAACCTCAGCAGCTCCGTACGGAGACCAGGATCCGTTCCACTATTTCAGGGCCAAGTATTACTGCGGGCGGCAATACCACCTAACCTGGTTGTGGGGACGTTGAAGAAGTGCCAGAAGACGCCGTACGCCATTAAATTAACTTTAATTGAAAAATATGAGAGTACAAAAAATACTTTACATCAGTCAAATTCGTCCCTTTTGAACAAAAAAGAGACGGGCGCCGTGTCCCAGTTCTACGTCAGCGGACGCTTGCTGCTAAACGTCAGTACTCCGGTTCCACTTTGACGTGACGACAACTCGAAAATCACACTCAAACACGCAACAACAGCAACAGACTACTTAGACATGTAGGTTTAGACACACGGCTCGTCCTATATAACCCGTGGGATCGCCGGGGCCGGGGCCACAGGAGCGCCGCGGCTCTACGCCTCCCGTCAGGGCCTCGTCCCCCGGCCCCTCAGAAGGGACCGTCTCGGGAGCTGCGACGCGAGGACCTTCTCTCGAACCCAGAGGCGTTTCCGTCACTCGCCTGGCCGCCGGTCACCTTCCCCTGTGAGGTTGTAGGGTCAAGGGTCAACGTCGGCGGTCTCAAATTGGCAAAACGAGGATGCTGCAGCACGCATACTTACCCCGCATAATAATCTCTCGTTCACACACACACTCATCCATCACACCACACCCCATGACCTCCACACAACACCGCCCGCATGGTGACCTCTATAGGCTGAAATGGGGGGGGGGGCAATAAATATCACAACAGCAGACACTGGGGGTAATAGAAAAGAGAGAGTGGCAGTTTAAAAGAGGTGAATAATATAATACACCGTCACCTAATGAAGCCTGCCATTATATCCACCCTCTGCTACGGCTTTGTGGAGTAGCCTGACTGGCAGCGGGGGAAGGTAAACCCAGGGGAGTCGTGACGAGGCAGTCTACACCTTCCCCCTTGCACATAAAATAGGAGCGACTGGCTGACTTGCTGATCTTGACGCTATCGATAACTCGGCGTGCTCCCGTCACAAACTCACCTTCACGTTGTCGACCAGCTCCTCGAAAGACTTGAAGGTGGAGGAATGTCTGCAGGGGAGCAGGAGCAGAAACCACAGGGTTCAGCTGAGGCGTCGCCTCGTGCCGGCGTGGCTTTCACGCCCAGGTTAAGTTTTTAGCTAATCCTGCTTCTCAACTGGTTAACCCCTCCACCTGCACGTTGCATCACAATACCCCACCACCACCACCACCACCGCCACCGCCACCACCCCTTCTTTTTCTCCCCAACTGTACTTAGCTAATTACCCCCACTCTTCCGAGCCACCCCGGTCTCTACTCCACCCCCTCTGCTGATCCGGGGAGGGCTGCAGACTACCACATGCCTCCTCCCATACATGTGGAGTCACCAGCCGCTTCATGCTATTCCCCCCCAGGCGCCCCAACCGACCGACCAGAGGAGGCGCTAGTGCAGCGACCAGGACACACACCCACATCCGGCTTCCCACCCGCAGACACGGCCAGTTGTGTCTGTAGGGACGCCCGACAGAGCCGGAGGTAACACGGGGATTCGAACCTGTGATCCCCGTGCTGGTAGGCAACGGAATAGACCGCCACGCCACCCGGACGCCCGTCACAATATCATTTTCAAAGGCAATTCGAGATGTTTTTTGTTGTCTGACATCTACGCCAAAACGAGGAGTTCTGACGGGTCATAGCGCTCATCAGAGGACAGTAAGAAGAGATTCATCCCGACTGTCTCTGCCACAGCTCAACACCGTAAGCTGGGGGTGACGGCGTTGGTTGTAGTTTGGCGTTTGAGGAGCTTCTTCTAACCTATATTCCTGCGTGGCTTGGCCACCATTGGCCACCTCAGCGGAGACTGACAGAAAAGTCTGAAAGCGTGCGGCGACACGGGGGGTGGCCGTGGCCCAGCGTATCTGGGAGACTGATTGGAAACAGGCGTGGGTTCGTGTGCCATCGCCAGGTAAACAACAGACAGGACGGCTTAAGTAAACCTCTTACGGACGTCAGCAAACATTAAGACGGGTCCTGTCAGGGACACCTCATCACATGCCTTCAACTTTACCTCATGGAAGGTACGCTCATGTTCTGACTCAGCGGTCTTTGCCAGGGCCAGGGGAGACAGAAGACAGAAGGGAGGTTTTATGAGACACATAACAACAAGAACATAAGGCATTGCACTGCAGCATAACAGCTAACTTTACTAATTGGACTTAAACATATGCTAACGAGTTGCTTGCATTTTATTGATGCCTTGATGTAAAGCATGAGCGCCAGGGAAGCATGTCTATGTTCCCTAAACCCTTATGAGGAACACAGGGCGGAGGGGACACAAGGCTGAGGGGACACATGGCTGAGGGGACACAGGGCTGAGGGGACACAGGGGTGAGGGGACACGGGGCTGAGGGGACACAGGGCTGAGGGGACACAGGGCTGAGGAAACACAGGGCTGAGGGGACACAAGGCTGAGGGGACACAGGGCTGAGGGGACACAAGGCTGAGGGGACACAGGGCTGAGGGGACACAAGGCTGAGGGGACACATGGCTGAGGGGACACAGGGCTGAGGGGACACAGGGCTGAGGGGACACAGGGCTGAGTGGAGACAGGGCTGAGGGGACACAGGGCTGAGGGGACACAGGGCTGAGGGGACACAGGGGTGAGGGGACACAGGGCTGAGGGGACACAGGGCTGAGGGGACACAAGGCTGAGGGGACACAGGGCTGAGGGGAACACAAGGCTGAGGGGACACAGAGCTGAGGGGACACAGGGCTGAGGGGAACACAGGGCTGAGGAGACACAGGGCTGAGGGGACACAGGGCTGAGGGGACACAGGGCTGAGGAGACACAGGGCTGAGGAGACACAGGGCTGAGGGGACACAGGGCTGAGGGGACACAGGGCTGAGGAGACACAGGGCTGAGGAGACACAGGGCTGAGGGGACACGGGGCTGAGGGGACACAGGGCTGAGGAGACACAGGGCTGAGGGGACACAGGGCTGACCCAGCAGTTAACATGTTCTTACCGTGGCGGGTTTGGAAGGGGCAGAGCTCTGTTCAGCCGGAGGCATTCGGGGTAAAAACAGAAAACTGGTTAGAGACACAAATGACGTGAGAGCTGCTGCTCTTTTCCCACCGCTGAGGACAACAGACGGAGAACAACAGACGGGGAACAACAGACGGGGAACAACAGACGGGGAACAACCGACTAATCAGATCTGGTTGCGCAACTTCAGACCCACTGGAGTTGATTGGATTATGCCCATTGTTTACCGGCTAAACAAGGACACCAGGTTGAGATCTGTAACCTTGACAGGGACGTCCTGTGACGGGCGGCACCAGCATGTTATCAGAACAAAACCTCTGCGGTAGGGATTGAGCGACAGACTTAGTTAGTGTGATAGTATCTAAAACACGCCTGCACTGTGTACACTGTGTATACTCACAGTACTACTTTAGCTGTCATGTCCCAGCTGAGACACTGGGAGTACTTCACATGTATGCAATAATGCACATGTACTAGGTTAATGAAAGGATTCTGATTTTGATTGCAAAAACACCTGTGTCGGTGTTTTCGTTGTTGAGATATCAAATGCAAAACATTGGGTGATTTTTAGTTCATGGAAAGAAGTTAAAACTAGAAAAAGCACATCAGCACTGAGGGAACAGAAACGTAACTGAGGACAAAAGGGACTCACAACTTCCTGCAACATCACTAATATTCTGACATTAGTCATACTTTATAATTCTACTTGTTGGTATTTGATAGTATACGTGTGTTATATAGTGTGTAGTATTTTACCACTATACCACTATACCATAACCCAGCCACTGAGGATGCACAGGCCAATGCATTCTTAGCGCCGGTCCCAAGCCGGGAGTCCGGCGTAAAACCTTTGCCATATCAAATATGCAGATCATAAATCAGACTTCCATCAGATTGGTCGAGGCCCAGGTTACCAACGACCACCACCGGTACTGTTGGCCAGCAGAGTGTGTTACACACTCGACATGCCTGTAGCAGGGTGTCGGTGGAAACTATGCTAGTGTTGAGTGAAGGAAAAGGTGAGGGGGAAGGCATGTCCAGAGGCAGCAGGAGAGGAGGAAGGGGTGGAGTGTGCAGGTGAGAGTCAGAACTTTGAATGTTGGCACTATGACGAGAAGGAAGGTGCTGTGTGTGCAAGAGACCAGGTGGAAGGGGAGTAAGGCCAGGAGCATCGGAGGTGGGTTCAAACTCTTCTACCGTGGTGTGGATGGGAGGAGAAATGGGGTAGGGGTAATTCTGAAGGAAGAGTATGTCAAGAGTGTGCTGGAGGCGAAGAGAGTGTCAGACAGAGTGAAGAAGAGTATGAAGCTGGAAATCAAAGGTGCGATGATGAATGTTATCAGCGCATATGCCCCGCAAGTTGGGTGTGAGATGGACGAGAAAGAAGAATTCTGGAGCGAGTTGGACGACGTGGTGGAGAGGGTAGCCAAGGAGGAGAGAGTGGTGATTGGAGCGGACTTCAATGGACATGTTGGTGAAGGGAACAGAGGTGATGAGGAGGTGATGGGAAGGTATGGAGTCAAGGAGAGAAATGTGGAAGGACAGATGGTGGTGGATTTTGCGAAAAGGATGGAAATGGCTGTGGTGAATACATATTTCAAGAAGAGGGAGGAACACAGGGTGACATACAAGAGTGGAGGAAAGTGCACACAGGTGGACTATATCTTAAGTAGGAGGTGTGATCTAAAAGGGATTGAAGACTGCAAGGTGGTGACAGGTGAGGACGGAGCTAGACAGCATCAGATGGTGGTCTGTAGGATGACTTTGGAGACCAAGAAGAGGAAGAAAGTGAAGGCAGAACCAAGGATCAAATGGTGGAAGTTTAAGAAGGAAGACTGTTGTGTGGAGTTCAGGCAGCAGTTAAGACAGGCACTGGGTGGTAGTGAAGAGTTGCCGGATGGCGGGGAAACCACTGCAGAAATAGTGAGGGAGACAGCTAGGAAGGTACTTGGTGTGTCATCAGGACAGAGGAAGGAAGACAAGGAGACTTGGTGGTGGAATGAGGAAGTACACAGCAAAGTAACAGAGGAAGAGGTTGGCAATGAAGAAGTGGGATAGTCAGAGAGATGAAGAAAGTAGACAGGAGTACAAGGAGATGTGGTGTAAAGCGAAGAGAGAGGTGGCAAAGGCAACGGAAAAGGCGTATGGTGAGTTGTATGAGAGGTTAAACACTAAGGAAGGAGAAAAGGACTTGTACGGATTGGCTAGACAGAGGGAGCAAGTTGGGAAGGAGGTGCAGCAGGTGAGAGTGATGAAGGATAGAGATGGAAATGTGCTGACAAGTGAGGAGAGTGTGTTGAGAAGGTGGAAGGAGTACTTTGAAGGGCTGATGAATAAAGAAAATGAGAGAGAGAGGTGGTAGGATGAAGTGGGGGTAGTGAATCAGGAAGTACACTGGATTAGCAAGGAGGAAGTGAGGGCAGCTATGAGGAGGATGAAGAGTGGAAAGGCGGTTGGTCCAGATAACATGCTGTGGAGACATGGAGGTGTTTAGGAGAGATGGCAGTGGGGTTTCTAACTAGATTGTTTAACACAATCTTGGAAAGTGAGAGGATGCCTGAGGAGTGGAGAAGAAGCATACTGGTACCGATTTTCAAGAACAAGGGCGATGTGCAGAACTGTACCAACTACAGAGGTATAAAGTTGATCAGCCACAGCTTGAAGATATGGGAAAGAGTAACAGAAGCTAGGTTAAGAGGAGAGGTGATGATCAGCGAGCAGCAGTATGGTTTCATGCCAGGAAAGAGCACCACAGATGTGATGTTTGCTTTGAGAAGGCTCAGGAATCAGGAACATTTGTCATTTCATTCCATGCACCTGCGCACATGAAATGAATCGAAAAATCGTTTCCCCAGCCCACAGCAGTGCAACACAAAGACAAAAACGCATATCCAAACGACGAGAACACATTTATCCAAACTACAAAAGAAACAAAACTACAAAAACATATGTCCAACATATCCCAAACGAAAAATTTCACTGTCCAAGACAGTGAATGCCAGGATGGCTGTTGGAACTGCCGGTCTGCATGGGCTAGCTGTTAGCTTAGCCTGCCCTGCATCCACGTCCTGTCAGACTGCCCTCGGTGTTTCCTCCTCGGGTGCAGCTCTGGGCAGGGCCATGGTCCCTGGGCCCACCAGACGCAGCAGACCAGGCTCCCCCAGCCAATCCAATGCCAGTTCTCCCAGCCAGACACCTTCGACACACCTCCCCGCACTCGACACAACAACACCAAAAACACATTCAACGCTAGGCGAGGCCGCCGCCAGTTATTAGAACTGTTATCAGTTGTTATCAGAACTGCCGGTCTGCATGGGCTAGCAGTTAGCTTAGCCTGCCCTGCTTCCATGTCCTGTCCGACCGCCCTCGGTGTTTCCTCTTCGGGCGCAGCTCCGGGCAGGGCCGTGGTCCCTAGGCCCACAGGACACAGCAGATCAAGCTCTCCCAGTCATCAAACGAAGACACAAACTTAGACGCAGACGTGGACAAAGACACCGCATGGACGGTGCTGGGTGAGGTGTGGGAAATAATTGGTTTAAGCATCTCCAATCAAGCATCTGCAACACATAAGTTTTTTCCAAATGTCAACACTGGGGTTTTCAACGTGTCTGCTCAGGTTAGTGTCGATAACTTCTCGAGTCTTGTACTCATTCCTAGTCAAACGTGGGGTGAGATGTTTGGCTGGAGAGGACATGGGATAATTGTGATTTCTGCCTGACAGCTGAGTTTATATGGAGTGTGTTGATGTAAACCTGATGCACGCCAGTTGGCTTACAACCGACCGACAGACCACACAGTCCTTCTGTATGAGGTTCCCCAGGATGTAGAACCATTGTCGTGTTTTCATTCGATGTTTTATCTGGATGAGTTGTTGCTGATTAAAAGTAATCAAAAGGGGGATTGTGAGAGCAATTCATACTTGATGTTTGCTTAATTTCAATCTTTCACCATGTATGACCTACGCCATGTTTAACTTTGTTCTACATTGCTTAGATAGATGCTGGGGCGCCACGGTGGCGCAGTGGTTAGCGCGGTCGCCTCACATCAAAAAGGTTCTGGGTTCAAGCCCCGGGGTAGTCCAACCTTGGGGGTCGTCCCGGGTCATCCTCTGTGTGGAGTTTGCTTGTTCTTCCCGTGTCTGTATGGGTTTCCTCCGGGTTCCCCGGTTTCCTCCCACAGTCCAAAGACATGTAGGTCAGGTGAATCAGCCGTACTACATTGTCCCTAGGTGTGAATGTGTGTGTGTTGACCCTGTGATGGCCTGGTGGTCTGTCCAGGGTGTCTCCCCGCCTGCCACCCAATGACTGCTGGGATAAGCCTCAGCATCCCGCGACCCCAAGAGCAGGATAAGCGGTTCGGATAAAGGATGGATGGATGGATGGATGGATAGATGCTTAAAGTCCATGTGTAACAGAACAAAGGTAGCCTTATAAGGCGTCTTCTCCAGGTGCACAAATAAAGGCCTACTGTTGACCGTTGGTCGATAGCAGAGGAATGTATGGGAGACTCACTGAGTGTAGCAGGTCTCTATATGCTATTTGGAGAAATGGCCTTGGTGGGATGAGAGCTGGAAGACATGAGATAAGGGGGAAGTGATGTCACCGATGCTCTCCACACAAGCACAAGACAAAGCCAGTGTGTATGAAAAGTGTCTGGCTAAAAAAAAAGAAGGGGGAGGGGGGCGATCAAAAACACAGCAGAAGGCCCACACAAGAGGTTGTGGAGAGGCCCAGCAGGACATTTTGTGGCACCCACTTCATTACTTTGACCTCAGATGCTCATGGTCAGGACCATTGCGCAAGGTGGGAAGTCATAAAAAGGATTCAAAGGGCCTGGTGGTCACCTTATTTAGCAGGGATGGTGGACCACGCACTACACAGTTGTGAGATATGTGCATCATATAACAACAGAAAGGCCTTTTCAGTACCAACTGGGCACATTCCGCCACCTGATGGACCATTCAGTCATCTCATGATAGACTATGTGGACATGATCGCACAAGTGCAAAATAGAAGATACATGCTAGACAGATTCAGTAGATGGGTGGAAGCCATACCCACTGCCAAACCAGATGCAACGTTTTTGTGTAAAGAGGTGTTTGCCAGGTCCGGCATGCCGGACAAGATCAGTTCAGACAATGGGGCACATTTTGTAGCAAAAACAGTGGCACTGCTCACCAAAGTATTGGGAATTAGACGACGATTTGGATGCGTCGACCATCCACAGTCACAGGGGATGGTGGAAAGGGCCGATGACAGCCTGAAAGCAAAAATAGCCAAAATATGTGCAGACAGCAACGGCAAGCTTAACTGGGTGGACGCACCGCCTTTGGCTTTAATGAGCACGAGAATGCAGACCAACAGAAGCACGCATCCACTGCCACATGAGATGTTAACAGGGCGCCCCATGCCAGCACCATACCTCAGGGGTCCATACCTCCACTTGAGCAACTCCAGCAGGAGTTGGATAACTATATGCAACACCAAACCTCAGTACATAAGACTATACTCCAACAGGTGAAAGGTCAGGGGGAAGGACAGCTGATATCCCGGAAAACCCTCAAGCAGTAAGTTCGGGAGATCAAGCTCCAGTATAAAAGAAATCGCTTTGGACAGGTTGCCTCAGTTGCTCCATGGACCAACTCGGTATATTGTTGTACCTATTTTTGTGATACTAACAATAAACCTATTCACATCAGACTCGTAAGTATTGGACCTTGACTGGTTGACTTTGAAAAACGGTGTGTCGAGAATAAAATTCTCACACAGAGGCCGCCGCAAACGGGAATTCGCGCCGCCATCTTCCCACACCGGTACTGGGTGAGGCCGCTGCAAACGGGAATTCGTGCCGCCATCAAGATGGAGAAGTATAGAGAAGTTGATGGAGAAGCATAGAGACGTTGATGGAGAAGTATAGAGAAGTTGATGGAGAAGCATAGAGAAGTTGATGGAGAAGTATAGAGACGTTGATGGGGAGATGTGGTATTGTATGAGGAAGTCAGGAGTGGCTGAGAAGTATGTAGGAGTGGTGCAGGATACGTATGAGGGCAGTGTGACAGGGGTGAGGTGTGTGGTAGGAATGACGGATGGGTTCAAGGTGGAGGTGGGATCACATCAAGGGTCGGCTCTGAGCCCTTTCTGGTTTGAGGGAAAGAGGAAGGCCAAAGAGGAGGTTTATGGATGTGGTGAGGGAGGACATGCAGGTGGTTGGTTTGACAGAGGAAGATGCAGAGGACAGGAGGAGATGTGGTGAACCCCTAATGGGAGCAGCTGAAAGAGGAGGAGGAGAAGGAGAAGGAGACGAAGAAGATGAATTTTATAGTTTATGTTAATGAAAAGTGCTAGAGGACCAACTGCAGTTAACATCCAGGTGTATTTCTTTGCTCTGTTGCTGGTCTTCTGCCTTTCCATCTATCTTTGTGAGCTATCGCCAAAAACCACCTTCTGTTTACCCCCAATTGGGCACCTCAGTAGGAGCTTGTACACTGTACTCCCTCACGCTGCCCTAATTCCGCCTGTTTTTCTCATTGTCTTTGCAATCCTCGATGTTATGTCTGAGAATGTGCAGAATAACTTGAGAATCAGAAATTCTGTGTCTAAAGCAACAATTACTCAGTCTGATCAGGGGATGAATCATTAGTCAAAGTACAGGAACTTTAAAGCTGCAATCCGTGACTCTTCTCGTTATTTGGTCGATTTGTAACGTGATGGCGCTGTGCTGATTCTGCTGGACAGACAGACAGACAGTCTTCCAGTAGAGCAGTGTTGTGATATAGTGGGTGTAGGAGGCAGAGAGAAACAGACCCGCTAAGTCTGATTTCTGGGACTACAAACCAGGTGTAGCAGGACTACAAACCAGGTGTAGCAGGACTACAAAACAGGTGTAGCAGCCACAGTGGCTGGTGTGCTGTCAGCCCAGCTGTAAACAGGTCCCACCCTTGTAAAAATGGATCCTGGGACCAAAGCTAACACTGCTGTACAGTCATGTTGGTTGTCATGGACACATCAGCATCACGTCTCAGTCTTTTATCCTGTTGGAGTTTTTTCCAACACGTACGTGTCCCGCTGCACCAGTGTTGGTCCTACCCAGTCAAAACGTCTCAACAGCGGTATACAGACACTGGCGAGAGTCTCCAACCATGGTGAAGATGACTGGTAGTGTTATGGAGCCTGACTCCATCATATATATATGGAGAAAATGATGATTTATAACGGGGGAAAAGTCGCAGATTTCAGCTTGCATGCTTTATTTCTATTTCTAATTGTGGCTCAAAATCAAGATTCGAAACCGACCATGGTTATTACACACCATTACCAATCCCTTTTTTTTCTGAAAAGTGATAGGGGGTGAATAAAGATGATTTCGTGGTACCTCATCTCTGTCAGTCTCCTGGTAATGGCTACACCCACACTGGACAGAGCAGCAGAAGTCACCTGGCCTGCATGAGACAGAGTATCCTGGGTCCTCCTATACCTACATATATATATATACAGACACAGACACACTGTGGATTACTTGATTAGCCTTGGTATCCATCCAGATACAGAGGATCCCTTGTGCACTCCCGTTTCCAGCACATGCGGCCGACTACTGTGGAGGCCTGCTGTCCGCTAATACAGCTGCTCCATGTGCTAATGAAGGAGACTACGTGGCTATTAACAGAGTGCAGATCCTGTTTGACCCAGCTAATCCCATTACTTGTTCCACAGGGTTCCCTCCTGTAGCATGTGTGCGGCTGGAAAACCACTTTTGTCAGATCTCACCTCCACTCGATCCCTCACATACAGTTATGCTAGAGTACCGCCCCAACCGTGACCGCCGACACTCACGCGCTGGAGTGGCTGATGTCCTCCAAGGTGGCGGAGGCCGTGAGATACCTGGAAACAGAGGAAAAAACAGCCACAAACTGGCGGATTACTGCCGTGTCTTAGGGAGATTAAGCGAACGTGCATTTCTTGCTTACGTAACCCTGCTGAGGTAACGTGCAGCAAATGTTCTGCTACTGGTGGGGGTGGGGGGGTGGGGGGGGGTCTTACACCAAGATTACTAAGAGCTTTCCCTTGTTTATGGAGCCATGGAGCACCTAGCTAGTGAATTAATGGCAACAAAGGCCGTGTCATACTCGTGTTGTCATATTGTGCATCGTGTCATACAAGCTGCACACCATATTTATGTCATACAGTGCATTGCACGTCATGCTAATGTCATACAGTACATTGCAGAACTAAGCCTGTGATATGTGTGTGTGTGTGTGTGTGTGTGTGTGTGTGTGTGTGTGTGTGTGTGGACACACTTACGGCGATGAGGTCTGGACTTCTCGCCAGCCTTTGGCCAGGTTCTGCTTGATGTTGCCGAGCGGACTCATACCCAGTTGCCTCTTGATGTCCATTGCGTATTTCTCTTTGGCCAGAATGACTTGGTGCAGGGTCTGAATTTCCTCTTCCACCTGTCGTGTAACGGCAAATTCAGTGCTTTGCTGGTCACGAAGACACAGCCTGCAGACGTGTTGTGTGTTTTTATATACATGTCATCCGTGTGCCAGTATTACGCCATAGAATATTAATGACGACTACAAGAAGGACACCTTTGATAGCTCGATCCTCAGATCGTCCAGATCCTCCTCCGTTAGGTCAGATGAGACTCCGTTCCTCTGCATCCCAGAGGAGTAGGTCATGGAGGAATCCACACCGAAACCTTTGAGAGATGCGACGTGTGGAAAAACACAACCAATTTATTTTCTAGACTATGAACAAACCCTCTGCAGGTGAACCGGAGGCATTTCCACTGAGCTGGAAGTAAAAGGTGTGGCTGTGGGGGTCTTACCCTTACACAAGAGTAGTTTATATTAGTGCGCTTATTTTAAACTAAACAAAAAATCAGTGAGTATACTTTTTCAGTACTTATCAGAGGTATGCTAAACAAAATTATACTTACATATACTTACGAGTATACTACTACTAGTACATATACTTGAACGTCACTTGAAGTTTACATAAGTTTACTTGATAAAATAAACTTCAAGTATCCTATTTTTTTTTGTAAGGGTTGGTATAAAGACGCTGTGTCATAAGGCTGGGTTTAGTGATACGAGAACACAGGATAACAAGAACGGGTACTACTGCAGTAATACTGCGTACTACTACTTTTACTCCATTCCAGCGTGACGGGATCTCCATCACAGACGGGCTGACTGACGCTACAGGCTGGCGCAAATAAAACTACCGACATGTCTTATTTCTACAAGTTAACGCCACTCCATAGCAGCGGGACACTGTGCGTAACGATCCGCCAGGCGTGTGTAACGATCCGCCAGGCGTGTGTAAGGATCCGCCAGGCGTGTGTAAGGATCCGTCCGGCGTGTGTAACGATCCGCGAGGCGTGTGTTGTGCAAGGATCCGCCAGGCGTGTGTTGTGCAAGGATCCGCCAGGCGTGTGTTGTGCAAGGATCCGCCAGGCGTGTGTAAGGATCCGTCCGGCGTGTGTAAGGATCCATCAGGCGTGTGTTGTGCAAGGATCCGCCAGGCGTGTGTAAGGATCCGCCAGGCGTGTGTAAGGATCTCTTACCTTGTCTGTTCATTGTCGCCATTTCCACCTCGGAGTCGCTTTGGAGAAACCGCGGCTCAGTGGCTCCGATCCGCTCAGTGCGCACGCACGCACACTCGCGCACACGCACACACACCTGGTGACGACGAGGATGTGCACTGTACTATCAGTCAATCAATCAATCAATCAATCAATCAATCAATCAATCAATCAATCAGTCAATCAATCAGTCAAAAAAAAGTAACGACAAAAGAAAACAGAAAAGAAAGGCAACAGCAGCACAACCAGTGGTTCTACTACTACTATTACTAATGCTGCTGTTACTACTACTGCTAGTACTACTACTACTACCATTAATAATAATAATACTTATTATTATAGTAATAATAATGCAATTAACAATGATAATAATTATAATAATAGTAATAATAATGACAATAATAATAATCATAATAATAATGCAATTAACAATGATAATAATTATAATAATAATTATAATAATAATGATAATAATAACAATAAGTCCCAAGATATAAGACATATAAGCATTTGTATTACATGTTACTATATTGATACCGTCAGCAAAAGGTATTTATTGTCTCACGCCATCTGCTCCACATCTAAAATCACTTCCACTACCCAGGTACCTAGTAGATGACGTCATGTGAAGAGGGGCGATATAAAGTATAATGCTGACGTAGCAGGAGTAAGAAGCGCCTGCGAGTTAATACGCTGAAGTTCGTCAAAATAGTACGTTGTCCCCAAGGGAGTAGCGTTCTAATGACCTTTAATTATAGAAAGGTTTTATCGTGTTGCTGGCGCCCTCCTGTTGGCACTGGCTGCGATCGCTAAACGTCACTCGTGCCTTCAGAAGCAAGAGGGCGAGAGGGGTGAGGGAGAAGTGCGCTGGCTTCGTTGAAAAAGTAATGCCAAAAGTTTCAAGTAACGTTCCTTCTAATCCTGGACTGTCGGGACGGCGGCGGGAAGTCGGCGGGAAGTCGGCTGGGGGATGGCGGCGGGATATCGGCGGGTAGTCGGCGGGAGGAAGTCGGCGGGATATCGGCGGGGAGATGGCGGCGGGAAGTCAGCGGGATGGCGGCGGGAAGTCGGCGGGAGGAAGTCAGTGGGATGGCGGCGGGGAGATGGTGGCGGGTAGTCGGCGGGAGGAAGTCGGCGGGACAGCGGCGGGAAGTCGGCTGGGGGATGGCGGCGGGATATCGGCGGGTAGTCGGCGGGAGGAAGTCGGTGGGACGGCGGCGGGATGGCGGCGGGGAGATGGCGGCAGAAAGTCGGCGGGAGGAAGTCGGCGGGATGGCGGCGGGATATCGGCGGGAAGTCGACGGGAGGAAGTCGGTGGGACGGCGGCGGGGAGATGGCGGCAGGAAGTCGGCGGGAGGAAGTCGGTGGGACGGCGGCGGGAAGTCGGCGGGATGGTGTTTGCCTGTTTCGTGAGCAGCAGAAGAATCCGACACGGAGTTGTGTGTGTGTAAGGCTAGCTAATTAAGTAGCATAGCAAGCTACACAGCGCGCTCATTGGCAGAGTGAACGGACAGCAGGCCACCCGTTAGCTAACAAAGCTAGCCGAGAGGAACCATTACAGCGCTGTCAGCGAGGGAACGCCGGGGAGAACCAGACCGCCCTCTGAGCTACCGGGCCGCCCGGACTCCCTCTGGCCACGCTGGACTAACGGACGCAGGAGGCTGGTCTGTTGCTCCACGAGGGCTCCGTCAGCACGCACGGGTATCAACGCCTCGCTCCAATAGACGCTGACTGACTAAAACACGTGCACGACCCCACGCAGCCCGGCGAGTCGCTGCACCGCGCAGACCATAGACGAGAGGGTCAGCACCGACTAGACTAGAGGGTCAGTACCGACTAGACTACAGGGGCAGCACGGACTAGACTAGAGGGGCAGCACCGACTAGACTAGAGGGTCAGCACCGACTAGACTAGAGGGGCAGTACCGACTAGACTAGAGGGTCAGTACAGACTAGACTAGAGGGTCAGCACCGACTAGACTAGAGGGGCAGCACCGACTAGACTAGAGGGGCAGTACTGACTAGACTAGAGGGGCAGCACCGACTAGACTAGAGGGTCAGTACAGACTAGACTAGAGGGTCAGCACCGACTAGACTAGAGGGTCAGCACCGACTAGACCAGAGGGGCAGCACGGACTAGACTAGAGGGGCAGCACCGACTAGACTAGAGGGTCAGTACCGACTAGACTAGAGGGGCAGTACCGACTAGACTAGAGGGTCAGTACAGACTAGACTAGAGGGTCAGCGCCGACTAGAGGGGCAGCACCGACTAGACTAGAGGGGCAGTACTGACTAGACTAGAGGGGCAGCACCGACTAGACTAGAGGGGCAGTACCGACTAGACTAGAGGGTCAGTACAGACTAGACTAGAGGGTCAGCACCGACTAGACTAGAGGGGCAGCACCGACTAGACTAGAGGGGCAGTACTGACTAGACTAGAGGGGCAGCACCGACTAGACTAGAGGGTCAGTACAGACTAGACTAGAGGGTCAGCACCGACTAGACTAGAGGGTCAGCACCGACTAGACCAGAGGGGCAGCACGGACTAGACTAGAGGGGCAGCACCGACTAGACTAGAGGGTCAGTACAGACTAGACTAGAGGGTCAGTACAGACTAGACTAGAGGGTCAGTACAGACTAGACTAGAGGGTCAGTACAGAACACTGAGCGACTGACAACGTTAACAGCGCTGGTTCTCCGATTTCAGGGGTTCCTTAAAAAACCACCAGTCCTGAGGCGTTTGGGCGACTAAAGCGAAGGTTCATGAAGCCACCAAGATGGCAGCCGTACTGACCTGCAGCATCGGCAGCAACAAATAGACTTACAACTTAGGGAAGAGTACAAAGAACACGTAGAATAAAGGTGTGAAAATACTCTCTACGAATGAACCCAAACGGTGGAGGTAAAGCGAGACTACACACCCCTCTGCGCCTCTTTCCTGTAATCCAGAGAGGAGCTGCAGACTCGGTACTGTCAGAGGCATCAAGCATTGCAATGTGGCGGTCTGCAGCCCTCCCGGATCAGCAGAGGGGGTGGAGCAGCGACCGGACGGCTCGGGAAATAGGGTAATTGGCCAAGTGCAATGGAGGAGAAAAAAGAAAACGTACAGATGACTTTCAACTCCTCACTCGGCCTTGAAAAAAGACCCCCAGTGACTCCGCGTCTGTCCACGGCGTCCCATAAACCGGTTTGTGGAGCCTTTCAGTCTGTTTTGAAAAACAGATTCCTGCACGCTTCTCCTGAGACACGCCACTTTTCGTTCACTGGTGTTTCCCCTGGCTGGGCCTTCTCCCGAGGGATGACGAGGTGGCTTACGGACGCCACATGGCCCACGCTTTGCATTCTACTTTGCAAATACTTTATGTTATTATTTTGGTTGTTTTGTGGCGCTCGGGCTTAAGGTACTTTTTGTTTTTTAAAACCTACCACACGATCCACGGCCCTGTGATGGCCTGGCGGCCTGTCCAGGGTGTCTCCCCGCCTGCCGCCCAGTGACTGCTGGGATAGGCTCCAGCATCCCTTCGACCCTGACAGCAGGATAAGCGGTTCGGATAATGGATGGGTGGATATAATGAGTGAATGTGGTAGGATGAGAGACTGGCAGCGTCACATGTCAGAGCTCCACGTCCACGTTCAGCATCCACCTGCAAGTCTGTCAGATGAGGCGTTGTCTCCACCTGCTGGAAGAACACACCACCACACCACCGGCCTCACAGGACGGCACCGCCGTCTCAGAGCTACACAAACTTCTGGGGATTTATCCTTTTCCCTCGCAGGATGTGAAGTATGTACATGACCTTTGACCTCCCCTAAAAGAAGCTAAACTTCCCCTAAGGAAGTGTGTGTGTGTGTGTGTGGTGGTGGTGGTGGTGGTGGGGGCTTGTTGTTGCTGAAAGGATATTGAGGATGTTACAGCTAACTCCATGTTGGCTTTATCAAATGCTTCAATGGAACGACCGGGATTTCACTCCTACCTAAAACGACCATGGGCGGTCAAAATGACGGCTGGGTTTTAAACTCTATATTCTGTCAAGATAAATACCCAGTTGAGATATAAATATATTGCATATGTTAGCGCGTCTGTTAGGAAACGTCTGACACCAAAATTAACATTTTAACAACTTTAATACTATTTTTCAAACAATTTAAAATGGCCGCTGTCCAACGTCTGTAAATCCTGCAGCGCCTCGGTGGTGGTCATGGTGCGTCTGGACCCAGACATGTTGGGACATCACCACACATCAAGTTTAGACTATTTCTCTCCACTGGAGGGCGCTAGTGTGTTTCTAGGACAGAGCAACGAACTTCACGCAGGAAATGACGCGACCAACACACGTCATAAATACTGACATGACGCGCACCATCACGCGCAAATTCTGACGGCTCGTGGTCGCTTTAGGTGGATCTTATCATAACCTTTTCATGCAATTGATCTAAAACTCGTTTGCAAATATGCAAATATGTGCAATTTTAGGAGCCTTCAGGGAGCGGCAGGTCTGCATCTTTTTTTCTTCTTCTTCTTCTTTTCACAAAGTTATTAAACTTTGAAAACCAAAAACCGTCAAAATGACGGCCTTGGTCACGACACACCAAGAAGTGAAATATGAAATGAATCCTCAAGGACAGGAGCCGAACATGTTCAGGAACATTTATTCCACAACAGCAAATCTGATCAATGATCCACTTGTTTTCTTTCAGACACACAATTTACCATGCGACAACGTAAACGTCAAGATGTATACTTTGTACGGGGCCAAGTGTATGTACAAGCAACCCTAACCATTAAATGATGCCTTGCACAATTTAACGGTCAAATTACAACACCATACCATTGAAAAATGATAGTCAGTCATTTGAAACATGACAAAATGTGAAATAAATAATACCCCAAAAAAGAAAAAGCATCATATAACCATTTCACTATAGTTACATTATATATATATACTATGTTGTCTCAATACACATTTATGGAGCCAAACCCCGATCATTGATCCATTATAGATTTTTTTTTTAATTTTCTGAACACACATTGCATTCAACTTTAAACATTTACAGTTGCATTTTCCAGTATCTCAATGAGAAAGCCATGACGGGTACATCTATGTGTGATCAGGGGTTACAGATAACATTGTAAAAGGGCCACAGGGGTCAACACCCATACCATTAACAGCAGAGGGTGGGCAAAAAGAACTCACCCACTGTAAACCATTAAAAACATTTCATCAGCAGTTATGAAACTGACCCAATGGTAAAAGAGAGTGGTGGGTTATGGCAATTTGCTAATTTGCGGCAATATATGCATATTCAGCAGTATGAAAAATCTGGAGTCACTTCATGGAGAGCTGCCTGTGGTGCGCCCTCACACGTGGTCCGCCTCGTCAGCTTTTGTCTCTAGCGTGGACTCATGAAAATTCAAGGATGATAAACGATCACAGCATTTGGACAGAAAGTCAAAGTCATCAGACTTTACAATAAAACACGACACAACCAAAACTGAGATGCTAATAATAATAATAATAATAATAATAATAATAATATTCTTCCCTGATTAGAACGATTCCTTAACCACGCTGTACTATAAGGAATTGTTATAAATCTGTACTGCAGGAAGCCTTCAAACCACAGGATAGGTATGAAGAGTTGCTCTCCATTAACTTACATCTTCAAGACAGGTCAGAATTGGAGTTGCTCGTTCTGGAGACGTGAGGCCTCTGTCAGTCTACAACCCCCGCTGTACATGTTCCAGTACTGACTGGTGGTATGGGACAGGGTCCTCGCCTAACACCAATAGCTTTTCACACATGAACAGGACGTACTAGTACAACAACACAAGTCGCCTACGTTAACAAAAATAGATGCCATAGAAAAGGGTGCGCAGAATGTCCTTCAGTCTCTACTGAGCTGAACTGTCCTCTGTATTAATTTAGCTTTGGCTCTAGATGCTAACCCCAAGATATAGTTGCATCCAGGTTAAGAGCTCTTAAATGCTTTTATCAAATCAAAACAGGAGGACATTTTTTAATCGAAGAGGTGTCATCCTATGTCGACGATCAGGATAATACGCTCAAGATCCCCTCTGTAATCTCAGGCTTCATGTTGGCGAATCCAGCTCTGACTTGCACAAATGAACTGCTGATATGTCCCAAAAATATATTTTCATGAAAATCTTACTTAAAAACCAAACCCGTGAAGCTCGGATCAATTCTCCCTCCTGTTAACGTGTGAAACGCCATTGATAGTGATCCTACGATGGAAGTTGCCTCGACTCGTCTCTGTCCCGAGGGCTGATCCGGTTCAGTACCGCGCGAAGACAGGCTAGGTACTTCCTTGCAAGCAAGTACGGAAACCAACCAGAAACCAGGTGAAGGAGGGGCCAGCACCCCACAAAAAACAAGTTACAGTTCCTACGTCAGCGGCCAGTTAGGATAATCAGTGCCAAAAAAAGGAAGCTCCTGTGCACAAACCACCTCATGTTGCACGACCAAAACACAAAGGGGAGCACTCAAGACAACAAACACGGGGCCAAAAGTAACAATTCCAATGAGGATGTAGGCTAAAAGGACCCGGCATTTCAAAGTTCTACAGAATCAATTGCAAATCAGAGGTGAAAGTCGTACTAGTGAGTGACAACTCTTGTTGGTGAAAGTTTCATGATGGCACGAACCACCAAAGACACAACAAACACACGTCGCTGTCCAACGCCTCCCTGAGCCATGCGTCTTCTCTATCCATTCGGCACAAACGTCACCCCCGCAGCGACCTATACTCAGATGAGCCCTCAGACGAGCCTAGCATCACGCAGCGTCATCTCACGCACGAACATGAATGGATGAAGGTAAAGATGTCACGAGAGAGAACAAGAAAACTGGAGACAGGGTTTTTTTTTGGGGGGGGGGTTTCCTTTTAAACAGTGCATGCTACACCATGATGCAAACATACGGGATAAAGGGGACGGTGGGGGCAGGCGAATTGTGAGAATAAAGGCCGAGAGATACAAAAGAAGAAATGAAAGGAAAACAATCTTTTTCTTTCTTTTTTTTTCCTCCATTTAATGGCGGAGGGGAGGACACGGGGAGCAGACCATTTGGGGAGGGTGAAAGGGGATGGGTCTTCATTAGTTCCTATTCATGGACCATGCTCACTTCGTCCCTCTCCTTGTTCGCCGCTCTCGCTCTCACTCTCTCTCTCTCACTCTCTCTCTCTCTCCACAGAGATGACCCCTCTCTCGTTCGTCTTGTTTATTAAAGGTGGAGTAGGGAAGCAGGCAGGACCGTGGGGCCACGACACCAGGGGGGGAAACGGAGAGTTAGTTGAAGCCGGTGTCGGTGTGGTAAGTGGAGTGGTGACCGTCCGATGTTAGCTGGGTCGTCTCTGTCGCTGATGGTTGCAGAACGATGGGCTCGCCGCCAGCCTCTGTTTTGTTTTTTTTTTTGTTTTTTTTTTTTTTGGAAATGGGCAACATTTTTTGTAGTGACCAACAATTGCCAGAGGACGTGACAGGTAAAACAACAGCCGGTCATAAAAAAAAATGAGTTCAACTCCAGACTCCGGACTCACCTCTTTCGTCGGATTGCAGCTGGGCCTCCAGGTCCTCGGGGGACACATAGAAGTCCTGCTCCTGGCCCTCTGGAGGCCGTGGTTTACACTTTCCGCAGCAGCAATTACAGCAGCAACACAGGCAACAGCAGAAGTAACAGCCAGTAGCCAGGCCACAGAGTACGAACAGTGCCTGCGAAGGTGTTGACAGATGGAAGGAACAAACGGATTATCAGACAGAGAATAGACCATCGAAGTGTGACGTACATATTCCACCCACATAAGGGGTTCTGCTTCCACTGCCTTGCCAGACTAACGGAAAAATGAATCCGGAGTTTATGAAATTATCTCCTCGAACTACATCTGATGCCAGCACTGACTATTTTGCTTAAAGCGACATTGTGTAAAAATTCTTTATTCATTTTTCAAACTCTGGAGTGTGCACAGTGCAGGCTCGGGCAGGCTCGGGTGATGCGTTCAGGGGGCATCTGTACATTTCAGCCTCTACCGATAGTCTCTGCATGTGAGGCTTTTAAGGGGATGTTTGTGAGTTTGAATCACAAGAAATAACCTGGTGTAAACTACTAACAACACACGTTAGCCCCTAGCTAGCGGGTCTGACCCTTTAGCCGAGCGGTTAGTGACGCCGCCTTGTGGTGCAGTACACCCCATATCGAATCCCGCACCGGGCGAAAAAATAACCGGTTACATTGGTGGCAGCGGTGGGATCCGGAAGTGTGCAGATCCTCAGAAGTCTCTTCGGAGCGCGGGAAGAACAAAGCGCGAGGGCGCGCTTCCGGAAAAGGGGGACGACTGTAAACTACTAAAAAGACACGTTAGTCCCCTAGCTAACGGGTCTGACTCTTTAGCCGAGCGGTTAGTGACGTCGCCTTGTGGTGCAGTACACCCCGTATCGAATCCCGCACCGGGCAAGAAAATAACCGGTTACACTGGGTTATATACACAACAAATTGAGACCGTTTGGTGTTTTAATACACACCGAATTGTCGGAAAACGGTCACCTGCATCTACCAGCAAAGGGTGAAAAGTTTCAAGTTGTACATATCAAGTTACGTCCTCAAGTCCGTCCGTCTGCTCATCCTCATAACTGTGGACGTGACTTGATATGTACAACTTGAAACTTCTCACCCGTGTGCTGGTAGGTGCAGGTGGAGGTTTTACGACAGTTGTGTGCACGTCGTTGACATGTTATCCATGGTGAATCTCGCAGGCATCGCGAAAAACATGCCATTGTCAACAGCGCACGCCAACAAACAGGAAACTGGTATGACCGCTGCAGTAGAAACCGGAAATCAGTGGACTACAGTTATGCACAGAGCCGATTCACGCACAGGATATGACGCGCTCTACGAGGCACGATAAAAATGAACGTGGGATTTTGCTGCATTTTTCCCCTCGGCGTTTGCCTGTTGGTGGTAGAGGTTGCAGCCAAATACATGTGGTCCACTGCTGACCATCACGTCTCGTTCGCTAAACTAATGGAAAAATTACACAATACGGCTTTAAGACATAAGAATCAATATGGATTTCTGTATTTTTTTAAGGCGGGTGTAAACTAATTTGGAAGCCACAATGAACAAATGTAAACATGAATTGCTAGTGTAAACTACTAATAAGACACGTTAGTCCCTAGCTAACGGGTCTGACTCTTTAGCCGAGCGGTTAGTGACGTCGCCTTGTGGTGCAGTACACCCAGTATCGAATCCCGCACCGGGCAAGAAAATAAGCGGTTACAGTAGCAACACGGCTGGGGAGATAATTTCACAACAGATATGCTGAGCAGATTGATGCACCGGGCACTAAAACAGAAACGCCATCACAAAGAATTACTGTTCCTACAGGCGTTTAGATACTCGTGTCGGTTTTACCTTTGCCCACCAACTTGAAAGGACAAAGTATGTGTTGACGTTCTCCTCGCCGAACTGCTCAGCCACGTACAGTCCCAGAGAGCCGTACTTGTCATAAATATTACGCTTCGTGGGGTCGTTCAGGATGGCATGGGCATTGTTTATCTCCTTGAATTTATCTGCCGCCTCTGGATTGTCAGGATTCTTGTCGGGGTGAAACTTCAGTGCCAGCTTCCTGTGGAAAAGATGACAAACACAACAATTGGTGCTGGTTGATACCGGCAAAACCAAATACCACAATATTTATGACTGGTGTAACCTACAGAAAGACTCCCTTGCCGGTTGTTGAGGGGCTGGCCCCCCTCTAACCGAGCGGTTAGCGATGTCGCCTTGTGGTGCAGTACACCTCGGATCGAATCCCGCAGCGGGCAGGAAATACGCTCGGTTACCCTGGTGGCAGCAGTGGGATCCGGGAGCACGCAGATCCTCATAAGTCCCTTCGGAGCACCGGAATAACGAAGCGCGAGGGCGCACTTGCAGGAGAGGGTAACTACTGTAACCTACAAACAGACTTACTGTTAGGTCGACCCCCTTTAGTCGAGCGGCGAGCGATGTCGCCTTGTGGTGCAGTACACCTTGGATCGAATCCCGCAGCGGGCGGGAAATATACTGGGTTATAGTAACGTGGCCATGATGACCGTACAAGTATCCATGTCACTCAGCGAATGCGTTCAGAAAATGACGTCGCTTTATTGTAATGCAGCCATAGGGCCCACCAAGGGGGAGGGGGGGTGTATTTTGAGATTAGTGAGAAAGGCGAAATTTCGCAGTTAAAATCAAATGCAGGGGATAAAGTCGAGACTAAGGCTAACGTGTCGTGCAGAAAGTAACCATTTTGTGTTTAAACTTGAAATCTGGGAAAACGAGTCAAAACTGAATTCCAAGGGCGTCCGGGTAACGCAGCGGTCTATTCCGTTGCCCACCAACACAGGGATCGCCGGTTCGAATCTCCGTGTATCTCCGGCTTCGTCGAGCGCCACTACAGACACAGTTGGCCGTGTCTGCGGGTGGGAAGCCGGATGTGGGTGTGTGTCCTGGTCGCTGCACTAGCGCCTCCTCTGGTCGGTCGGGGCGTCTGTTCGGGAGGGAGGGGGAACTGGAGGGAATAGCGTGATCCTCCCACGCGCTACGTCCCCCTGGTGAAACTCCTCACTGTCAGCTCCCTCCCGCGTCCGGGCGCACGCGCTTCCGATGGCCTCACCGCCCCACTTCTGACACCAGTGTAGCGAATTCGGAGGGAGCCGCCGCCGCACCACTGCGCTAACCAGTCAACTAAAGGGTCCGACCCGTAGGCCAAGCGAGTCTAGTCATCGTTACAATATTTTTTTCCTTTCTCTGAGAATGTGATCTTCTTTCGTGGGCCTAATATGCTTCTGTATTCAAGAACGACGACATTTGAGTTACATCACAATGCCATGATAACCAATATCCCAGATGATATCAATTCTCATATCATATCGATATATTGCCACATCTCTCTCACACACACACACACCGAGTTCAGGGGGCAGCCGGGAACCGCCGCTTCCGGGACGCGAACCCGGGTCTCCCGCACCACGGGCGACTGCGCTAACCAGTCAACTTAAGGGTCCGACCCGTTAGACAAGGGGCGAGCGAGTCTACTCATTCATGCACATGCACACGCACACGCGCGTACACACACAGATCATGGCAACATGTGTTCTCCTCACCGGGATGTAATGCATATGCAGCTAATAAGTTGCCATGGCGACACGTGACATTGCTCACCTGTAAGACCTCTTGATGTCATCAGGAGTGGCCAGCTTTTCCACACCCAGCACGTGGTAGAGAGACTCTCCAGCGGTGGAAAGGGAGCGCTGTCTCTGCTGCTCGGCCATCGTGTCTCACGTCCACAATCTGGGACCAGGAAGAGAAAACCACTAAATCACAGACCCGATCGAAACCACTGGCCAGCGTATCCAGAAACCAGTCTATGGGACCAGGGACGATGTTTTACAATATTCTGATGCATGATGTACAGACTGAGAGCAGCTCTCTTTCTTACCGACAGATAGATAGATAGATAGACAAACAGACAGGAAGATAGATAGAGAGAGAGAGAGAGAGAGACAGACAGGAAGATAGATAGAGAGAGACAGACAGACAGGAAGATAGATAGACAGACAGACAGACAGACAGACAGACAGACAGACAGACAGATAGATAGATAGATAGATAGATAGATAGATAGATAGATAGATAGATAGATAGATAGATAGATAGATAGATAGATAGATAGATAGATAGATAGATAGATAGACAGACAGACAGGAAGATAGATAGACAGACAGACAGACAGACAGACAGACAGACAGACAGACAGATAGATAGATAGATAGATAGATAGATAGATAGATAGATAGATAGATAGATAGATAGATAGATAGATAGATAGATAGATAGATAGATAGATAGATAGATCGATCGATAGACAGACAGGAAGATAGATAGATAGATAGATAGATAGATAGATAGATAGATAGATAGATAGATAGATAGATAGATAGATAGATAGATAGATAGATAGATAGATAGATAGATAGCAAGTGACCACTGGTTGCCTGTTACCAGTGATGGGCTCTATGGAAAGAGAATATGTAGAAATGATGTGGACTCCGAGAACTTGATTTATAAACTGTGCCCATGCTAGATCTGGATCTCGTCTCGGTGTCAGCCCGTGAAGGTTTCAACGGCACTCCGTTACACGGACTGTGAAAACTGCCTGTCATTTTGCCCTGCTGACGCCAGTAAACCATTCCCTGACTATCAGCACACCCTGGCATTCCCTGACTATCAGCACACCCTGGCATTCCCTGACTATCAGCACACCCTGGCATTCCCTGACTATCAGCACAGCCTGACATTCCCTGACTATCGACACAGCCTGGCATTCCCTGACTATCGACACACCCTGGCATTCCCTGACTATTGGCACAGCCTGGCATTCCCTGACTATCAGCACAGCCTGGCATTCCCTGACTATTAGCACACCCTGGCATTCCCTGACTATCAGCACAGCCTGGCATTCCCTGACTATCGGCACAGCCTGGCATTCCCTGACTATCAGCACACCCTGGCATTCCCTGACTATCAGCACACCCTGGCATTCCCTGACTATCAGCACACCCTGGCATTCCCTGACTATCAGCACAGCCTGACATTCCCTGACTATCGACACAGCCTGGCATTCCCTGACTATCGACACACCCTGGCATTCCCTGACTATTGGCACAGCCTGGCATTCCCTGACTATCAGCACAGCCTGGCATTCCCTGACTATTAGCACACCCTGGCATTCCCTGACTATCAGCACAGCCTGGCATTCCCTGACTATCGGCACAGCCTGGCATTCCCTGACTATCAGCACACCCTGGCATTCCCTGACTATCAGCACAGCCTGGCATTCCCTGACTATCGGCACACCCTGGCATTCCCTGACTATTGGCACAGCCTGGCATTCCCTGACTATCAGCACAGCCTGGCATTCCCTGACTATCGGCACAGCCTGGCATTCCCTGACTATCGGCACAGCCTGGCATTCCCTGACTATCAGCACAGCCTGGCATTCCCTGACTATCAGCACACCCTGGCATGCCGTAATACAGCAAAGTGGTCAAAATGACGCATCAGTTGTATGAAAGAGGCATGGGGTGTAGTTGTTCACCCGGGATGACATTCCCCGGGAATCTCATCCTGGCACGTATCACCGATGATGCAGCTCTAGTCCCTGCGGAACCGTGTTGACCACGAGCTCTGCACCGAGCATCGCACGAGATATTCGCGAGGCAGAGCCCGAGGTTAAGTGTGCGCACACGCGGGGCCGGACTCCTGGGGGGGGGGGGGGGCGATGCGCGAGGCATAATCTGTCCGCCAGCCTCAGCAGCGGCTGTAGTACCGCACAGCATCCATGTTGGTTTGCAGCCCGGCCTTCTCCCGATGCGCGGCGGGACCCGTCGTGTCGGCGGGGACCCGTTCAGGGGCAGGGGACGACGTCTTAAAAAACGAGGAGACAAACCCCGGACGCCCCGGGAACACTCACCTTCTCAGCCGCCTTTGACGCGTTGCAGGAACCGAACGGTCCGGTCGGGTTGCGATATCAGATGCGCGCGTGTGCGTGTGTCGCTACGGTTGCATCCCGCGCGCGTGCCCGGCCCCCGCTCCGTCCGTGAGGCACGGCCGTGCACAGCTGCGGCACGACGCTGGGCCCCGCCCACATCGGCCCGACGTGCGCGTACCCGACACGGCCGGGACGCACAGGGAAGATGCACGATCAGCCGTGCGCCACCTCCTCCTCCCCCCTCCCCCCTACTCCTCCTCCTCCTCCTCCGCCTCCTCCTCCAGTAAACCAAGAGACGGCAATGGATCAATCCGGCGATCTCAAATGCAGGTTCACGATCTTGTTCTTCTGTTCATTCATTTTCTTCTATACCCAGATAGCAACACTGCTGGGGCCCGGACCCGTCCCACACCCGACGCTTCATCCGGTCCCCATACCGCGTGGAATGATGGCACTTGGGCGGTCCGCTCCTGTTTGCCAGATCTGGGCCAGAACCAAACCATAGCAATGCCGCATGTGCCACATATTTGCCAAAGGTGGCCCATATTTGTTTTGTGATATTTGGGCCATATTCACCATTTACCACACGGGCCACTTCAGGGTCACATCCAGATCACATGTTGCCCAGAGCACCGCAGCTTTGCCAGAAAAGGCCCACATGTGATTTGGCATATTTGGGCCATATTTGCTATTATACTACATGTGGTCCACTTCAGGCTCACATCCAGTTTGTCAGGGCCAGAAGAAGGCCACCAGTGCCGCATCATTGCCTGACGTGGCCCACATCCAGATGCTTTCTGGGTATCACGATGCACAAAAACAACCAGTGACATCATAATCACCATGCAATCATAATCAACTGAAAGAGAGGAGGATTTATATGTCAACACAACCACAAAAAAAGGGGAAAAAAGCTGAATTTTTCAGCTCATGAATAAAAATGTTTATGTAGCAATACAATACAAGCCAATGAGGAGAGACACTAATCAGATGAAGATGAGACCCTGGCAGATCTGGGCGATATGAAGAATATTATCATTGCAATAATCACAGGGCATTTTACACAATACCGATATATATCACGATATGTATCACGATATATATCACGGTGTCTGCTTCCACGTGTAAAACGCCATGCTTAAGAATCCAACTGAAGTTTGTTCACCACATTGAGCTGTTTGGTAAAGTATCAAATCAAACCAAAAAAACTAGATTTCAAATAATAATCCTGCAAATATATTCTGTGAAAATATTTAGGTAATAAATTCCAGAGCCCTTAAAGGTTTAAGCATCCTTCCAGATAATCAGGGGACGGACCTGTGAAATTTGAACCTGGTCAGAAATGAGGTCAACGTTCTCTTCGAGATGTTGCTGCATATACATGGCCACGTTTTGTATTGACCAACGGCACAATTTAATGCATTGACGGAGGCTACTTGGAAGGTGGACTTGAGAGATTCTGACTTGGACTTTAACTCTTGAGAGACCATGCGGAACGAAGTATAAGGTGCAGAAATGGTCTCAGGAGGAGCCCAGGGCATCCTTTTTAGCATTGCAGGAGAATATTGCAGAAATCAATCAAGCCACTTGTTCTCCCCACTGCGGCCACTTTCGTCCTAATGGGATGATGGGAAATGTCACAGAAGCCTTTAGAATCAGAAGTGTAGGACTGGCATTACAGCAAATAACAGTGAAGTCGAAGTGTAAGTCCCCTCTGTGTCTAAAATCCTCTTCATCAGTTGATCTGACTGAGGGCCGTGAGTTCATGTATCATTTAAAGTAAACCAGAGAACAGTTACACCCACCTAAAACAATATCCTGGGATATCAATACTGTGTATAAGGCCAAAGCTTGGGTAAGGGTCCAGATTCGAGGCTGGGTCCTTCAGTTTAGCCTAGAAATCAAAATCAAACAGTCAGGGCCGGGTCCCTCCAAATGTACACATTTTAATTATTAGATACATTTGTTACATCATTAACATGATTCATTCTTAAGTTTACTGGTTGAATATATATTTTAGCTTGTTAAAAGACCTATATAATTGGGTATTTATACGCAATAATAATAATAATGGATTTTATTTATATAGTGCTTTTCATCGTACTCAAAGATGCTTTACATAAATTAGAATAAACTTAAAAGCAACACACCAAAAACACACAACACAACATTAATCACACATGAAAGCAAGTCTGAAGAGGTGAGTCCTGAGTAATGGCTTGAATGTGGTGATTGGTCACAACTGATCACAAATCAATACTCTTCTTTTCAGGCGAAGGCATGGGCCTAATTGTATTTGCATCGAAAATTTGGTTTCATTATTTTTCTTTACTGACTCTAATTAAAAAAGGACAACTAAATTACATTGGTTGAAGTAAAATTTTATATTACAGTTTTATAATTTTATGCAAATTTTTTTTTTTTTTTTAGAGCTTTAAAGTGGCGGATAACTGAGCTCAAATCTGTGCTTTGGGATACCCATACCGCAGGAAAACATACCAGTAACCACCCAGGGGTCAGACCCCTTAGCTAGGGGCTAAAGGGTCAGACCCCTTAGCTAGGGGCTAAGGTGTCTTATTAGTAGTTTACAGTCGTCACCCTCTCCCGGAAGCGCGCCCTCGCGCTTTGTTATTCCCGCGCTCCGAAGAGACTTCTGAGGATCTGCACACTTCCGGATCCCACCGCTGCCGCCAATGTAACCGGTTATTTTCTTGCCCGGTGCGGGATTCGATTCAAGGTGTACTGCACCACAAGGCGACGTCACTAACCGCTCGGCTAAAGGGTCAGACCCGTTAGCTAGGGGCTAACGTGTCTTATTAGTAGTTTACAGTATTTTGAAGCAAACCTGTAGTAGACCAACAGCGCTACCTAGTGGTGGTTAAGCTAGGCTCTCATATACCCCGGATGTTGACTGCTGCGACAGTCGGAGAGTTACAATAAAGAGGACCAGACGTTGGGAATTGGTCTCCGGCTCAAATCACTGTTATGGATATATTAGCAGTATAAGATACATCCAGATAATATAGCGAATATATTACAGTGGCGACGAGGATGGGATACCTTTAATGTGAGAAGGTAATCCCGGTAGTTAATAAAAGCGGACGAAGCAACGTGACACTACAAGCTAGCTTACAGCCAGCTAGCAAGAAAAGACTAGCTAGCCAAGCCAAGCACAAGCATGGCGCATTTCATCGGCAATATTGCTGAATGCAAGGAAGGTAAAGAGGACATCGAGTCGTACCTTGAAAGATTGGAGCAATGGATGATCGTTAATGAAGTGGAGGACGGTAAGAAGGCCAATGTTTTCCTGTCTGTGATAGGCGCAGAAGCCTATGGCCTGCTAAAGAACCTCTGCATACCAGACAAACCGAGTAGCCTCACGTATGCAGTACTGAGCGGGAAACTAGCATCCCATTATAAACCCAAGCCACTAATCATAGCTGAACGTTTTAGATTTCAGAAAAGAAACCAACTAGAAAATGAGTCAGTGTCTGATTATGTGGTTGCTTTAAAGCAGCTGTCCACACATTGTGAATTCGGTCAGCATTTAAATGAATGGTTTAAAGGTGGAGGCTATTCAGAGAAAGTTGCTCGCAGAACACAATCTGACTTTTGCAAAAGCATGTGAGCTGGTCTTATCTATGGAAATGGCGTCAAAGAATACGCTGGACTTTGCCAGCAAACCAAGCGGAGCTGCAACTGTGAATGAGATAGACAAGAAGAGAACAAGCAAGGGTGTGTGGAAAAGCAAGCAACCTACCAGTGATAACTCTAGACCACAGAGAACAGAAACGCACCAACCCTGTTACCGATGTGGAGGTAACAACCATGCAGCTCAAGTATGTAGGTATAAAACCGAGACATGCCACAAGTGTTCCAAGGTAGGGCACATAGCAAGAATGTGTAAAACTAAAAATAGACAGGGACATACACAGTATGTGGCTGAAGACCACAGTCCAAGTGAGAGAGGAGATGGAAATGAGGATGAACTGTTTGGTGCGTATCCGATGAATACAGTGTACTCCACGAATACAGTTGGTAATGGAAAAAAGGACATTAAGGTCAGTATTAAGTTAGAAGGAAACCCTGTAGACACGCAGCTTGACACAGGAGCTGCCGTAACCCTGGTATCTGAGATAGTGTACAACGAACATCTCTCACACCTGCCACTGAAAGAAAGTAAAGTGCGTCTGTCAACCTTTTCCGGTGAGAACATTCCCTTGATGGGCCAAGTGACTGTCAATGCGAAATATGACAACCAGAGTGGGGATTTACCTCTTGTGATTGTGAAAGGTGACAGACCAGCCCTCTTTGGCCGTAACTGGCTGGCCAATTTTAAACTAGACTGGGCAAACATATTCTCAGTTACACCGGCAGGGGGCAGGGATAACACAGATGTAGAGGCAGTGTTACAGAGACACAAAGCAGTATTTGCTGAGGAGCCTGGCACTATTCGTGAATTTAAGGCAAATATCAAAGTGAAGCCAGATACAAAACCTGTCTTCAGAAAAGCAAGACCAGTGCCATACGCACTAAAAGACACAGTTGAAAAAGAGCTAGATAGGCTGGAAAAAGCTGGTATTATCTCAAAGATAGACCATAGTCAGTGGGCTGCCCCGATAGTAGTTGTACCCAAATCAGACAAGTCAGTTCGTATCTGTGGAGACTATAAAGTCACGGTTAATCAGAGTGTGGAAGAGGAGACCTATCCACTACCAAACGCCGAGGATCTCTTCGCCACAGTGGCCGGGGGCACTCTCTTTAGCAAATTAGATCTCTCACATGCCTACCAACAGCTTGAGTTAGAGAAGGACTCAGAGAAGTATTTGACAATAAATACCCACAAAGGACTGTATGTTTATCACAGACTTTCATATGGAGTGTCGAGTGCACCTTCTATGTTCCAGAATGTGATGGACCAGATACTACAAGGCTTAGAGCATGTGACCTGCTTCCTCGATGACATACTAGTCACAGGCAGAACAAGAGAGGAGCACCTGAGGAACCTAGAGGAGGTTTTGAGCCGACTGGAGAGCTACGGGGTAAGAGTGAAAAGAGCAAAATGTGACTTCATGCAGGAGAAAGTAGAGTACCTGGGGCATCTGATAGATAAAGAGGGACTTCACCCCACTGAGACAAAGGTTGCCGCCATCGTAAATGCACCCCAGCCCACAAACGTCACAGAGCTACGGTCATTCCTAGGACTGTTAAGCTATTATGGCCGTTTCATGAAAGATCTGTCGACCGTATTGCAGCCACTACACCAACTCCTGAAGAAGGAAGTCGAATGGAAATGGACACCAGAGAGTGCAGCAGCATTCAAGGCTGCCAAAGAACAGTTAGTGAAAAGCTCAGTAGTAGTACACTACGACACGCAGAAACCACTGAGAGTAGCTTGTGACGCATCCCCTTATGGGATAGGTGCGGTAATGTCACACATAATGGAAAATGGGGATGAGAAACCAATCGCCTTTGCGTCACGTACGTTGACAGAGGCAGAGAGTAAATATAGTCAGATAGAGAAGGAGGCGTTGGCCATAATATTTGGCGTGACCAAATTTCATAAATATATCTATGGCCGCAAATTCAGTTTAATAACTGACCACAAACCCCTCCTTGCCATCTTAGGACCCAAGTCAGAAATCCCTACACTAGCCGCTTTGCGTATGCAGAGATGGGCACTGAGGCTTATGGCTTATGACTACAGTATAGAGTACAGAACGTCAGCGGACAATGCAAATGCGGATGCGTTATCTAGACTGCCGGGGAAAGAAAAGGACAACACAGCGGAAGAGAACAGCATCTTTTATGTCTCATTAGTAGATGAGCTACCCGTGCAGGCTACAGAGATTGCACAGAGCACTCTCAAGGACCCAGTCCTATGCAAGGTACTGGAACTGACCCGGTCTGGATGGCCGAGTTACATCAACGATGACAAACTGAAACCGTACTTCAACCGAAGGAATGAACTGTCTGTGGAACAAGGATGCATTCTGTAGGGAATTCGAATTATCATCCCACCAGCACACAGAGAACGACTACTGTACGACCTACACCAAAGGCACCCCGGAGGGTGCAGGATGAAAAGTTTGGCGAGGGGCTATTTATGGTGTCCTCAGTTGGACAGTGATATCGAACGTGCAGTGCAGCAATGTGATGCTTGTCAGAGTGTGAGGAAACTACCAGCAGTAGCACCACTACACTGCTGGCAGTGGCCTCAAGCCATTCAAAATGGCTTGAGGTGATCCCCATGGCAACAACTACCGTCGCCAAAACGATCGAAGTGCTGCGGAGCATCTTTTCGTCCTACAGTCTTCCTGAGGAGATCGTCTCGGACAACGGTCCACAATTCACCTCGCTGGAGTACAAAACATTCCTGAAAAGCAACGGCATTAAGCAGACCTTGGTGCCAGCTTACCATCCTGCTTCTAATGGTGCCGCAGAGAGAGCAGTCCAGACGGTGAAAGCTTCACTTCTGAAACAGCTGCTCGATGAGAAGAAACAAAACGTCACTATTACAGTGAAACACAGGCTCGCCAACTTCCTGTTGTCATACAGGACCACACCACACAGCGTTACAGGTTGCACACCAGCAGAACTGTTCCTCAAACGTCAGCCTAGGACCAGATTCAGCCTGCTGAACAAAAGCAGAAGGACTATCATGACCAACCCGCCTCGAAGCTGAGACATCTGTCAGAGGGGGACTCAGTACTGATCCGAAACTTCCGTGGAGGAAAGGAGAGGTGGACGAAAGGAACAGTGGAAAAGAGACTCGGACCAGTCACCTACCTGGTGTGGAATGGAGTGAACCGACGTTCAGTCCACATTGACCATCTGCTGTTCGACCGACCCTCCAGTCCTCCTGAGGCATTTCAGTTTCAGGGTGACCAGATGGGCATCAGCAACACCTACCCTGCAGTTGCGGATTTGGGGGGGAAAGGCACACCTGGAGCCATAGGTGCTAGCCCGTACTCACCTGAAGATACACCCGTTCCAAGGATGCAGGCTCCGGAGAAGCTTGCAACACCCTTACGAGGTTCGGTGGGCAAGGCCGTGTCGCCTCCTCACTGAGCATCCACTTCCCCTGAGGTGGTTGAGCGCCGGTACCCTCAGAGAGAGAGGGCACCTCCAAAACGACTGTCTTTGTAAGATCAGCCGAGTTCCTGAATAAAAGGAGTTCCTGAGAGACTAAATTGTTCAACTCCTGTTCAAAAAAAATGTGAGAGTTCCTGAGACTGATATGTAAATGGACAAATGTGGGTCGAAGTGGGTTGTGTAACCAGTAATGACCAAGTAAAAGATGTTGAAAGTAATTTGCCATATCAGCATGTTTTAGAGTGATAATATTTTATTAGGGGAACTTCATAGTTTAAGGGGGGGGGTGTAGTAGACCAACAGCGCTACCTAGTGGTGGTTAAGCTAGGCTCTCATATACCCCGGATGTTGACTGCTTCGACAGTCGGAGAGTTACAATAAAGAGGACCAGACGTTGGGAATTGGTCTCCGGCTCAAATCACTGTTATGGATATATTAGCAGTATAAGATACATCCAGATAATATAGCTAATATGTTACAAAACCTGTCAATTTGGTTACTCCTGCTCTTTAATTCGGGGTTTTTCTCCATCAATATCTGGGCCGTGGAGTCCGGTGCCGATACCGCTGCTGGGACGTTTGACCGGGTAGGACGAACACCGGTGCACCGGCAATCACGCGCAAACAGGAAACAGGACGGACACGTGACAACGACGTGCCGATTCTTCTAATTGACAACTAATCTACCGCTACAGTCAATATTACTGTAAACTACTAATAAGACACGTTAGCCCCTAGCTAACGGGTCTGACCCTTTAGCCGAGCGGTTAGTGACGTCGCCTTGTGGTGCAGTACACCCCGTATCGAATCCCGCACCGGGCGAGAAAATAACCGGTTACATTGGTGGCAGCGGTGGGATCCGGAAGTGTGCAGATCCTCAGAAGTCTCTTCGGAGCGCGGGAATAACAAAGCGCGAGGGCGCGCTTCCGGGGAGGGTGACGACTGTAAACTACTAATAAGACACCTTAGCCCCTAGTTAACGGGTCTGACCCTTTAGCCGAGCGGTTAGTGATGTCGCCTTGTGGTGCAGTACATCCCGTATCGTATCCCGCACCAGGCAAGAAAATAACCGGTTACACAAGGGTGGGAACTGTTTACTGCTGAGCTGGCGGCACACCGTCCACAATGGCCGCTGCTGAACCCGGTTCTGTAGTTCTCCCTGTGGCGGCAGGGGTTCGGGGAAATCGCGAATTTCCGCTTTAAAGTTGGTGTTTTAACCACACTGCCTTGGCCCTTGAGCCTGGCCTGGCCAGATCTGCTTCCCCAAAGGTAAAAGAAACCCACCTGAGGATAGCTCATGAGGTTTACCCAGCTGCAGGCTCTCTTCAGAACAGGGTCTGGGTTTGAAGTGGATCCCTGTGCACGCTGCACTGCACCAGACCAAACGTTAGAGCACATGTTCTCCTGCTGCCCGGTGTCTGAAACACTTTGGGTCGATTTAAACAAAAAAAATGTTGATATCATCACTTAATGTAAATGACATTGCTTTCTATGACGTTTCTCATATTTATTTTATTATTTTTTGTGTGACATGGATAACCTAAAGTCATCTATTTCTGATATGATTTGTATCCCCATCTTTATGGGTCAATATCATATGCAGTAAATGGAGAAATGGTAAGCCCTCTTTTGTTTGGTTCATAGAGGGTTTTCCTCATCTCTTAACTAAAAGAGTGTTTTCCAACAAAAGGAGAGTAAAGAGTTACGGGGATGCATCTCGTTCATTGTTGTGTTGATCTCCTTCATTGTTGTGTTGATCTCCCTTTTGCTTCTTTGCAGAGCCCCCCCCCCCCCCATTTTGTTTTGTTTGTCTGCATTTGTGTTGCTGCTGGAAGTGACCGCGTCGTGTTGCGTGACAGGGGGGGGGGCCTCTGCCCGTCACCGCGTGTCTTTTGAACGCGTGTCGATAACGATAATCGAACGAGATCCGATTCCGCAGAACCATTCCGTCCGACCGACCGACCGCCGCAAGTGTTCCTTGGCAACCGTGACGTCACCGCCCCACCAATCGGGACGCTCTCGGCGCTATCGCGAGAGTTGCTCTTCGGCTAGGGTTAGCTAGCCAGGACGTCAAGCGGTTGGTGTTTTCGGCCCCGGCCGCTTCCCGAGTTAAATTGGGTTTATCGCCGTTTCCTTGGTCGGCTTGTTGAGTAAAGAGCCCTGCCCTGGCTTGTTCCGACTCCTCGCCTCTAGAGGACCGTCACTCGACTCTGGATTCGCACGGTGAGTCTTGCAGACGCCGACTGCTAACTAGCCGGAATGTCGGCGGCGGCGGCGGCGGGGGGGGGGGAGGGGGAGGGACGGGGGTTTGTTTTGGAAGTGCGGCTCGGCTAAGTCGCGTTAAAGGGTCACACCGGGAGGGGGGGTCGCGTGTTTTAGCTCGTTTATCGCAACTCGCCGTGGTTCACGTGTTCTTTTAAGCGTGTTTCTCCCACGTTTGGGGCGGCCATTGGTTCGCGTTCACGGCAGATCCGCCTGCAGAGCCGGGTCCGTCCTGACCCAGATGACCCGTCACAGCGGACACGCGGCCGCGTTTTGGCCCCGCTACGTCGTCGTTGCGGGGACAACGTCGCGTTGGAAGCCCCGGAGAGCCCCGTTTAGGCGACTAGACGCCGGCTGCGACGGGCTACTTATGTCAGCCCATCGCTTCTCTGTGCGGAAGTTAAGGCAAACTGGCGACCTGCGGGAGGTAAGGACGACGCGTTGAAAACCGGAAGCACCACGGCGTGCTCCGGAAAGCGGTCGGCACGAGCGCGCAGGCGATCTGAACAGCTACCGCCGTAGTCACGTGATTCTCGTTTACGGTTTCCTCTCTGAACCGTGCGCGCGTGAGGGCTGCTGGTTGTGCGCGCGCGCATAGGTGGCGCTAGGGCGTCGGGTTTAGGGAAGCTAAAATTCCTAGGAATTTCCATCCGTCCGTCCAGCCATCATCCTGCTCTCAGGGATGCTGGAGCCTATCCCAGAAGTCACTGGGTGGCAGGCGGGGAGGCACCCTGCACAGGCCGCCAGGCCATCACACTGGGCTGACATACCCCCCCCCCCCACACACTCATTCATACCTAGGGATGAACCTTATTGAACTGTGAGCATTTGACTCAAAAGTACAATCAAATTTCTTATTAGGCCTATATGTTATTGTCAGTGGGGTCTTCAAAATTCGATTCATTCTTCACACACATCAACGTTAATTTAGCCTCGGGTCAATTTGCCTTTACCAGACAGAGATGTTTGTGAAGTGCTATGTAAATAAAGTTATTCCATTCCAGCCATCATCCAAACCGCTTATCCTGCTCTCAGGGATGCTGGAGCCTATCCCAGCAGTCACTGGGTGGCAGGCGGGGAGGCACCCTGACAGGCCGCCAGGCCATCACACTGGGCTGACATACCCCCACACACTCATTCATACCTAGGGACAATTCAATACGGCCGATTCACCTGACCTACATGTCTTTGGACTGTGGGAGGAAACCCACGCAGACACGGGGAGAACATGCAAACTCCACACAGAGGACGACCCGGGACGACCCCAAGGTTGGACTACCCCGGGGCTCGAACCCAGGACCTTCTTGCTGTGGGGCGACTGCGCTAACCACTGCACCGCCGTGCCTATTTCCTAGGATTTTCGTGAAACAAAATTAGCTTAACCCAACAGCTAGACTGGGACTTACAAATAAGAAAGTTCTCATATTGCAAATCTTGCTAAAATACGACTCGATGAACCTTATTGAACTGTGAGCATTTGACTCAAAAGTACAATCAAATTTCTTATTAGGCCTCTATGTTATTGTCAGTGGGGTCTTCAAAATTCGATTCATTCTTCACACACATCAACGTTAATTTATCCTCAGGTCAATTTGCCTTTACCAGACAGATGTTTGTGAAGTGCTATGTAAATAAAGTTATTCCATTCCAGCCATCATCCAAACCGCTTATCCTGCTCTCAGGGATGCTGGAGCCTATCCCAGCAGTCACTGGGTGGCAGGCGGGGAGACACCCTGGACAGGCCACCAGGCCATCACACTGGGCTGACATACCCCCACACACTCATTCATACCTAGGGACAATTCAGTACGGCCGATTCACCTGACCTACATGTCTTTGGACTGTGGGAGGAAACCCACGCAGACACGGGGAGAACATGCAAACTCCACACAGAGGACGACCCGGGACGACCCCAAGGTTGGACTACCCCGGGGCTCGAACCCAGGACCTTCTTGCTGTGGGGCGACCGCGCTGACCACTGCACCGCCGTGCCTATTTCCTAGGATTTTCGTGAAACAAAATTAGCTTAACCCAACAGCTAGACTGGGACTTACAAATAAGAAAGTTCTCATATTGCAAATCTTGCTAAAATACGACTCAACGAACCTTATTGAACTGTGAGCATTTGACTCAAAAGTACAATCAAATTTCTTATTAGGCCTATATGTTATTGTCAGTGGGGTCTTCAAAATTCGATTCATTCTTCACACACATCAACGTTAATTTATCCTCGGGTCAATTTGCCTTTACCAGACAGAGATGTTTGTGAAGTGCTATGTAAATAAAGTTATTCCATTCCAGCCATCATCCAAACCGCTTATCCTGCTCTCAGGGTCACAGGGATGCTGGAGCCTATCCCAGCCGTCACTGGGTGGCAGGCGGGGAGACACCCTGGACAGGCCACCAGGCCATCACACTGGGCTGACATACCCCCACACACTCATTCATACCTAGGGACAATTCAGTACGGCCGATTCACCTGACCTACATGTCTTTGGACTGTGGGAGGAAACCCACGCAGACACGGGGAGAACATGCAAACTCCACACAGAGGACGACCCGGGACGACCCCAAGGTTGGACTACCCCGGGGCTCGAACCCAGGACCTTCTTGCTGTGGGGCGACCGCGCTGACCACTGCACCGCCGTGCCTATTTCCTAGGATTTTCGTGAAACAAAATTAGCTTAACCCAACAGCTAGACTGGGACTTACAAATAAGAAAGTTCTCATATTGCAAATCTTGCTAAAATACGACTCAACGAACCTTATTGAACTGTGAGCATTTGACTCAAAAGTACAATCAAATTTCTTATTAGGCCTATATGTTATTGTCAGTGGGGTCTTCAAAATTCGATTCATTCTTCACACACATCAACGTTAATTTATCCTCGGGTCAATTTGCCTTTACCAGACAGAGATGTTTGTGAAGTGCTATGTAAATAAAGTTATTCCATTCCAGCCATCATCCAAACCGCTTATCCTGCTCTCAGGGTCACAGGGATGCTGGAGCCTATCCCAGCCGTCATTGGGTGGCAGGCGGGGAGACACCCTGGACAGGCCACCAGGCCATCACAGGACCTGTTATTATTATTATTGTTATTGTTTAAGAGGATCACAGTCATACGCCTCAGAATGAAAAGGGTGGTTGCGTGCGCCTATAAGCTGCGACTGGTAGACAGGATCTCAAACCCGTATTTATTATAACTTTTTTTCCCCACAGCGCCACGCAACTGCCGCCGTGGGCTATGTGTCACAAATTGTGGTCACTCACTCACTCACCCACTCACTCACCCACTCATGGACAACCTGAGAGGGACATTTAGTAGGATGCGCTCTCAACGTCGCATCAAGTGCGCCGTGGGTCTGGACGGTTTCCTGCTTGTTATTTTACCAACACAAACATAACTCATAGCGAGTTGAAAATGAAAATAATTGTAGCTTTTTTCACCTCGGTGACTAGGGTATTACAAGTATCTAGCAGTACACCAGAGACAAAATAAACAGCTATGCGAGTATAAGTGCACTTACTGTTGTACACTAGTATAGTCTACGTTGCTTTGTATTGAAATAGAACAAGCAGAGATAAAATTCATAACAAGAACATTAAAAAAAAAGCCATGAATTTTGAAATAACAATAATGTCCCTGCTTCTGGACCTCTGTCCTGCGTCCTTCCCTGATATAAATGATGCTATAATTAGAGTAAAAACAAGTTTAATGTTGGCCAGTGGTTACTGCTGGGGAAAAAAAATCATGATTTTCTTTTTAAGTACAAATTTTTCAGTGATAATTTGGGGTCCTAGCCTCTTAATAGCGCCGTGTGTGTGTGTGTGTGTGTGTGTGTGTGTGTGTGTGTGTGGTACAAACTGTGACCAAGCTGTGCCACTCACTCTAAACCCTCATCACAATCAAGATCTTCTGAAATTTTCCCCTCCCAGGATACCAATGATGAGTTATGCCGAAAAGCCAGAAGATATCACGAAAGACGAGTGGATGGACAAGCTGAATAATGTTCACATTCAGAGGGCTGACATGAACCGTCTCATTATGAACTACCTGGTGACAGGTATGCCATCTGACCTGCATCAGTTGAGCAAAACGGGGGTGATGAACTATAGCCATGTGTTTAAACAAGCCATCTGATCGCTTCTGGCTGTACATTAGTCAAATGGAAAACAAAAATCATTTTGGGTCCTTTAGAGTTGGAAATTGCACCTAAATCCTTTCTTTGTACTTGTTTGTCTTTGATTTATTTCTTATAGAAGGTTTTAAAGAGGCCGCAGAGAAATTCCGCATGGAATCTGGTATCGAGCCTAGTGTGGACCTGGATTCTCTGGATGAAAGGATAAAGATCAGAGAGATGATCCTGAAGGGGCAGATCCAGGAAGCCATTGCCCTCATCAATAGCTTACATCCAGAGCTACTTGACACCAACCGCTACTTATATTTTCATCTGCAGGTAAGTTTACCATGAACTTTTGCTATTGTTGCTGTCAATTTAGTTGGGTTCATATGTACTCGAGGAAGAGATGCAACTCCTGGTGCTCCAGTAAAGTGAATTCGGTGCCTGATGGTATGAATGTGATCTAATGACCAGCTACTAATGCCCCTTTTCCACCACATGGTACCGGCTCTACTCGACTCGCAGAGTGTCGTTTTCCGTTACTGTAACAGTACCCCGTCAGTGTAGTTGGTCTGCATTGATTTTGGCACCCGCTCCATTTTTTTTTTTTTTTTTGGAACATCGACAAAGGTGGTACCAGAAAAGTGGTAACAGTTACCAAAATGCCAGTACTTTCCAGTAATGGAAAACGAGAAAGTCGAGTCGAGTCGAGCCGGTACCATGTAGTGGAAAAGGGGCATAAGTATGACTGTGTTTATGGATGTATAAACACCAACCTTCACTGCATTTACCTTCTCAAGCCATCCCAGAAATGGACTCATGTTCTTTGTCATTATGTCTGCACTATAAAAAGCTTGTTTAAAGAAAATAGTACCGTGCCCGTCGTAAATCCCTTGATGCGCCTTCAGCGTTAATGCTCCTCGCATTTTTTTTTTTTTGCTTCCTTCCTGCAGCAGCAGCACTTGATTGAGTTAATCAGGCTAAGGGAAACTGAGTCAGCTTTGGAGTTTGCCCAGACACAGTTGGCGGAGCAAGGGGAGGAGAGTCGGGAGTGTCTGACAGAGATGGAGAGAACACTAGCTCTCCTAGCCTTTGACAACCCTGAAGAATCGCCGTTTGGGGACCTGCTCAACATGATGCAGCGGCAAAAGGTAGGCCGTTCATTATCTGAGTGCATTCTTGTTGGCTGCGGTGTGAGTGCATGTTGATTTAAAATCACATGGAAGGAGCGAGAAATATGCGAGGACATAATTTCAGGAAAAAAAAAGTTGTGAAATAATGTTGACCGCTGCACTCTTCTCAATGTACAGGTGTGGAGCGAGGTGAACCAAGCTGTGCTGGACTACGAAAACAGGGAGTCGACGCCTAAACTGGCGAAGCTGCTTAAATTACTGCTGTGGGCTCAGAATGAGCTGGACCAGAAGAAAGTCAAATATCCTAAAATGACTGACCTTAGCAAGGGCACCATCGAAGACCCCAAATGAAAATGGCAACGCCAAAAACAACCCAACTCCCCATCCCCTTAATTTATAACCAGTCAGCGACTGTGTGATAACCAGGTAACATATATGTAGAAATAAAGAGTACATTCTTTTTACAGTACACGAGGCGTCGTTGAGAGGTAAAACTTTATTCATTGTGCAAGCTGTAAATTACCGTTTTCAAAGTGACGGCGATGATTTATCCTGGATTTATATTCACTTCTTAAAGATGAATTGAAATTTTTAGTCTATGTTCTATCTTTTTGAGAAGTAAGACTAAATCAGAAGTATTTATTGTGACCATTTTCACTTCTTTCTCTTACCAAGTTGTTATGTTGTCATGCTGGGTGGTGTGGGTGATACAGATGAACACTATTGAAGCAGAATGCCTTGAACCTGAGCGTAGGACCGTGGGGATGGATGAAGAGTATCGTTATGGTTTAATGTCAGAATCAGCGAACACAATTGCTGGTTGTTTTTTTTTTTTTTTTTTTAACATTTTGTGGGGGCTCCGATTGTGATGAAACCCTTGTTGGGATTCTGGTTTCGGTTTTCTTCAAATCAGCAGTGACTCTGGCGTTCCTTTCTCAAGCTCCAGCCCTCCAGCTTGTACATAGTTGTTGTTATCGATATTAATTAAACGGGGGGAAAAAATTCATTAATAGTTTATATGGATTGTTGATTCAACTTCATGAATTTTTTTTCAAGTTTACCCTTCAAGAAGCCCAGAATTCCCGGCTTCATCACAACTGGGAATTCTGGGCAAGCCGTGTACTGCAGACCAGAGGGCGATGTGTTCTGTACCAACAGCCCATCCTCACATTATTCCCCTGTGTCTTTTATATATATATATATATATATATATATATATATATATATATATATATATATATAAAGGCGTTTTTTCCGAAACCGTCAATGGTGTTGAGTGCTCAACTAATGAGGAGCGGAATATCAACACGGATACAGGAAAAAAAGATTTTAATGCATAGCAGTTATTTTTTACTGCTATGCATTAAAATCTTTTTTCCTGTATCCGTGTTGATATATATATATCATATCATATCATATATATATATATATATGGTCTATCTTAAGATTTTACTATTGCGTGTCTTTTGAGTGGGTGTTGAAACAGGTACTGATGCTTTGAATTGTGAACTATGACTTCTCCCCAAACCTAAATTTAGGAAAGAGTCATGGCTTACGCTCACGCCCGTTCAGAAGGGGGCGCGTTCTTCTGTCCAGTAGTTTACGGTCAATGATACAAGACGTCACAAGTTTTGGGATTCTGCATCTGAATGGGTATCAAGTTAAGGACCGAAGGGATCGCTGTCCATTTTGCCATATATAACTTTTAAAAAAGCTGTGAGTATTTTCAGTTTCACTGCATGTAGGTGTATTGTGATTTATTTTTTTTTTAGCAGTAAAATCACTTTTTGTGCTTTTTTTCAATGCTTTTTTTGTGTTTGGCCATTTCCTTTTCTTTCTTTTTTTTTTTAAAAAAAACAAAAGACTTGCTGCTAGTTATCCATCCTCCATTTCTTTTAAAGCCTTGTTTTTGTACATACTGGTTATGGATATTGTTACTTGGAGAGCTCACATCCCTTTTGTTATCGACAATTTTTAAGGTCAGATTTGCAGCTATTGAAATAAAAATTTTGTGAACCATAAGCCGTGGTGGTGTCTTACGGTCGTGGCGTGCCCGCTCCTGCATGTGTGCGCACAGCTGGCTCGGAGATCATGTTCAAAACCTGGGTGGCCGCGGCCGAGCCCTGCGGATCTCTGCACGGTTTTCGTGTCGAAAACTGTCCGTACAAGCCAAACCAGTCTGGCTGGCGAGCCCGGGGGACGTGCGGCGGTCCCTCTGTACATACCAGACGCAGTTCCCGGTGCTCGGGAGTCGCGCGGACTCGCCGGAGACGCAGTCGCAACGGGACTAAAGGTGGATGTGTGTTGGATGGCCGAGAAGCACGCGTCTGGAGAGCGTGGACGTGCTGCTGACGATCTGCTGCTGAGGCCCGAGACTTGCACAGCGAAGGATTTCACTGTAAAGGAAGTGGAGGAGAGGAACTTCTGGTCCGGGTGAGGCTGCCGAGAGTTTTTAATTCCATTGAATGCAAAGCTGTTGTAGGACGGCCCGTACATCACTGTTTCTGATACGAAGTTATTTTGCATGAGATTGTTTTGTCATGTTCACTTGTGTCTCGACGGTCAGAGATTGCTAGTTTATTTCAGCGACAGCATAATAGTGCACCACTGAGTCAGATCCACACCGTGGACTTGGTTCAACTGCCGGTGACACGAGCCAGATTTGTAGATGAGAACATGTAGGACTTGTTTCAGGACACCCGTGTTTTCTGTCACCGCAGACCTCTGGCGAAGACATGGACCCTGATGCTGCTGTCGGGCACTTGCCTCCTGTACTGCACAAGAATGGCGATGCCAGTCTGCGCCGTCTCGATGGCCGCCGAGTTTCACTGGAGCAGGACCGAGTCCGGTCTGGCTCTGGGGGGGTTCTTCTGGGGTTACTGCTTGACACAAATCCCAGGAGGATACGCCAGTGACAGGTGAGCCATCGGGGTCTGTCGAACATGCAGTTACCCAAGCCGCAGCCTTTCATTTTAAAATACTACAGCGTTGAAACTTACGATTAGGATGGAGTTTAAAGCTGACCTGAAACGAGCAGTCAGATTTAACGTTTCCTGTATACAAATCTTGAACGCAGCTTAATAGAATATTCAGCAACAATTGTGTGTTGATGGAGAAGTATAGAGAAGGCCAGAAGGAGTTACATTGTGGATTTAGAGAAAGCATACGACAGGGTGCCGAGAGAGGAGGTGTGGTATTGTATGAGGAAGTCGGGAGTTGCAGAGAAGTGTGTAGGAGTGGTGCAGGATATGTATGAGGGCAGTGTGACAGTGGTGAGGTGTGTGGTTGGAATGACAGATGGAGGTGGAGGTGGGATTACATCAAGGATCGGCTCTGAGCCCTTTCTTGTTTGCGGTGGTGATGGACAGGTTGACGGACGAGATCAGGCAGGAGTCTCTGTGGACGATGATGTTCGTGGATGACATTGTGATCAGTAGTGAGAGTAGGGTGCAGGTGGAGGAGAGCCTGGAGAGGTGGAGGTATGCACTGGAGAGAAGAGCAATGAAAGTCAGTAGGAGTAAGACGGAATAACATATGCGTGAATGAGAGGGAGGACAGTGGAATGGTCCGGATGCAAGGAGTGGAGGTGATGAAGGTGGATGAGTTTAAATACTTGGGGTCAACTGTCCAAAGTAACGGGGAGTGCAGAAGAGAGGTGAAGAAGAGAGTGCAGGCAGGGTGGAGTGGGTGGAGAAGAGTGTCAGGAGTGATGTGTGACAGAAGGGTATCAGCAAGAGTTAAAGGGAAGGTTTACAAGATGGTAGTGAGACCAGCTATGTTGTATGGTGTGGAGACAGTGGCACTGATGAAAAGACAGGAGGAGGAGGTGGAGGTGGCAGAGATGAAGATGATAAGATTTTCATTGGGAGTGACGAAGAAGGACAGGATTAGGGACGAGTATATTAGAGGGACAGCTCAAGTTGGACGGTTTGGAGACAAAGCAAGAGAGACAAGATTGAGATGGTGTGGACATGTGTGGAGGAGAGATGCTGGGTATACTGGGAGAAGGATGCTGAATATGGAGCTGCCAGGGAAGAGGAGAAGAGGAAGGCCAAAGAGGAGGTTTATGGATGTGGTGAGGGAGGACATGCAGGTGGCTGGTGTGACAGAGGAAGATGCAGAGGACAGGAAGAGATGGAGACGGATGATCCACTGTGGCGCCCCCTAACGGGAGCAGCCCGAAAGTAGTAGTAGTAGAAGTAGTAGTAGTAGTAGTGGTAGTAGTAGTAGTGGTGGTAGTAGTAGTGGTAGTAGTAGTAGTAGTAGTGGTAGTAGTAGTAGTAGTAGTAGTAGTAGTGGTAGTAGTAGTAGTAGTGGTAGTAGTAGTAGTGGTAGTAGTAGTAGTGGTAGTAGTAGTAGTAGTAGTGGTAGTAGTAGTGGTAGTAGTGGTAGTAGTAGTAGTAGTAGTAGTAGTCAGCAGCAATTTTTATTTGTAAATATATATGAGAAAAATTCAAACCTTTATCCGCAACCGTTCTCAGTTGTCTCAAGAACTGCGAGGGAATGGTCTTGTCCTCATTAATATTCATGAGCTGCCCTTTGAGTGGAAAGTTTAAGCAGGGTTGATGTAATGGTGGGCGGGGCTTCACGTATTGATGACTTGATCTCATCGGCCGTATGTAAATGAGTGCGATGGCGTCACGGGTATCAGGCAAAACGGCGTTTCGCTGAGAGAAGCTCAACTAGGGGAGCTCTTTTAAAGAGAAAACAATTCTGCCTTTTATACTTTACTTATTTTATATTTATATTATTTGACATTTAATTTAATTTGGCTAATAATTTTATTATTTAATATTTTGATATTCATTTTTCTCAGTTGAAGGAGAATACGAAATGCGTGACGATTAAGAAGTGATGTTAGAAAATTTTAGTGTTTCAATTGCAGCTTGACTTTAATAAATGTCTGGTGTCCCATCAGAGTAGGAGGAGAGTGGGTCCTCTTCCTCTCCACAGCATCCTGGGCTTCCATCACAGTGGTCACCCCTCTTCTGGCACATGTGGGGATTCAGCCCCTCACCATCATGACCATAACCCGGTTCCTAATGGGCCTGTTACAGGGTGAGGACTGAACCAAAGAGCAATCCTCTGTCATAACTGCCAGCTTATCTACTGTGTCTGTAAAGTGCTTATGGAAGTCCACCGGTAAGCAACAGTGTTTTATCTGAGGGAATGTCCACACTCAAACATCCCCTCTAATTAGAACCAAGATGGCAGATTAATTCAGGGTGACTGTCGGAGGTCATGAGTACCTGCTCTGGTTTGTAGATGTATGATGAAATCGGTTTGTATAGAACATTCTGAATACTATGAATCCTCAACGTTTGCCCCCACCCATAGTGCACTTTGGGACTCCCTATCTGTACGCCATTCCCCCCGGGGGTTAAACATTAAGGTAAGGGTCATAGGTGTTTCTAGCCCATTTTTGGGGGTACTGCAGCACCCCTAAATTGAACCCCAGCACCCCTAAAATGGAAGAGATTTTTTATTTTGTACTGTATGCCCATGTTTAATAAGCTGAAGAAATGTCAAAACCGTATCCGGTATATGGTTTAAACGTAATATTTTAACAACAAAAATACAGCACCCCCCCCCATGCTTCAAAAATGGTTTGATCCACCCCCCACAAATTTATCTCGCCTGGCCGACCAGCACTCTGGCTGCTCAGCACCCCTAAAGCTCTGATCCTAGAATCGCCCCTGGTGAGGGTTAAGTTTTGTTTTTTCTCCCCAACTGTATCCGCCCAATTACCCCACGGTACCGAGCCGTCCCGGTCTCTGCTCCACCCCCTCTGCCGATCCGGGGAGGGCTGCAGACTACCACGTGCCTCCTCCGATAACAGGTGGAGTCGCCAGCCGCTTCTTTTCACCCGACAGTGAGGAGTTTCGCCAGGGGGACGTAGCGCGTGGGAGGATCACGCCCCCCCCCCAGTTCCCCCTCCCCCCCGAACAGGTGCCCCGCCTGACCAGAGGGGGCGCTAGTGCAACGACCAGGACACACACCCACACACCCTGTGGTAGGCAATGGAATAGAGCGCTACGCCAGCCGGACGCCCCAGGTAAGGGTTAAGTTTGAGGTCAGGGTTCGGGTGGGGTTAAGGTCAAAAAATAAGGTTGCAATTTGTCGTGGTGTGGCGTGCGGGGGACTGTCGATAACACTTGGTGGTAAATGGCTGAGCTGAGCAGGCCTTTAGCCTGGGAGACGGACATGAACATGAAGGCCCAGCTAACGGTAGATCAGCGACCGTGTCGTCCATGTTTATTGAGCCACTGCAGACGCCGTACGGAGGAACACTCCGTTATACAGGTTACCGGGCGAAGGCCCGCGAGGCGATGGTGCTGGACGCCGGCTACACGTGTGTCGTCTTATTGCGTCCTCGTCGCGTTGGTTGTGAGTACTAACCCTGCGTCATTCATGAGAACCCGAAACACTAACGCGACACTTGGCCTAAAGTCTACTGGGACAAGATCCGTTGGATCTTGCTAATCGGCAACGAACACGTGGTATCTAATACACGAGCGAGCAACGTAGCCTATGCTGTGGAGCTAAGCTAGCCAGGGCTAGCGCTAGATTAGCTGCACTAGCAGCTCAAAGACCAAACATCACACACTTGTCAAAACAGAATGAATAACACACACACACGTCACAGAAATGTGTTTAACTAACGTTAGTTTAATATACGTTACATCTGCTTGAATTCAGCGATGAGTCCACCGAAATATTTGGCTAGAACGACAGCTGTCCGTCTACAGAGTCAAGCCTACGTCACAGCACGTTTCAGTACGCGGACGTTCTGGGGGACCGCTCCTCCTGCTGCCAAATAGCGGAATTGCAGCCTCTGCCCTAACCGTCCTACGGTCCGCAAACACGCGTGCGGCGAGGTGCGTCGAAGGCGTCCGGCTGGGAGAGTTGGCGTTGGATCGGCTGAGGGAGCCTGGTCCGCTGCGTCCTGTAGGCCCAAGGACCACGGCCCTGACCGGAGCTGCGGCCCGAAGAGGAAACACCGAGGGCGGTCTGACAGGATGCGGAAGCGGGGCAGGCTAAGCTAACTGCTAGCCCGTGCAGGCCGGCCGTTCAGACAGTCATCCTGGCTGGCGTTCGTTCTCCTGGACAGTGAATTTTTAAATTTTTAATTTTAGTTTAGGTATGTGTGTTAGCTTAGGTATGTGTGTTAGTTTGGATATGTGTGTTCTAGTAGTTTTTGGATATGTGTTTTTGTCTTTGTGTTGCACTGAGGTGGGCTGGGGGAAACCATGTTTCGTGACAAAGTGTTCCTGATTCTGATCAAGTAGACGTCATCTAGCGTGGCAACAGGGAGTCCCAGTGCACGTTCGTGACGTCACATCCCATACTGGCGTCATGTTTCACCGAGTTGTTAGTTTGTGTAACGGTTTACTAACCAACATTCATTTAGAGATAATACAAACCATTCATTCATCCATTCATCCAAACTGTTTATCCTGAATACATATATATATATATATATATATATATATATATATATATAAACCTTGTTAAAAGAAACGCTCAACAGTAGGGAAAATGCTCAACATATGAGCAAAATACTCCAGTAAATTCATTATGAGACAGTACAAGTCTGTTATTCATGTTCTAGCAGGTTTCAAGCAGGTTTTACAGCTTGATCCACTTCCTCTTCCAGAACCGTGTGCAGGCATGCCCGGCACCTGTAAACGTTAGCGTTAAACAGAATGGAGGAAGTGGGAGAACAAACGCACACACAAGTCACCGTTGTTCTAGCAATCTCGGAATCGATCATGTGCGTGACCATGATAATGTGAGTTTTGCTTTTATAGCTTTATTGGTGGCTTTATTGACAGCCGATGATTGCTTATGGCATGAAACAGGCTTGAAACAGGCAACTAAATTGCCCCTAGGTGTGAATGTGTCGGCCCTGTTATGGACTGGCGGCGTGTCCGGGGTGTCTCCCCGCCTGCCTCCCAGTGGCTGCTGGGATAGGCTCCAGCATCCCGCGACCCCACTTGGGATTAGCGGCTCGGATAATGGATGGATGGATGGATGGATGGATGGATGGATGGATGGATGGATGGATGGGCAAACCTGTCATATGACTGAGAAAAAGCATCAAAAGTAGTATACAGTCAGACACGCGGAAGCTCATCACCATTTTCAACGATGCAAAAGGCTTAGCGGGTTTCGTCTGGTTTCCATCCGGTACGTTGGCAACTTCAACAAAAATAAAAGCAAAGCTCACGTTACCATGGTCACGCGCATGATCGATACCGAGATTGCTAGAACAACAACAGTGGCTGGTGTGCATTTGCTCTCCCACCTGCCCCATTCTGTTTAACGCTAACCTTTCCAGGTGCCGGGCATGGCTGCACACGGTTCTGGAAGAGGAAGTGGATCAAGCTGTAAAACCTGCTTGAAGCTGTTGGGGAGTAAAACATGAATAGCAGCCGACATGTTTATTTGTTTGGAGTGAATGTTGTGATGTGCATTTTTCTGACAGGTGTGTACTACCCGTCCTTGGCCAGCCTGTGCTCCCAGCGTGTCGCTGAAGGAGGGAGAGGCTTCATGATGGGCACCATGAGCAGCGGTTGCTATCTTGGGTGAGTTATGTGCATGTGCACAAACAAACACACATATGCACACATGCACACACGCACACACACACACCTTCCTTAGTGACTTTTGTTTTCGTTCTATTTTGCTCCTTCAGAACATTGTTGGTAGGTGGGCTGGGGTCCCTGATGTTGGAGTGGTATGACTGGGAAAGTGTCTTCTATTGCACGGGTTTCCTGTCTGGAATCTGGGCTCTCATCGTGTGGCGGCATTTACTGACAGGTATACTGACAGGTATCCCTGCACGACATCGACCACTTACCCCAGCTGGAACCTCTGCTACCTACCCGGCAGATCTGATGACTGTAAATTTGTCTGTTTGTGGTGCTGTTTTGCCTGTGAGGGCCTAAGCGTTGCAGTGTGGAGAAGATTAAAAAGGGAGGGAAGATGCATTGGCCCTCGTCTACTATAAAAAAAAAAAAAGAAGCTTTACGGGGATCGCCGGTTCGAATCCCGGGGTTATCTCAGGCTTGGTCGGGTGTCCCTACGGACACAATTGGCCGTGTCTGTGGGTGGGAAGCTGGATGTGGTTGTGTGTCCTGGTCGCCACACTAGCGCCTCCTCTGGTCAGTCGGGGCGCCTGTTCAGGGGGGAGGGGGAATAGCGTGACCCTCCCACGCGCTACGTCCCTCTGGTGAAACTCCTCACTGTCAGGTGAAAAGAAGCGGCTGGTAACTCGACATATCAGAGGAGACGTAGTCTGCAGCCCTCCCCGGATCAGCAGAGGGGGCGGAGCAGCGACCGGGACGGCTCAGAAGGGTGGGGTAATTGGCCGGATACAGTTGGGGAGAAAAAGGGGGCGGGGGAGGGGGGGGCCTAGCCTGCTATGGTGTTATCCTGTTGTATGACTGTGTTTAGCTCTTGCGGTATACATCCAGTGTAATGTAATGCACATTGTGTGCTGCAGGTCGGGTTTCCTCCAGACTGACGCTGTCTCGTCACGGCTCACACAAGAGTGTGTCAGGAACTCACTGGATGAGACTTCTTAAGAAGCCTCCCGTGTGGTACAGCCGATGTCTTCTGTTTCTTTTCCAGTTCAAACCCATACATATACGTGTATATATAT